>NC_133330.1:128072684-128414149 GCF_042186555.1 Aquarana catesbeiana
ATGCGATAAAATTGTGCATGCAGAAAAGCATCCGGAAAGGATCTGGAGTGCGTTTTTGTGGTGTGAACCAGTCCTCAAGGCAGACTTTTTTTTTACCTTGCTATAGGGGCACGCTATACTCTACTATGCAGCTTGCTATAGGGGCCCTCTGAAGGCAGAAAGGAGCCAGAAGCACCAGCAGGGGACCCCAGAAGAGAAGAATAAAGGGTTGCTCTGTGCAAAACAATTGTAAGTATGACATTTTTTTTAAATTTCAACTTTTACCATCACTTAAAGGGCTTTGTGCAGGGAAGATCAGAATCTGAACCCAGAGAAGCTACTCTCCTCCACGGTAGCTTCATGTCTGACTCCCAGTTAAAATACCCTGTATATCCAACATCTGGGTATATCTAAAATATATCTAATATATATCTAATATATATACCGTATATATATATATATATATATATATATATATATATATATATATATATATATATATATATATATATATATATATATATATATAATGTAAGTTTTTTATATATTTTACTTTCACTGTTTCCCAATATAAATGAACCCCTTATAGTAGTAATGATCTAGAGACAAATATAATACAGGTGCAGCATTAAGCAGATTGTGACATCTAATTCCAAGTAAGACAACCTTTTTTGTTGCAAAGCTGTTTTCAAAGTGCTCGAGAAATGTGGTCATCAGAGGAACCAGATCACATGGTCTCTTAGCATCCAGTAACAGGTGTGAACCTCCACACAAGGACGGTCAAACATACAGTATAACCACTCTCCTCTTAGCCATACAGCTCCTATTCAGCTAATGGTCTCATCTAGAGGCCCCCAGATGTTGCAGGGAAAAATGAAGGATGCATAACATAGTGTAGTACTTCAGACGTTTCCAACTGACAAAATGGCCTCCCACGTCACAACTTCCCCCTACGGATTTTGTCAATGAGGTCGTCATGGGCGTGACCAATGTGTGAACAAGCACTATATGTATAGGGCAGAAATGGGCGGTTCTGGCGGAATTAATTGTATTCCAAGCACAGGAAGCAAACTAGTAACTCCTCCCAAGACAAGAAGAAGCATTCCAATTGCGGAAAAAACATTATACAGTGGGGTAATTAATTAATTGATCCCCTGCAGATTTTGTAAGTTTACCCACTTACAAAGAAATTAAGGGTGTATAATTTTTATCATAGGTGTATTTAAAATGATAGAGTATAAACCAAAAATCCAAAAAAAAACGATACAAATGTTATAAATTGAGTTGCAGTTCAGTGAGTAAAATAAGTATTTGATCCCCAAACAAAACATGTATTAGTACTTGGTGGAGAAACCCTTGTTGGCAAGCACAGAGGTAAGACGTTCTTGTAGTTGGTGGCCAGGTTTGTACACATCTCAGGGATTTTGGTCCACTTCTCTTTACAGGTCTTCTCTAAGTCCTTAAGGTTTCTTGGCTGTCTCCTGACAACTCGAAGTTTCAGCTACAAGGTTACATAGTTGGTGAGGTTGAAAAAAAAGACACCAGTCCATCCAGTTCAACCTAATATGTGTGCGCGTGTTTTTGTCAATAGTACATCGTATACCACTGTATGTTGTGGTCGTTAAGGTGCTCATCTAATAGTTTTTAAAAAAAAAACTATCGACACTCCCTGCTGATACCACTGCTTGTGGAAGAGAATTCCACATTCTTACCGCTCTGAGACAGTAAAGAACCCTCTATGCAGTTTAAGGTTAAACTGCTTCTCTTCCAATTTTAGTTAATTGGCAGCATGTCTTTTTAAATTTCCTTTTTATCTGAAAAGTTTTTTTCCTATGCTAGGGTCACCAGTACAATATTTGTACATTGATATAATCCCTCACAAGGGATACAATCATGGCCTCCACCCACTTATGCTGAGGTGAAGTTCATAACAGAGTACCACTATTTTCATAGAGAGATGGAACAGATCATCAGGCATCACTGGGGTATCCTTTTACAGCATCCCAAACTAGCCCCAGTCCTGTCAGAGAGACCTTAAATTATTTATATGAAATTTAGAAATGTTAGGAATATCGTAGCCTGCAGCAGAATTACCCACCCTGCTATCACTTCATCCAATTCTTTGGTCACCTTTTGCAATCTGGTTGGCATGCATCAATGGAAGAAAATCAAAATGTGAAATGTGCCTGTTTGTCCAGCATCGCCCAAAAAGCTTTCTAGACCAGTGTTTTTTAACTCCAGTCCTTAAGGTGCCCCAACAGGTCAAGTTTTCAGGCTTTTCATTATTTTGCACAGGTGATTTGATCAGTTTCACTGTCTTAGTAATTATCACAGCCGTTTCATCTGAGGGAAATCCTGAAAAATAGGATTTTTCCTACAGCTTACCTGTAAAATCCTTTTTTTGGAGTACATCACGGGACACAGAGCAGTCTATCTGGGTTATACGCCACTTACTGGTGAATGGACATTGGTAAATCAAACAAGCAGTCCTCCCCTATATAACCCCTCCTACACAGGAAGTACCTCAGTTTTGTAGCAAGCAATAAACTTCCCAGACAAGAGGGGAGGGATCTCGGTGTCCCATGATTTACTCCAAGAAAAGGATTTTACAGGTAAGCTGTAGGAAAAATCCTATTTTCTTTATCGTATATCACAGGACACAGAGCAGTCATTACTATCTGGGACATCCCCAAGCAATGCCCTTGAGGGGAGGGAGGGAGACACCATTGCAGAAACTGCCACTATTACTGTTTGTAATACGCTGAGACCAAAGGCTGTCTCCTCCATGTTCCTGACATCCACCTGGTAAAAGCCCTGTGGATGTAAAAACTTAAAGATCAAATAGCAGTCTTGCACACCTGGACCACTGACACCTGATAGCGGATGGCCCAAGATACTCCCACACACCTGGTAGAGTCCCCAGAAAAAAATGTGATTTTGCCCTTTAAAACCATAGGCATTATTGATAAACTGACAGATCCACTGCTAAACATTCGACCTGGATGCCGCCTGCCCTTCCTGGGCTCTGCTGCTTGCACAAATCAGGATTCCTGACCTGGGTCGACAACTCAAGTAGACCCCGAGTGTCTGAACTACCTCTAGAGTAGGTAGCGATCTTTCTCCTGCCGACTGTGGATTAGGAGAAAAATAAAAAAGCAAGACACTGTCCTGATTCAAGTGAAAACTAGAAACCACTCTAGGCAATAGAGATGGATGAGGACTTAACATCACCTTATGATGTCAGATCAAGAATGGCTCCTTGCATGAAAGAGCCGCCAGCTCTAAGACTCCACTTAGTGAAGTGATAGCAACCAAAGAAGCCATCTTCTGAGATAGGGGATTAACAGTCTCCCAATTAGTTCAAAAAATGACCTCTGCAAAGACAGCCAAGAGCGAATCCCAGTCCCAAGGACACAAGAGTGGCCTGACATGTGGGACTATCTATGCTACAAGCTGTATGAAGTATGGAGTAAGGAATGAGAAACAATGGCCACTGGAAAAAATTGGATAGGGATGAACTTGAACCCTTAATGGTACTTAGAGGGGTTGTAAAGGTTTAATTAAAAAAACAAAACAAAAAACAAAAAAAAAATAAACAACAAGCATATCATACTTACCTGCACTGTGCAGTTCGTTTTGCACAGAGTGGCCCCGATCCTCGTCTTCTTGGGTCCCTCGGCGGCTGTCTCGGCTCCTCCCTGCAAGAGCTAACCCCCCACTCTGGGAAGCGCTCTCCCAAGGGGGTTAGCTTGCGGGCGCGCTCCCATGTGATACACTCGGCAGCCATAGCCGCCGAGTTTATTAATCGGCCCCGCCCCCCGGCACGTCACTGATTTGATTGACAGCAGCGGGAGCCAATGGCTGCGCTGCTATCAATTATCCAATGAAGAGCCCACAAGAGCTGGGGGAAAGCAACGCGGGATCGCGCCCACGGAGATTCGGGGCTCAGGTAAGTAAAATGGGGGCTTGGGGGGGCTGGAGAGTGCAAGGTGTTTTTTCACCTTAATGCATAGGATGCATTAAGGTGAAAAAACACGAAGCTTTACAAACCCTTTAAGGCCAATCTCCTTTACCCCACTGATTGGAGAAAGAAAATAAAATTTCCCACTCATATTCCTGTGGGTGCCACTTCCTGTCTAAATATTTCCAACTCCTGTAATCGAGGTTCCCTGAAACCAGCTTTCAGGGGCTCAACAGTGCGGAGATACAGGACTCAAGACCATTAGGTCCCGCTGGACTGGGAGTGTTCAAGGAGTGACCTCCGCAAGCCTCACTATGTCCCTCCTGGGCTAATTCGGCTAACACTTTTATCAGTTTTACCACCTCCCAGGTTCTTCGCAAAATGTGCGGGAGAAGTTGAAACAGAGGGAAAGCATCAAATAAGGGAGAACTGGTACCTAAGGTGTTACCATTGCATCTGTCCCTATTGCCGGTGGGACTTTCATCCCAGACACAACCTGTTCCCACTTGTTGTAGAACTTGGAATCTAGTAGATCCACCTGCAGAGTTCCCCCTGCCATTATTCTATACTTGGGGTATATACTAGCAATAGCGACAGCACTTGTACTGTCTCAGACAGAATGTGGTTCACCTTCCTGAGCCGCATGACTCCTGGTGGTTGATATATATGCCTGCAAAGGCATTTCCGGATTACACCCACAACTGGTTTATCCCAACATCCAGAGCAAGGCGTACTGACCAAAATTCCAAGATATTTGATGGGCAGTATTTTCTCCTGTGGAGACCAAGTCCACTGAACTATGGCCACCTTCAAACCAACCGGAGAAGCTGACATCAGTGGTCATCTTCCCCATCCCTTACCCAGATTTTGAACAATCAACCAGCAATTTTAGCTCTGCAATTCCCCGGGAACAGAGTCATCTGGCAATCCAATGCCTGGATCTTCATGTTCCAGACAGAGAATGAACCTCTAATCAAAGACCTAGAGTAGGACTGTACATAGGGAACGTACCTTGACCTAGATACAACTTCCTCCTGCAGAAATGTATCAAAGGAAAATCTGGAACAAACTGCTTCCTGAACAAAGATTATTCAGGTATACTGAGATTGGCACATCTGCATTTTCAGCAAGTCCAGCACTGAGCTGGGAGCTTTGTGAACCCTCTGATGAATATGGACCCCAAAATCTACCTCTTGCAGAGGTCAACACTAAATAGACAGAGGCTTCCTGAAACAGAAGGATGTCCAGTGGCTTAAGCTCTCCATTAGGTTTTGGGACTGCTACTGGTTGAGATTTTTTTTTTTTTTTAATAACAAGCTCATATCTTCTGCTCCAAGAGTCAAATGCAAGGCAAAAGACTGACGACTCTGTGGCAGACCCCAAAGGCCAAAGAGGCACACCTAACCTACCAAGCTTTTGCTGGCTAAAGATGGAGCAAAACCACCTCAGAGACTGCCCTTAAATGCTCTCAAAACACAAAACACGGCAGCCTCAGATGCCTCTCTCACACAAGTGGGGAAAAGCTTACAGCATCTGGTATTCCCGGGCAGTCTCACATCCATATACTAACCAGGCTTGATCCTGCTTAGGCTTCAATCAACAGAGATCAGGCCTGATCAAGGTGATGTGGCCGCGGTCCATCAGATGAAAAATTAATGCAACAGGAAAATACTGCAATGCCAAACACCACAATGGCTCAGATGCATCTGACACCACTGTCCATTGGGGGATGTGGACACCGCCAGATCACTGAACCTGAGAGCGGTGCACCTGCCTCGCCCGGCTGCCTCTCCTTTCTGGAACCAATTAACTGGTACAACAGGTAAATAACATAGCGACTATATTAGCCAACCTAATACACAGTCCTCCAGGGATGCAGGCCTAAAACAATGTTGGTTTACCGCTATGCAACCCCTTATGTAAGTATGTAGGTACTCAGGCATGCCTTTATTTAGGTACCCAAGCATGCAAACATGCAGGTATATTTTTGCCATTCACGCATTTATGTATGCAGCTCAAGGCAAATTAAGACATATGTATGTATCCCAAGGCAAATAAGCACATATGTATGTAGTCCTAGGCAAATAAGCACGTATGTATGTGTTTTATCAAATTAGTATTGGAGGTGGGAGACTAATACATGCACCACCTCCTTTAAATATGACAAAACAATATATACCCAGAGAGCAAAGGATTGGAGTTTTAAGGTGCAGAACAATCAATCAAAATCAAATTAAAAAAAAAAAAAAAAAAAACATAGAAATTGTATTACATAGATAATGTAAAACAATTTATAAAATTTGGGCCATATCAACCCAATGGTCAGGGTACAAAAGTGTGATTGCCTCTACATGTTTCACCACAAACGTTTTCACCACAAACGTGGCTTCTTCTGGAGCTTTTGTAAGACCTTGTTATTTAATATTTACCACCTTTCAAAAAGATTTTGGTTCCAAATGATCCCCTAGACCCATCAAGTGGTTTTATGGGCAGTGTCCATGCCAAAAAACAGGAGAAAGGGCATAGTCAAAATTTTCAGGGTAATTATGCCATCTGAGCACTTCCCTCTTTCAGTTTACCACTGTTCCTTGGCTCAGTGTCTGTACGACTCTTCTTTAACCAGTGAAGATTGAAAATATTTTCTCAATCTATCACAAGGGAACATTTGAACACCTCACAGAGCCTCATTGGTAACAGGGTAGATGGCCACAGCCATCTACCCCTTATTTTTAAACTTCACTGGTTAGAAGTGGTTGTAAACTCTGTATGTATCCCCAGGCAAACAAGCACACACATATGTAGTCCCAGGCAAACAAGCACACATACTGTAGTCCCAGGCAAACAAGCACACACATATCTAGTCCCAGGCAAACAAGCACATAATAATGTAGTCCCAGACAAATAAGCACATATCCATGGAGTCCAAGGCAAATAAGCACATATGCACGTAGACCCAGGCAAATAATCACATATGCATGTAGATCCAGGCAAATGAGCACATATGGATGTAGTCCAAGGCAAATAAGCACATATGCATGTAGTCCCAGGCAAATAAGCACATATGTAACGTAGTCCTAGAGAAATTAGCACATATGTATACAGCTAAAAGTAAATAAGCACATATGTATGCAGTTTCATGTAAATAAGCATATACGTATGCAGTACAAATAAAAACATGCCAGTATGTGTTTAAGCAATATGCATTTATGGAAGCATGCGTTTATGGAAGCATGTATGCATGTGCTTATGCAACTATGCGTTTAGACGAAACACGAAAGCGTGCATCCATGTAAACACGCATTTATGCAATACATGCCCATGGAAACATGCATTTACGCAATAAGCAAGCATGCATTTATATAACATATATTACTCAACACATACCTATACAAACATGTATAAACATGCATCTTTATGCAACCATGTATCAACATGTATCTTTATGCAAACATTTATAACCATGCATGTATTTTTATGCAAACGTGTTTTATCAACCGTGCGTTTCAGCAACCATGCATTTTAGCCACCATATGTTTTAGCTAGTTTGCAAGCATGCACCCGCTTAACTGCACTTGGCTCCATACTTGTCCTGCAGGATTAAACTGAGCACATATGCATCCAATGCAGACTCTATGCTGTTTCAGAACAGCGAAAAAAAGGAAAAACAAGCTTCTGCAGACCAAATGCACACTATACTGGAGACACAACTCCTTAAAGTGGATGTAAACCCGGATTTTTTTTTTTTTATATCATACTGTAGAGTATAAGATTTCCTATCATTTGAGCCCAGTCTTGCCACACAGAGTTAATCCAGCTCTAAGGAATCCTCTTTTATTGTTCAGTGAGAAAAATCTTGACAAACTGAGAAAAACTTTGTCAAATACTCCCCCTTGCTGTGAGTGACAGGTGATTTACATCTCGTGTACTAGCCTAAGACACAGGCATTATTTTTTAATTTACTTCCCCACTCCTTTCTTCAGCAACTCTGCAAGGATTGGCTGTTCCACACCTCGGCATGATTTGGCATGCTGAAGTCATGTGGTTACTTTCCTGTCTTTTCACTGGATGTTAGAGATCATAGCAGAAGTTCAGCAGAAGTTCAGTGTTAGAAATACACAGGAGAAAATGCATATTGACAAGGGGAGTGTAGAGGTGGGCGGGGAGTCTACTGACATCACGACTCCACCCACTGAGCTCCAGACAACAGACCCACCCACAGAATATGCAGTTTTTCAGGTCTAATAACAGACAGAGGGGAGACATTTGACAGGTAAAGATACATGCAGGAGGCATGTATATCCTTATAGATAACCCCTATGGCAGTAGTTTAGAAAGGATGACATTGGGTTTACATCCACTTTAACCACTTCAGCCCTGGAAGAATTTAACCCCTTCCTGACCAGAGCATTTTATGTGATTCGGAACTGCATCGTTTTAGCTGACAATTGCGCGGTCGTGCAACCGTGTACTCAAACAAAATTGACGTCCTTTTTTTCCAAAAAATAGAGCTTTCTTTTGGTGGTATTTGATCACCTCTGCGGTTTTTATTTTTAACAAAAAAAAGGCCGACAATTTTGAGAAAAATTTTTTTTTTAACTTTTTGCTATAATAAATATCCCTAAAATATATATACAAAAAAAAATTTCTATATTTCTACATTAAAAAAAAAAAAAATGCAATAAGTGTATATTGATTGGTTGGTTTGCGCAAAAGTTATAGCGTCTACAAAATAGGAGATAGATTTTTTTTTTTTACTAGTAATGGCGGCGATCTGCGATTTTTATCAGGACTGCGACATTATGGTGGACAGATTGGACACTCTTGACACCATTTTGGGACCATTGACATTTATACAGCGATCAGAGCTACAAATAGCCACTGATTACTGTATAAATCACACTGGCAGGGAAAGGGTTAAACACTAGGGGCGATCAAGGGGTTAAGTGTGTTCCCTGGATGTGTTCTAACTGTAGGGGGGGTGGGCTCACTACAACATGACAGAGATCACTGCTCCCGATGACAGGGAGCAGTAAATCCCTGCCATGTTGCTAGGCGGGACAGGGAAATGCCCGTTTACATAGGCATCTCCCCGTGCTGCCTCTCCTCTCCGCAATCGCGGGCTGCGTCGAGGGCGTACAGGTGCCGCAAGCAGCGTGCGCCTGCTAGGCAGCAAATTCAAAGGGATGTACGGGTATGCCCTTTTGCCTGCCCCTGCCGAAGTAACTCGACGTGCGGTGGCCTGCAAGTGGTTAAAATGCACCCATGTTCATGTGTATATATAAACATGCATTTAAGCAACACGTTTGCAAGCATGTATACTATGCTGCACCTACCTTCCGAGCAGTCAACACTTTAAAGTGAACTGCTATCCATCCAGGGGTGTATCGACTTGACAGTTGTACAGTCCCCCCAGAGAAGCAGCAAATATGCAGGATATAATCATGACTTGTCTGCCACACAGTTCCCCCATAGTAAGTACTCACACTTTGTTAGTATCCATGGGCTGCTGTTATGTCTCAAAGTCCCTGCTGACCACATGGCAACATGGCCACCCTTCCACTTCCTGCTTATATAAAAATAGGCCATACTGAGTGAGCCAGCACCCTCTAGTGGCTGGAGGAGAAACAGCAGCCCACACAACTAAGAAGTACACAGCATGATTAAACAGCACACTCCTCCCAGTGGCCACCGGGAGAACAATCAGATTTTTTTTTTTTTTTTTAAAGAGAAACTGCAAAAATGCAGACTCACTATTCCTGCTGCAGGACTCTGAACATAACAGGAGTCCAATCTTCACCCATCACGGCAAGCTGTGTCATAAAAGACCTTCAGAGACTGGGTCCCCCTTAATCTGGGATCCACTCCCCTGGACCTGTATAGCACCCTGCAGGAAAGCACCTTGGTCAGAACAAACACTGCACAGGGTTCCATTACGCAGGGTCCAGCGTCGTAAGGCTGCATTACAGGCAAACCTCAAGGAATCTTCTCTCCTTCCAATGAGGCTCCGGTACCATCCATTTTGGCTGACAGCTTTTTCAAATGGATCAGATTGAAGTTCATGCTTCTAATAGAACTGTTCAGACCTCTAAGTATGCTCCAAGAGCACATGTATCACATCATTGACCACCACCTTACAGACACTGGCGAAAAAAATGGAGGTACTTCCTGTGTAGGAGGGGTTATATAGGGGAGGACTTCTTGTTTGATTGATTTACCAGTGTCCTTTCACTAGTAGGTGGCGTATAACCCAGATAGTAATGACTGCTCTGTGTCCGGTGATGAACGATAAAGAAACATGTCACGTTTTCAGGCTGTCCATTATTTTGCACAAGTAATTTGGTCAGTTTTACTGTCTTAGTAATTACCACAGCCGTTTCTTCTGAGGGAAATCCTGAAAATATGACCTGTTGGGGCACCTTGAGAACTGGAGTTGAAAAACACTGTTCTAGACCATTCAGGGAAGATTTATTGCCTCAAACAATTTTACAGTTGCTCCACAGAGTTTGTGGTGTACTGTCTGTCCTGCCCCTGTGGCCTCCTATACATGGGCCGCATCATTCGTACAGGGGACCACAGAAGGCTGATTGAGAATGGGTCTGAGGACCATAGTGTCCCCAGGCATTTCCTTTCTCATCACAGTCAATCCCTTAGCGGCCTCTGCTGTTGCCATTGCTAAACCACTATTCATGCTGCTGCCACAGTCTCTCCGCATGCCATCAGCAAGTACAGTCTCCAGATTCCCAAACCAAATATATGGCAACCACCATGCTGCCCTGCCTCTCTAACTTCATCACCACATGCACGACCCAGATGCCAGCGAGCTGCAGCACCACAGGCATACCCAATATAGTCCATGCAGCCTAAAAAACATGATTGTGGCAGGTGGTATCATGTAAAAATGCACCAAGGCCAAACAGAATCAAGCACATGTGACAGCCCATTTACATCTTTATATACATTTACAGCATCATATACACCATACACTACCTCCAGTGGTCATTTAAGCAAAGGCCACAGGCAGCTTCCGAACAGCTTCTGCCCTTAAAAGGAAACCAAGGAAGGGACACTTTAGTCAGGCAGCTAGGAACCATTTCGTAAGGGTGCGTTCCTAATAAATGGGTACCAGAAGGCTACCTGAGCACTCCCCAATTCACAAAGCAGGGTCCATCTCCTGCTTTGTGAATTGGGGAGAGCTAAGAGCTATGGATCTAAACTTTACCCATCACGGCAGGCAATGTCATGCAAGACCTTCAGTTACTCGATCCCCCCAATGATGGAAGTCCACTGCCCTAGACCCCTAAAACACTCTGCCAGGAACTCCTTGTCAGTAATTACTGTGCAGGGTCCAGTGCCACTTGGCTGCATGACAGGAAATCCCCGTGCCTCATCCTTTTCCATTGGTGTGGGATCTGTGTACCATTCTTCTGAACACCAAAAGCTATAGAAATGGATCTAAATAACACCAATTTTCTGATCTCTGCTAGAACCGTTGAGAAGCTGCAAAGCAGTGACCTGTGTGGGAGGGGTTATATACGAGAGGGCTTCCTGTCTTTTTACCAGTGTGCAATCACCTGTAGGTGGCGCATAACCTAATATGAGTAAGGAATGATATTGGTTGCTCTGTGTCTCATGATGTACGAAAAAGAAAACAGGCAGTTTATCTGCATTTCTTTGTCACCCCGACCGCACACCTAAGCAGTACACCGGCAACCAGGATATGCTTTACTTCGCAGAGTGGAAAAAATGTTACAGCATGTCACACTTGAAAGGCAGGTATATGGAAAAATCTGGTTACTGTGGGTAGAGAGCCATCATCCCTCTGTATAGACAAATGGGAAGTACCCTTTAGGGGTGGGACTATACCGGCACTAAGGAAGTACAATAGGAGTAAAAATGTTGTTTATTGGTACAAAAGATTAAAAACTAGAAGTGTTGTACATAGGTCATAAAAATAGGGCATACAACATTACATACAGTATATGTTGAAACAATCCAGTGACAACAAATGCGTTTTGGGATTCCTTCTTCAGAGGTGTCCCAAACAACAATACAGATAATTCTCAGGTAATGAAGATCTGCTAAACAGTCGCAAGGACTGAGGCAAGAGACTGCACTGTCACCCACACCACTACAGACGTCCACTGCCAGGCCAGGCGGTCCACTTGGATATCACCATACAAAAGCTCCCCCATGTGGTGGCCAGAAGGTGGAGACTGTAAATCTTCTAAGGAACGCCAAGACACAATAAAGAGCCAAGTTGTTTAAAAAAATTGTGGATTGATAGAAGTCCTGTGGGTCTCTGCTGGGTAGAAATAACCCAATTATCCAGAGAGGGAACAAGTACAGAGAGCTGATTCACCTAGCATACAGTAAGGCTGCTCTCTGGACGCTAGGTGAATCAGCTCTCTGTACTTGTTCCCTCTCTTTATACCTTTGTACATTTTTTTTTTTAAAGAAAATATAACATGACACCTGTGTTTAGTACTGAAATTAGAGATAAATGCAGCCACGCAAATTTACATATATCCTGTAATTACCTGTAATAAAATATTTTTTAATCAGGTGTAAGGTTTTTAAGCGAAAATGGTTTCAACACATGGTCAGATAATGCAAACGCGTCATTTGCAACAAATATGAAGTTTAGTCCTTCCACTATGTCCTCTTGGGATGGTAGATTTAGAAGTCCATTTTTTAAACGATGAAAAAAAGCGGTTTTCTCAATTATTCCCCCATCAGAATTTCATCCATTTTTGCCAATGTCCACAAAGATAAACTCATACTTTGCATTCACGATTGCCATTAGGACGATGCTAAAGTAGCCTTTGTAATTATAATAGAAGGAGCCAGATTTTGCTGGAGGCATTATGCGAACATGCTTGCCGTCTATGGCACCACCACAGTTGTCCTTAAATTGTTTAGCTGTTGCTTTCCATTCCTCCACAGATCCCGGTAGCTGTGCAAAGGTAAAAATATACGCTAAAAAAAATTTAAGGCTTAATTCTTGAACATTTTTTTAATTGGCTTTATTATACAGGATCTATTTGGCAATGAAACACAAACTGTCACATCACCACCAGTAAGCATGACCAAAAAGAGAAAGACAAGGCTCGACAAGATTCGACGGGCAACTTTCTACTACAAGCATCTGCAGCGTTAAATCAGAAGAGGGATGAATGTGATGACCTGGGTGCATTTGCTGCAAAGAAAATACGCAGGATGTCAGAAGACCAAAAACAATTACTGGAACCATTACTCATTCAACTTCTTAATAAAGGGTTAAGGGGGGAGCTGACCACAAATACACACTTAGCTGAGCACAAAACCACACACCCCAAATCATCGCAACTACCTCAACAAATGCATCAGTGGCACATACCATTCACACAGCAGGATCGTCAACAAAGCAACTGGGGACATGATTATCAGTACACATCTTTGTGAATCACATACATTAGGTTTAAAATATGTTATCTTTGTCAGTTTGACATGTTATGAACTAGTTTGAGTTTACTGATATGTTTAGAGCTTCTAAAATCAAAGTTAAACAAAGCAAGCTGTACAGTGTTTAAGAGTTAAAAATAAAAGCACTGTGTCATTACCTTTAAGTATTCGTCTTGCATGATTCTTACGATGGCTTGGCAGGTCTCAGGTATGATGTGGCCAAGCGTCTGGGCAGAGATTCCAGTGGCGAATTTTAGGTCTTCAAAACTTCTTCCAGTTGCCAGAAAACTAAGTGTTGCTACCAGTCTCTGCTCTGCTGTGATGCTAGGTCTTAAGACTGTGTCCTTTTTTGTTATGAGGGGTGACACTTGACTCAGTAACAGCTGAAAGAACTCATCAGGCATCCTCAGCAAGTTAGGATAATCATCAGGATTGTTTTCCTTCAGCTCTTGAACCAATCTCATATGAGAGAAGTCATCACGGTTCTTCAGCCACTCTTTACTCCATAACCTTCGCCGTTTGCTTCTGGGCTCCTCTGCTTGCTGTATAGCCATCACTCCAAGCATTACTATGGGAATGGTCCTCTCATCCACATCCACATTGAAGAAGGTGGTGCAGTAGATCTCTACTATGCACAGGGTTTGTTACGAGGAACGTACGTTGCTCCTCTGGGCGTATACATGAACCACAGGAAGCCACAGTGCAGAGGTCAAACACATTTTGACACTTCCTTATATATGCAAAAACCGAACGAAAAAACAATACATTGATGTTCATAAACGATTTATCGTTGGAAAATTGTTACTTACCTGATGGCATGATCGTTTGCGTTCACTGCCGAACGTTCGTTTTTCGAAAATGGGTTCGGCCAATTTTTCGTATAGTGTATGGCCAGCATTAGACTGTTCCTTAGAAGATTTACAGTCTCAGTTTTCTGGCTACCACATGGGGGAGCTTTTGTATGTTGATATCCAAGTGGGCCGGCGGGCCTGGCAGTGGATGTCTGTAGTGGTGCGGGTAACAGTGCAGTCTCTGGCCTCTGTCTATGCGACTGTTTAGCATAGTGGCATATATATAGTGATCTTCATTATCTGAACTATCTGTATTGTTGTTTGGGACACCTCTGAAGGAATCCCGAAACTCGTTTTTTGTCACTGGATTGTTTCAACATATATGTAATGTTGTATGCCCTATTTTTTTACCTATGTACAACACTTCTAGTTTTTAATCATTTCTACCAATAAACAACATTTTTATACTCCTATTGTACTTCCTTGGTGCCAGTATAGTCCCACCCCTAGAAGGTACTTCCCATTTGTCGACACTTGGGAAGTTTGGCAGTACTGCTACCAAAGATGACCCATCAAGTGAATGGGGCAGCGACACAGTTGTAAGATAAACATTTCAACAGAAAATCCCCATTTAGCCAAACGAGAAAACATGGGCATAATTCGGGAGGGGTTAGTTTCACCTCCTAAATGTCAGGCAGCCACTGCTCTACCAACCCTGAAAAGCGATCCACTGCAGATTTTTCAGAGGGGTGGTAAGAGTGCTACTCCTGTAAATGAGCCCCTATACTCCTAGGGGCATATTTATAAAGCAGTGAATCTGACATTCACAAACATTCACTTTAGGTGAATTTCCCAGGAACAAAAATTTTAAATGATAATTTACTACCATTGAATGTTTTTGAATGTCTCATTCACAACTTTATAAATTTTCCTCCTAGCGAGGAGTTTTTGCCATGCTTTAGAACTTCCATGTATAAAAATATACTATCTATTCAGATATGTGTTCTCCTAAACTATATTAATAATATTTGTATTAGTACTGTTAGGAAGACTCTTCTGGCTGACATTTTTTTTGATACTCCATTTCCCACCTATGAACAAACTTTTGTTTGAACAAATTTGTTTTCCTTAATGACAAAATAATGTATTAAAAAAATATTTGAGGGGGGCGTGGCCTGATACAGCATGGAGTAGAACGTGCAGGACCTGAGCTCTGTCCATTACTCCTTCACATAATCCTGCTACTCAGCAACCTCCTGCAGCAGCCTGACATACCCCCCTGAGGGCGCTCCACACACACAGACCTAATTCCGCGGGCCTCTGACCGGACGGGGCCTGACCGGTGTGATGCTCCTCCGCACGGCGGCAGCCACAACTATAGGCTGTGGCTTCGGCCTAGTCTTCGGATCCCGTGGCCATCTTGCTCCTCCCGGCTTCGCCACCAGCACTGTATCCCGGCCGCTCTGGTGTCTGGCTCCCTCACCGCACGCATATCCTGCTACACGGGCTTCCGACCGGGCGGGGGCTTGAAAGGAGCAGTGCCTTCCCGCACGGCGGCAGCCCCAAATCCAGGCCGCGGCTTCGGACTAGTCCCGGGCTCTGGCGGCCATCTTGGTACTCCCAACCTCTCCACCAGCGCTGCATCCCTCCTTTCCTGGCTTCTCCACTCAATATAGTGGATCGCCCAGCCCACATACCGCTCCCCACAACCCTCCCAGGGACTTCACAGTGTCAGGCCTATGGACGACTCCTGCATCCTCCAGGTGAGTGGCGGCCATCTTGCTACTCCCTGAAGGACACCCCCGACCTTCCCACCTCTCCTCTGCTTGATCCAGACCCCGGCTGACCATCTCGGTGCCCTGGCCATCTTGGTACTCCCGGCCTCTCCACCAGCGCTGCATCCCTCCTTTCCTGGCTTCTGCACTCAATATAGTGGATCGCCCAGCCCACACACTGCTCCCCACAACCCTCCCAGGGACTTCACAGTGTTCAGGCCTATGGACGACTCCTGCATCCTCCAGGTGAGTGGCGGCCATCTTGCTACTCCCTGAAGGACACACCCAACCTTCCCACCTCTCCTCTGTTTGATCCGGACCCCGGCTGACCATCTCGGTGCCCCAGCCTGCCAGAACACTGTCCCCACCCAAGTTTGCTGGGGGTATTCGGATTCATCGGGGGTAAGCAGCGATTGAGGCCTTGTTCTCAGTGACACGTCTGGTGGTCATCTTGCTGCTCCTGACCTCCAAACTCCTCCAGTGCCCAGCTTACCCTCTGTGCTAACTCCAAAACCACTCAGCCAGCTACATTTGCCACTTCTTACTAACAGTCATGGCCCTGACGAAACCCAAGTCAGATGCAGCTGCCAAACTTGATAAGTACCGCCGACAAGATAAAGACAACCTGGAGAAGGATGGCGGCACCGCGTTGGAGGGGAGAGAGGTGGCGGGTGCGGACACGCATAGAGTGCTGGAAGCTCTCTGCACTCACGACCAAAATCGAGGAGGTGAAGGTAGATGTCTCCCTGGTCCGACAAGACCTACATAAGCACAAGGAGCGAGTTAAGACATCTGAGACTAGACTAGACTAGGAGGAGTGGAGGACGCAATCCCGCCATTACAGAATACCTCTGAACGCCTGACGAAGGGGTCCTGCGTGACTCCGAAACGTTGCACCTCTTTGTGTTGTGATCATGCAATAAACTAAAACGTTTGGACGCCACCTTGTGCTGATCCTTGGCGTGCTGGCAAGTATCTACATTACAACGCTACGCATGGCACGTGTGAAAGGTAATATACCCATTGGTAACGTCAAGGTAGCCATCTTCCCTGACTTTTCCACTGAAGTACAGAAGCGCAGACAAAAATTCACAGAAGCCAAGAGACGCCTGCGTATCATAAATCTTTTTTTTTTTTTTTTTTAACAGAAGGAATGTTTATTGAAGTATTTAGACATTATACATGAGATCAGTAGTCATCGCAGTAGTAAATATCCATATAACAGTATCAACAACGACTTTCATGTTTCCCTGGGGTCATCATTCATAATCAAATCTTCCCTCACAACGCATTTACCACACTCCTCCCCAAACCATCCCCCAAACCCCACCAGGACAATGCCCACATTACTTTGATAGGTATATCAACACCTGTATATGATGTATCTACCTTGTCTAGTATTTATACCAGTATAAATGAGAAGAGGGAAGGGGACAGAGAGAAGGGGGAGCAGACATGTATACGAAGGAGAGTGAAAGAAGAGAATAAGGACAAAATGCGAGAAGAGAGTGGAGGAGGGGGGGGACGACACAATCTATATACCAGATTGAACCTTTCATAGACCTCCCGAGAGATTCGTGCCATGTTCCGCCACCATTTATATAATCCAGTGCCCTTTACCTTCTAAGTCCAGATCCCATGTAACCTGATCTATCCAATTATACCGTGATATGTCTGGCTTGCACCCAAGGCGCCCATATTTTTTCAAATTTTTGAGGGCAGTTCCGACCCATATACGTGAGTTTATACATGGGCAAGACCGTATTTATAAGCGTCCTCCATGTCGATAATTGAGGAGGATCTGGTACCTTCCACTTCAAGAGTATCGCTTTCCTAGCATAGTAGGCCGCATAGAAGACAAATAGTGAAGTGTGTCTGGACGTTTTGAGATTATCAGTGATGCCCAGTAAGAATATCAAGGGGTCTCCCTCCAGAGTAAGTCCTGCCACACTGTTCACATCATCTATCACTGCCCGACAAAATACCTGAATGAGGGGGCATTCCCACACCATATGTATAAAGGTACCCACCGACTGTCTACATTTGGGGCATGCCTCCGCCACTCCCGAATATATTCTGGAAAGTCTAGCAGGAGTATAGTATACTCTATGTAAAAATTTTAATTGGATAAAACGATCCCTGGCTGATATCATAAGTGGAATGCATTGCTGTAGACCCTCCGACCAGTCCTCCTCCATTAAGGCAGATATATCTCTTTTCCAGGCCTCAAAGAGTTTAACTGTGTTTGCATCCTCCCTGCACGTGAGCCTCAGATATATAGAGGATAGTGTACGATCAATCTCTTCCGCCTTTAGTAGAGACTCGACTGAGTGGACAGCAAGAACAATCCCAGCCGGAAACTGAGCCTTTACAGCGTGCCTAAGCTGCAAATATCTAAAATACATCCACGGCGGTAAATGAAATTGCCGTCTGAGCTCTGCTAGAGATAGAAGTCTTCCCCTGGACACAATGTGCTTTAATTTAGTTATCTGAAACCTAGCCCAGACTTGAGGGTCCGGTATAGATCTAAAGTGTTGCAGATTAGGATTTCCCCAGAGCGGAGTGTGGGGGGACACAGCACCCCCTCTGCTAAACAGTTTGTAACTTGTCTCCAAGCTAATAATGTTGTTTTCATGGGAGCAGTCACTTGGGGGCTATACTTAGGTCCATGGTGTACTAGGTTGCTGATTTCTGAGTAAGATCCCAAGATGGCCGCCTCTAGATTCACCGCTGGGTTTGACTTATCCTGAGTGAACCACCATCTTACAGTAACCAATTGTGCAGCCCAGTAATATTTCTTAAAATGCGGTAAGGACAACCTCCCCTCAGTAAGGGACAGTTGAAGTTTTGATTTAGCCACACGGGGAACCAAACCTGCCCAAATAAATGTAGAAATTATACGATCTAATTTAACAAAAAAGGCATTGGGAATAGGAATCGGGGCGTGTCGGAGCACATACAGAAATTTGGGGAGAAAAGTCATTTTGATAAGGCTGACTCTACCAACCGGAGTAAGGGAAAGATTCTTCCACACTCCACATTTGAGTGAAAGCTGTTGGAGGACAGGATATAAATTATCTTCTAGATATTTTTTTAGATCACTCTGAATACATATGCCTAAATATTTAAATCTAGTCGTTATTTGTAAAGGAATTTGAGGGGCTACTATTTGTTTTCCCGTCGCCAACGGGAAGAGGAGCGATTTGTCCCAGTTCACCCTTATCCCGGAAAAATATCCAAATCTGTCTATAATGGCTAAAGCTGCGGGGAGAGAGCGGTGGATATCTTGTAAGTATAGCAGCATATCATCCGCATATAGAGATACCTTCTCAATCGGGGGGGAAAAGAAATGCCCCGAACCTCTTCAGCGGACCTCAGAAGCTCTGCCAATGGCTCAATCGCCAGCGCAAACAGAGCCGGAGACAGAGGGCAGCCCTGCCTCGTTCCTCGGTGAAGTGGGAAGGCCAGTGAGAGTATACCGTTTGTACGGACTCTGGCCGAGGGGCCCGAATATAGCATCCTCAGCCAGGCGATAAACCTGGATCCAAATCCAAATTTTTGAAGAACAAGCCATAGATATTCCCACTCCACCGAGTCAAAGGCCTTCTCCGCATCTAATGAGGCAACCGCCGCAGTATCCTCCCCGACCGAGACCCCCGCCAACACAGTATATAGCCTTCTCAGATTAATATCTGTGCCTTTCCCTGGCATGAAACCACTTTGGTTTCTGTGAACCAGGGCTAGGATAACTCTATTGAGACGGTTAGCCAGCACCTTCGCGAGGATCTTCACATCCACACTAAGCAGCGAGATGGGTCTATATGAGGAACACAGCTCTGGGTCCTTACCAGGTTTGTGTATGACCACTATGACTGCTGCCAACATCGAAGGGGGAGAGAAGAGGACTCAAATGAGGCCTCCAGGACTTCCAACAACCTACAGGCCAAAGTATCTACATGAGCCTTATAGAACTCCGCCGGCAGACCATCATTGCCTGGCGTTTTCCCGGCCTGCATAGAGCCAATAGCCTGCTGTAGTTCCTTGAGGGTGAGCGGAGCGTCCAGACTCCCGCAGGTCTCCTCTGTCAACACAGGAAGTTGGACTCCCTCCAAATAAGTTTGGAGTTCATCTTTAGAATATCTAACCCTGGAGGAATAAAGGTCTCTATAGAAAGAGGCAAAGCAGGCGTTAATGCCTTCGGGATCAGAGATTAGCTGGCCTTGAAAATTTTTAATGTTAGCAATACCTGGCATGGCCGAGTGTTCTCTAGACAACCACGCCAGAAGACGGCCCGTCCACTCACCCTGTTCGAAAACTCTCTGTGATTGGTGGAGTAACAATTTTTTGGCTGACATGGTCCTTAATAGCATTACCTCTCGGAGGGCGCACTGTAAGTCCCTACGTGTCACCTCGTCTCTTGTATTCACATAAGTTTGTTCGAGTTCGACCGCCCTCCTCTCCGCGACCACCAAGTTCTCTCCTGCCTGCCGCCTAACCTGTCCTATCCGTCGCTGATAATAGCTGCGCACCTGTACTTTAAAAGCGTCCCAGCCAGAGGGAGGGTCAGTCGCAGGGGAATTCACATTCCAGAGCTCAGCAATGTGTCCCTCCGCTTCTGGGGCCACTCTTTCATCAGAAATTCAGAAGCGGGACAGGGGCCACAGACAATCGGTGGGGGCCTGACAAACATTTAAGCGCAGCAGGATAGGAGTATGATCAGAGATTCCCCTTGGTAAAATGGATATTTCTTGGACTTTTGGCAAAATCGAGCTGCTGACAAACACTAAATCTATCCTGGACATAGCCACGTAGGACTGGCATGTATACCTTCTCAGGAGGGGGTGCTTCCACCGCCAGACATCAGTAAGTCCGAAGGTGTCAGCCCATCGAGACAGCGGGGAATCATCAGCCCCTCCCGGCGTCAACTTATCTAATGCAGGGCGTGGAGGCATATTGAAATCCCCTGCCATCACCACATTATTCACTGACATGTTAGCTAAACATTGGGTGATTTTATTCAAAATTGTTAAAGATGCCGGAGGGGGGATATAAAGTCCCACCACCGCCATGGGTGTATTTGCAATGACAGCATGCACAATTACAAATTTTCCCCCGGGATCCAGATGCAAATCAATTAGGTTAAATGACAGGGATTTGTGGATAAGCACACTCACTCCTCTGGCATAGGAGGAGTAAGTAGCATGGTAATAGTGCCCCACCCATGGTTTTTTAAGCCCAAGGATTCTACTTCCCGTTAGGTGGGTTTCCTGAAAAATGCATATGTCAGGACGGTGAGTTTTCAGAAAGTTAAATACTAGAGAACGCTTTATCTGGGAATTAAGGCCCCGGACGTTCCACGATATAATTGTTAAGGGGGCCATATTTGAGAGTAAGAATTAGTACTGTACTCCTTTGCACAGACAGCCAATACAGTGGTACATCTGGATCCCAGGAGATATTCCACATTCCCTCCCACCACAACTCTCCCACAGAGCAAACAGAGAAAACAAAGTCATCTTCTATAGTTACACAATTACTTAGTGTACATTCCTTCATCAGAACCAATAACATTTTTAACCCATTCCAACTCCCCCCCCCCTCCCCGCACATCCACCCAAACCGGGGCGTGCTAATATCCCAAACCAAACCATAGTCAACGACTATCTGGGGTCATGAACAAAAGGCAGTCGCTCCGTTGTATCTGTGATAGATATTTAAACCCCCCTGAGGGGGACCAAACCAAACAGGAACAGCATTAAACAACGGTGGGCATGTAGATTTAACACGTCTGGAGGAGATGCCTCCAACGATGGGGAAATATAAAAGAAAAGGGGGGGGGGCTCCTGAGTATTGTCCCATGCACAGCACAATAAAGTCAGAGCATTTAAGTGTAGTATGTCCCATTCTAAAGAGGAGCAAGTTTAAAGTCATACCAGTATGATAATTATTTACTTCAGTCCTTCTTTCTTTAGGAACTAGATCCCATAAAGGCGATCGTCCAGCCCCGTGTGAGAAGTTAAAAGGATCCGGTACCTCTCTGCAAAGGAACAATGCACACGGGGGTACAAACTAGCCCATCTATTTCGCTTCAGGGAATTTTAAGGCCTTCGGATGTTTGCATCAGCATAAAATGAAATAGGGACATATCCGTATATGGGTAGTGCATGGGTGACATGAGACAGGATGCAAAGCAGAAAGGGAAGCAGTACGTTACTCACGGAGCTTGAACAGCGAACACTTGCAGGCACAGGAAACCCGCAGATCACCAGGGCGGGAGAGTATTCAACCATTGCGATGCTTCCACTGGCAATGTAAAAAATCTCGTGGCCTCACCATCCTGCACCCTGAGGCGCGCCGGAAACAGCATGCTATATTTAATAGCCTTTGCCCGAAGAGCCCGCTTCACCTCATCAAATGACCTCCGGAGCTTTTGCGTGTCCACCGAAAAATCCGGGAAGAACATTAAGCGGCTGATTCATGCCGGATCTCTTGCAGCTTCCTGGCTTCTCTCAGGATTAGGTCGCGATCGCGGAAGTTCAGCAGCCAGAATATGAATGTGCGCGGTGGGGATCCCGGCGGCTCTCGCTGCGGCGGCATCCTGTGCGCTCTCTCCACTGCGAAGAAGGACGAGAAGGCCGCCTGTGGGAAAAGCGTGCGGAGGAGTCTCTCTGTGTAGGTAACCGGGTCTTGGCCTTCCGAACCCTCCGGAAGTCCGACAATCCGCAGGTTATTCCGGCGGTTGCGGTTCTCCGTGTCTTCGGGTCTAGCTTCCAGGGATCTGACTCTCACCTGCAACGTATGCAGGGAGGCTGTGTGATCTCGGACCGTGTCCTCCGTGTCACCGAGCCGCCGCTCCGTCTCTGCAACCCTCTGGCGTATTTTGTCAAAATCCTGTCGGATCCGACCGACCTCCAGCTGGACCGTGTCGATCTTAGTGGTTAGATCCGACAGAGACGACTGACACACGGTGATCGCCTGCATGAGGGCATCGAAGTTGCTCTGCTCTAAGAGCGCTGGGGCAGCGGTCTCCATCTGGGAAGCCATGCTGTGCCTGTCAGCCACGTGCGCCGCCGTCTCTCCCGGAGACTTAGATGATTTGGGAGCGGTGTTCCTCTGCTGTGCCTTAGATTTGTGCCCCGTCCGTCTCATTCCCCGACAGGAGCAGTCTAGGGGTATAATAGCAGACCTCAGAGGCCCCGATGTGTGAAAAACAGGATAAAATTCCCCCGCTGGAAACAGAGCTCCTCAACAGTGCGTCCTACACGGCCGCCATCTTGGCCACGCCCCCGCGTATCATAAATCTTAAATACTCAGTGTTATTTCCCGCATGCCTTCGCGTGGAGGATGATGGCCGCGCCATTTTCTTTGAAACCCCGAGGACACTATCGCCTGGCTAGAGTGCAGAGATAACAACAGGAAAGAGAATGATTAACCCACCATATATAACACGCAGCCGTGTACTGCAACAAGGGACAACAGGCCTCTTTCCTTACAGCATGAGGGACATTGTCGCACGTATCTCAGGTACTGTACAACCCCTATTGAATCTGCATCTACATATCTCCCTTGAAATGGCAACTCTCTATCTTTCTTGTGCACACCAATTGCAATGATGACACCATATGGCGCCCAGCCCACCCAATCACCACAGTCAATCTACCTTACCCGTGTACACGTGCTTGTACCTTGAATGTTATGGCTGAGATGCACAAACCGCCCAGGCTACAGCCGCATACAACATTACCATTCCCCTTTAAATACGGAGAACTACTACTCGGAGACGCAAGTCCTACCATATGCGAGACTAACTCAGTGACGTTTCGCTGCCCCTTGCACTGCCAGAGTGACCTGGCTTATGGGCATAGATTCAGCCTGAAATTCATTCCATTATGCCACACAAGCCTTACCACGTCCTGGGAAGTTTGATTCCAGGGAAATATTTCCATACCATCCTTTATCACTCAGGACCCTGATTCAGATTTTGTTTATGTCACTGTTTTACTTGAGTGAGGTGCTTGATCCACTTCACACACTAGTTTGGGTTTTGTTATGGGTATATGCCTACACCAGTTGGGGTCGGTGTTGGGCCAGGTGGGCATTGTTATAATAGGAGTGCAATGCAACAATTACGAATGCTACCAGTTACAGAATGCAACGTTCAGTACAGTTCTGCATGACCTACTAGCTAGAGAGATTACTGACATGTGTAGGGTGAGGACCCTCTCTTGTGTGATACCGTGGTACTACATGATCAACTCCTATATTATTCCCATCATTCTTTACTGTGACTTCTCTTAAGCTCCTAACGTGCACTGTTAGAGGTCTACGAGACAAAATCAAATGTTCAGCTGTTCTATCTTATTTTAAAAAGCAGAAGGCGGACATTATAGTCCTCGTCGAAACACACATAGATGGCCGCTTACAGCTCACTCTTAAACGCCCATGGATTGGGTGGGCATATCACTCAATGTATACATCACACGCAAGAGGAGTGTCCTTGCTCTTAGCCAAGTCCCTGCATTTCGAGTTGTGTGATCTGAGCTCAGACCCGAAGGGTCGCTATGTTTTCCTACATGTTAAGATATATGGTGAACAGTTTTTGCTACTGGCTTATTATGTACCAACCCCATTTTGCATGACAGTCTTGACGGAGGGACTCGACTTCATGGCCCAGTATCCGACAGTCCCAGCCATCTGGTTGGGAGACTTCAATGCTACCCTAAACCCCAGCCTTGACAGAGCACCACAGCCTCCCTTGACTTCTAGGCCATACACACATACTAGGTTTGCCAGACTGATCTCAAACTTCAATCTGGCTGATTCATGGAGGACTAAACACCCAACCACCAGGCAATACTCATGCTTCTCCTGCACCCACAACACAATGTCCCGTATAGACTTTATCCTACTTTCACAGATACTGGTACCTACACTACCAGAAGCAGCCTTTTGCCCCAGACTGTTGTCGGACCATATATTGGATCACATTGACTATCCCTTGAACTAAACCACCCAGGACCCAGGAGACTCAACTCTTTTTGGCTCTCATTGTTCCCAGATGATGGCCAGATAGATGATGAATGGAAAAGATACTTTCAGGCAAACGCTCACTCTGCCTCATTTGCGAACATATGGGACGCATTCAAATTACATGTGAGGGCCACTCTGACATCCCAAATTAATAAACTAAAATCAGCCACAGCGGAGAAGACAGACAGGGTACTGGAGGAACTCTCACTTGCGGAACGTCAGTACGAGGCTGACCCCTCTCCTGACAAGGCCTCCCGCCTTAAACTACAATCCAGGGTAGTTAATCAGTTGCAATATGAGAGGTCTAGAAGAAAACTCTTTTTCTCTAGGCAGAAACTTTTTGAACATGGAGAGAGAGCGGGAAAACTATTGGCGTACATGACCCACAGTGCGGACAGGCCGCCAGTAGTGATTTCCCTGTGAAACCCATCAGGTGAGATGATAACCGACCCTGCAACTATAACAGCAATGTTCCACAGGTTTTTTAGCTCCCTGTACACCACCACTACATCCAATGACTCAACACCCATTGATCGCTTCCTAGAAGAACTCACGATTCCACAGCTGACCACAGATCAGACAGAAATGCTAGAGGCGCCACTAACGACCGAGGAGATAGCCACGACAATCGCTAGCTTTGCTAGATCCAAGTCAGCAGAGTCTGATGTGCTACCCATAGAATTCTATTCTCAATATAGGCTCCCCTCTACACTTGCACGCCTGCAGTGTACTCCATCTCGATCCCAGGACTTGTCTCAGGCTGGATACTTTCAAACAACCCCAAACACCCTCCGGTTTGGATTCCCGGCTAGGCACCTACCCCATGGTACTCTTGGACAACCGCTTTACCCATATCTGCAGCACCTGACCCCCACAATACCGGGCTTCATCTTGCCGGGGTTTGGTTCATGCCGCATTGGGCAATCACTTGACCTGCTGGTGCCTGCTCCCCCATATACATTCATACAGGACCTCTAAGGCACAGCGTCCACCACCCACTCCAGATTGGAGCCCACCCCAGGACCACCATACCCGTTGGTGCTTCTGACGCCCTCCATTGGGGAACAGTCCCCCCTGGTGCCCCTACTGGGAAAAGGTACACACGGCTCGCCCGACCTGGATCAGGAGCGAGCACATACCTTGGTGTGTATGTGGCGACATGTCCCCTCCCATACCCCCTCTCAGCCTGAATGCTTTTAAATGGATGCATTAATATACACACTCTCCCAAGCAATACCACATGACACCTCCGTTTATGCTGATTCCAATCAGATACCCCTGAAGAAGAGTGAATCTCGAAACGCGTCGGGTACTCCCTGTATGTGTATTCCGTATGCACCGGAGTTCTATGATTGTGAATCTATGCATACTGTATTGCAATTTCTCTGTCTGTATTACGCATCCTGTAAGCCCCCCCCCCTTTTCTTTTGTTGTGTAATCCTGTTACATTTACACCGTGTACTACAGACCTCCTTAGGTCTATACCTAAATAAACACCTAATTTCATTTCAAAACATACACTCCTCATATTCTTTATTACGCCCGAGTAGGTTCTCCTTTTAAAGTCCCGCAAAAGGAACAATTTTCCATTTGCCTAGAATTCTATTCTCAATATAGTGAGACTCTCATACCTCATCTGCTTGCCCTTTACACCGACCTATTTGAGACCTTTGCTTTACCAACATCCATGAGGGAAGCAATCCTAGTACTCATTCCAAAACTAGGCAAGGATCTGGGTCTCCCCGAATCCTATAGACCCATCTCCCTGCTTCAGATGGACATCAAAATCCTGGCCAAAATTCTGGCACTACGTCTCAATCAGGTTATCCTAACCTTAGTACATGAAGACCAAGCTGGCTTTATGCCTGGTAGGAACACCTCATTTAATCTTAAGAAATTGTTCATAAATATGGAAGCCCGTCATGACAATGTTGGAGAGAGGGTTGTGGTGACGCTTGACACTGCTAAGGTGTTTGATTCGGTACAGTGAACTACCTGTGGAAAGGTCTGGCACAATACGGCTTCGGCCCTACATTTCTTAGGTGGATCCGCTTACTATACCAGGCCCCAGTGGCCAGGGTAACGGCCAATGGGTGGCAGTCATGAAAGAGGGGTATCTGAAAAGAACTGCTTAAACAGAGGTGTGCCACATCCCAGAAAAATATGGAAATGGAGGAACCCCCTAGGGGTGGGACTTTAGAGGCACTACCACAACGAACAAATATAAAAAGGTATAAAGTTTATTGTACAGATAGAGAACACATAATAAACACATGTAGAAAGGATGCATAATATAGTACAAACGTTTAGCAAAATGACATAGTACAATAGGGTTCAGGATATTGTACTATGTCATTTTGCTAAACGTTTGTACTATATTATGCATCCTTTCTACATGTGTTTATTATGTGTTCTCTATGTGTACAATAAACTTTATACATTTTTATATACATTCGTCGTGGTAGTGCCTCTAAAGTCCCACCCCTAGGGGGTTCCTCCATTTCCAATGGGTGGCAGTCGGACACCTTTGAACTTTCCAGAGGCACCAGGCAGGGCTGCCTTCTATCCCCCTACTGTATGTCTTAGCCATGGAACCTCTAGCAATATCCATCAGATGTAACCCATTGATACAAGGCCTACGCATGGGCGACCTAGAAGTTAAAATAAGCATGTATGCAGATGACACGTTACTATATCTAGTAGATTCAGGCCCCTCCCCTGGCTGAAGCCTTACGAACGATTGAACACTTTGGTTCATTTTCGGGGCTCAAAATTAATTGGGAGAAGTTGCAAATTCTCCCAATCGATTTTGCTCCCCAGACTGAATTCCAGACCCGCTTGCCCCTACAGCGCATAAATAGTATCAAATACTTGGGTGTGAGCATTACTAGGTCCCCGATTATGTCTCTCTCAATGTGGAACCATTGTTTGCCCTGATCAAATCCAAAACAAAAATATGCGCACATCTCCCTCTTGGATACTGGGCCGTATCAACCTTATTAAAATGATACTCCTCCCTAAAATTCTATATATCTTAGGGCACACCCCTGTGTATCTCCCACTGAAATATTTCAAAACCATGGATGCAATTCCCAAACCCTTTGTCTGGGGGAAGAATAGACATAAATTAGCATGGTGATTACTTAAAAACCCCAGCGACCTGGCCGGTATGGCCCTACCAGACTTCGCTCTATACTACCTAGAGTCCCAACTATCCCAACTGTTCCATATAGATAAGACTGACAGAAGGAGATTTACTTTGCTTCTATGCCCCACCTGGGCCCAATTGACAAATGACCCTATCTGCGATTTAGCAGCTGGCGCCGAAGGTATTACTAAATCAGAGGAACACAATTCCCTATTAAGCCACTATAGGAAGATATAGAGACTGGCCTCCATCAAACTAGACATACCTACACATAACGACTATTCTCCCATCTGGCATAAAACACTACAGGAATTCTTGACTATACTGGACTCGGAAACATGGTGCAGAAGTGGAATTTTCTAATCACACAGACATATTGCCGGCACATTAAAGACATTTGATACATTAAAACTAAAATTTGCACTCTCAAATCGCATGTTTTTCCGATTTCTACCTAACCCTGCTTTAATGGCCATAGTCAAAAGTGTAGATCCCCAGAAATTAATATCAATATTCTATAATATGCTTCGTACTCCCTCATCCACAAAAATAGCTTACAATATAAAATCAAGATGGGAGGGAGACCTAGGAATCCTGGAAGATGAGGACTGGAGTGAGGCATTGAACGCATGCAAAGCTGTCTCACCCAAGCTGACAGACTGACCTAAATATACATCCTACACCGCGCATACCTCACATCTATAAGAATAGCAAGATTCACCCAGAGACAACCCTCCACATATGTATTATGTAGTCGAGAAACAAGCACATTCTACCACCTCCTGTGGTCCTGCCCCTACATACAGGGCTTCTGGAAACAAGTGGTAGATTTTCTTCATGACAATATGGGATCTCCGCTGACCCTAGACCCCAAACCATGCCTACTGGGTATTTTCCCAGATGCTGACACTGACAAATACACCAAAACTTTTATGCAGAAGACACTATTTTCTGCCCGGAAAACTGTTGCTAAACTCTGGATGAGACAGGTTCCCCCTAGATTATCTGACTGGAAAACTGATGTTAACAGCACATTGCCCTATAAAAAATGTGTCTACATTGATAGAGGGTGCTCTGCAAAATATAACAAAGTCTGGGACCGATGGCTTAATACAACTGACACGTGTGTAGCACTGCAGAGCACAACTCCTTCTTTCACGTGCCACCCTACTGGACCTGTACCATACAGCTCATTCTCTTCAAATCTGTAGAATAGCAAATGATATATTGATACCCCAAAAGATCTACTGTATTGCTACATTGTAACAGTCTTTATAATTGACTAGAGACTTCTAGCTATCACCTACGTGAGTAATATATATAATAATTGTGCTGAACAAAAGACATAATGTTTGTGCATTGGAAAATTGTACAGTTATTTTTTTGGGGGAAATAAAGAAATAAAAACGTTTTGATTAAAAAAAAAAAATATTTGAGAAACACCTATATTTTTCTCCAGGTTTTGAGATTCTTTCCCAGCAAACAAAACTGCCTATGCAGGTAAGGGGTATTTGTAGATAAAAGCAAACAAACTGTGCAGCTCTGACTTAAGTTAAATAATGCCCATGCTATAGGTGTAGGCCATTTACATACCTCCCAAAGCCTGACTGGAATACTAAAAGGACGTTGCTAGGATGTTGGTCAGTGAGGCCTAATCGTTACTGCTCCCCTTCACCATCACAGGAGTGAACTTTTTCTCTGATTCAACCCCCCTCACGTGCACCTTCTCCCCCCTGATGCAGTAGCTCTGGGCTCAGGGTCTGAGAACTCACTCACATGTACAGTATACATAAGCATAGGTTTGTCCATATAATTTCAAGTAAGGTAACATTGGTAACCCAGACTTGGCCTGACTGCAGGTATCGAATAATAGGCAGGCTCGAACCAAGTGCTAAAAACGACACTGTCGACCACTCTGACATAAGACCATATAACTAAGATATACATAAAAGATGGGGGGGGGGATGAAAAGAAAAAAAAAAAAAAAGGAAGGTGGGGGGGGGGGACAAAATCAAGTAGCATTTAACAAGTGGTCATAGCAGCATAGACAAGTGCAATCAACCAATCCTGCACATAAGAAGAGAGAAGGATAGAAGAAAACGTAGCAGGAGAGGAAGAAGAAAAAAAAGCAATTTCAAATTTAGCTTGTTTGTAGAATGCTGACCAGTTTTTGTAAAGCATGATCCAAGATATTTTCTTTTTTAGTGGTTACAGTTTATTACTGGAGTCTTCCACTCTGGGGCTATAGATAACCCAACTAAAAGGATAAAAAAAATGAGCGTTCGGGACAGTCTGGGAATCTCATCCAAAAGGTCACTAAAGAGCGCCGTCTTAGCGTTATTGGCTATATTAACACGGGTCACTGTATATATGAGAGTGGAAATTCTGGTCCAGAATTGTTGAAACTTTGGGCAAGACCACCACACGATACATGGTGCCCCATATATCATAGGGGTGAGGCATCCAAGGAGATTTTTATGATTTTAGAGGTGTCTAGAGACCAACAAGATATTACTTTGTAAATTGCCTCAGCGAGCATAATCAGGATTCCCCTGTGCACCATATCCGACCATCTGGCCCATGCTTCCGCCTCTATTTCGACATCCAATTCAGTGTTGCTATGGATATGTTTGGGTGAATTTATAGAAGATTATAGATACATAATTTGTTATATTTTAAGAACATGTGCTGTTTTACAAGCTAAGCCTCCCCTGACATGCAAATGAACCAGTCAGACTAGGTTTATGAGCTAAGTAGAGCAAGCTCTTTACAGGATATGATGCAAGAGGAAGTCAGGGGGAGGTGAGAATATTGAACAGGTGGGGGGCGGAGCCGGCGGCCGGAGCTAATGGTGGTGTGAAAGGAGAGCTATGCCACACCGGGTGTTCTAAGCGGCTCACAGCAGACCCACGGAGCATAAAAACTGACCCATCTGCTCTGGGATAATGAGGGGCACACAGCGGTGACCATGCACAAACGCAAGGACAGAGATGGACCGAGAAAACTAACGGATTTCTTCCCCCCTGAGCTGGGCTGAGAAATCCAAGATGGCGCCGGAGCCGTTCGTCAGCATCTACAAGCTATTTACTCAGCCATCCATCGCCATCCTCAGGTGAGCCACAACCTAATAGCAATCCCCTGCCATCCTCCCTCTTCAGCAGCCCAGTGAAACAAAAGAGAAGGATTGGAGAGGAGGGGGAGGCTCAGGAGACTACAGATGCAGCAGGGGAGGAAATGGTGGAATCCTCCACACACAGGCAGCAGCTAGATGCCTTCCCCACGTCAGGACAGCCCATCATAGACACCACCATGAAGGAGATGCTGCTAACCCTGAGGGGAGCTCTCCAGCATTACATGGCAGCGTTTATGACCACCACTAAGCAGGAAGTAGCAGCGGTCAGTAACAGGGTAGGATATGTGGAGAAAAAAATGGAGGAGTTCACGCTGGCACATAATGAACTAATGGATGCACACTTTAAGGTGGAGGAGGAACTCCGAGTCATGCGTCTTAAAATGGCAGACATTGAAGACAGAGCTCGCAGGAACAACGTAAAGTTTAGGGGTGTCCCTGAATCTGTCAAGCCTGCAGATCTTACCGCATATTTACAGAAACTTATGGTGTCAGCCCTTCCATCCCTGAGCACTGCAGATGTTATTATAGACAGAGCTGCCAAAACCATCCTATCTACCTGAAAAGATCCCCAGGGATGTCATAGCCAGAATCCACTTTTTCCATGTAAAAGACCAGCTTATGCGCTATACAAGACAACACTCTGCCCTCCCTGATCCCTTTGCCGGAATCACGCTCTATGCTGACCTGTCACAGGCAACTCTAACAGCTAGACATAACCTGATCCCTATAACCAAAATACTGCGTAATCACAAGATCCTATATAAATGGAGGTTCCCAGCTAAGCTTCTGGTGGACATGCATAATGAATCGCACGCAATCACTTCACTGGAAAAAGGGCTGGAACTCCTCCGCAAGTGGCACCTTCTCCCCTTGAATGGGGATCCAGCAGACCCTGAACCACTCCAGGATAGGCGCAATCCTCACCGTCAAAACAAGCAAAACAAATAAGAGGCTACCCTATGACTGAAACTTATGTGGATGACCGGATTACTGTTGTCTCTTTTTGTCTTTTGTCTCAGGTCCTCCAGAGATCTCCCAGTGCCTCACAACTAGACCGTATGGGTCAGATCTAGAATTGATCCCACCCGATGCTCGGCTATAACGTCTATTCTTTTTTCTCTTGATTTTCTTCTCCACTTACATCCTTGCTTGTATTTTGTTCTTTCTTGTTCTTTTTTTCCCCCTACGTCATTTGCGTGATGTACCACGCAACCTTTTTTCCACATAAATTGCGGCATGACTGTTCAAAGTTGACAAGAAGCCCATGTTGGGCTGTTTTGGTTGTTCATTGTTTGTACCCAATCATATGGAAAATCTCTCCTGAACATCTACACATATTGAGCGCTATGGTTGCAACATCACTCTTACCGGGATCTACCACTAGATGGCAATGCTACATTGTTTTCCTTCATGATGAACCTTAAACTGATGTCTTTTAATGTGAGAGGCCTGAATAGTCCTTACAAACGGAGAGCCTTATGGAACACTGCTCTAAAAGAGAAATGCAACATCTTGTGTGCGCAAGAGACACATTTTTCCAGCGCTAATCCACCAAAATGCACACATGCTAAATTCCCGCATATATTTACTGCCAATAACACTGCCAAGAAAAATGGAGTCATGATCGCTATAAAGGACACATTAACCTTTTTCTTTGTTACAGGACCATATTGGTCCGCAGGGACGTTTTATTATCCTGGTTGCTGAATTGGACCGTACTGTTTACACTCTGGTGAACTTATATACTCCCAATATCAGACCAATGCGGTTTGTCCGAAAAGTCTTTAAGATCGCTAAATCTATAATCTATGCAGAAGGGTAATTTAGTATTACATGGAGACTTTAATATGATTATGAATGAAGAACTTGACTCCTCATCGGCGGCCATTAGGCGGAGACCTTCCTTAGGGTCTATATGTCATGAAGAAAGGCTTTTTGATTCGTGGCGCTGCCTAAGGACCACCGAGAGGGATTACACATTTTACTCTAAGGTGCACAACAGCTACTCTAGAATAGATTTTTTTCTTACCGATCTGTACACTCTTCAAAAAGTAGCATCAGCTGAGATCCACAATATCACATGGTCAGACCATGCGCCGGTGACCATTGAGATTGTGAACACCAACGACCATCCCCATAGACCACTATGGCGCAATAACACCTTCCGTCGCAACCCTCAATTAGGGATGAAATAGAAGAGAAGCTAAAGGAGTACTTCCAATTCAATGACAACACTTGCTCTCCAGCGGTGATTTGGTGTGCTCACAAAGCATTCGCTAGAGGTACCATTATTCAAATTGCAGCCAGGGAGAAAAAAAAGAAAACGCAGCGCATGACAGATTCATAACATGATTGCAGAACTAGAAGCATTGCACAAGAATCCTGCTACAACGTCCACTGACATACTGAAACGCCTTACTTCTTGCCGTGAGGAATTACGGCAGGAACTTAGGGCAGACTACGATACTTATTTTAAGAGGCTGAAGCTTTCTTTCTACTCGCAAAACAATAGAGCAGGCAAACTCCTTGCCTCCCAACTCAAAAAGAGACAGGCCCGAGCCAATATCAAGCATCACAACACCAATACCACATTTCAAAAACCTAAAGACATAGCCAATACTTTCAAAGACTATTATGAATCCCTATATAACCTCAATGTAGACCCACTCACTCACCAACCTTCAGAATTAGAAATAGATGAATTTCTACAAGGAATTCAACTACCATCCGTGGATGCGACAACACTTCAAAAATTAAATGCCCCAATTACATGTACGGAAGTTGCAGCGGTAATAGGATCTCTCCCTATGCACAAATCCCCAGGAGCAGACGGCTTCTCAGCTGAATATTACAAGGCATTCTCTGACCTTCTTGCCCCAAAATTAACAAATGTCTTTAACAAGGCAGCCTCTTTAGGCTCCTTCCCACATGAAATGCTTCAAGCTGTAATAGTTACTTTGCCCAAACCAGGAAAGGATACTTCGAGCCCCCAAAATTTCAGGCCCATTTCTTTACTCAATTCGGATCTAAAAATTTACGCCAAGGTATTAGTGAATAGGTTATTGGAAGTCACCCTGCTCTTATTCATCTTGACCAAGTGGGCTTTGTAAAAGGCAGACAAGCTCCTGATGGGACCAGAAGGATGCTTAACCTTCTGAGCCTAGCAGAGACCACCCAAGAACCAAGTGCATTCCTAGCATTAGATGCTGAGAAAGCTTTTGATAGGGTCCACTGGGGCTATATCTCCAAGACACTGAATAAATTTGGCATATCTGGACTAATACATTCAGCAATTATGTCCCTCTACACTAACCCTACAGCTAGAGTCTACTCGTCTAGCATACTGTCAGACCCATTTACTCTATCTAATGGCACTCGCCAAGGATGCCCACTTTCCCCCATTATCTTTTCCCTAGTAATAGAGCCCCTAGCAGAATATATAGGATCCCACGATTACATACAGGGTATTAAAGTAGGTTCTGAAATCCACAAAATAGGACTATTTGCTGATGATATCATTCTTACCAGATCTAAACCAGAATCTATCATTCTCGCAATACAAACTCTTTTACACAAATTTGGGCAGGTCTCATATTATAAAATTAACACCAACAAATGCTACGCTTTGACACTCAATATTCCCAAATGAGTGAAAGCCATCCTACATAAAATTTTCCCTTGTAACTGGGATCCCCCCTCAATTTCGTACCTTGGTGTACAGTTAACATCTACTTCCTCCACAATATACTCCTGTAACTACCCTCCATTATTGAAGAAAATAGAAGAGGAATTAAACCAAATCAGTAAACTACATCTAACATGGATAGGGAGAATTGCTGCATACCAAATGCAAGTTTTACCTAAGCTACTATATCATTTCAGAACTCTACCAATCCCAGTCCCCCACAAATTCTTTTCCCAACTAGCGACGTGTTTGAACAAATACATTTGGGTGGGAAAAAGACCTAGGATTGCCTTGACAAAATTATACAAACCCAAACATCTTGGTTTGGTGGGCCTCCCTAATGCACAATTATATTACAATGTCGCACTTCTGGACCAAATGCGATACTGGTTTTCGTGTCAAACCGACAATAGATGGGCTGACATAAAGCATGCAATAACCCCTACCTGCACTGGCAATGGCTACCTGCATGCACCACAAGCCTATAACACCACAATACTCGACCATTCAGGCCACCACTAAGGCATGGGCTTACTTGGTGGGACAACATTTGGCAGACGTTCCTAAGCACAGACTAAACATCCCATTGACATCATATGAATATTTGATTCCTAACTTCTCATCCCAATCTTGGAAAGTCAAAGGTGCACACTTCTCCACCTCTGCCTTAACAAAGCAGGATGCCATGGATATTTACAGGTCCTATCAAATAAAACATTACACTGCAATCAACATAAAAGACTCATTTGAAATCCCCCAAATTCTGTGGGACTTCCTTCTAAGTAAACACCCAAATAAACACAAAAGGATATCCCTGTTTTACAAATCCTCCACACTCTGTACATGAAAACTAAGCTACCCAACATGCTGAAATGGGAACAGGAACTTCAGAAGGTCTTTACTATGCAACAATGGCATGTGGCTATTAATTACAATAGCAAAACCTCAGCATGTATAGATCATTGGGAGAATGTGCAAAAATTGTTACATAGATGGTATCTTACACCTCTCAGACTAAACAAAATGAGCCCCAACATATCACCTCTCTGCTGGAGAGACTGTCAGAATACTGGCAGCCTGCTACATATATTTTGGAACTGTTCAGAACTAGGTCCCTTTTGGGTAGCTGTCTCCACCCTTATTCACCACGTAACTAAGACGATTACACCTTGAACCCTGCTTTTACCTTACTGAGTATCGGCATTGAAAATTTTCCGCCACTAACAAGGAAAGTAGTTATTCACATTCTATTTGCTGCGCGTATCTCTATAGCTAAAGAGTGGCACTCCAAATCACCCTAAACTATTGAAGAAGTAATCTCCAGAGTTAATGCCCAGTATACCATGGAAAAATTACTTGCTTATACGGAACAAAGAGCCCCAGACTTCCACAAATACTGGGAGGTCTGGAGATCTTCCAAGTATGCCTCCTCACATATATGATACCCTACTAAATTTTGTGTAAGCTAGATGAACCAACTGGTGGTGGATCCTACGTGTAAGTTGATCGGCTACGTAATTCTAACTTCAGCAAATATGACAGTAGATCTATAATGTTCATTCTGCATATATGTACCTCAGTGTTTTAAGAGAGAAGTTACTGTTTGGTCATGATACTATAGTTTAAAAGATATCTACCCACCTCATCTCCAAAGACCCTCACAAGGTCTATGGCGGGATACTTACAACTGGTTTCATTAAGAGCCTGCTCACAGTGTGAACCCATAAGGGGTGACAGGCTGAACCTCAGGTTGAGGTCATCTGCGAAAATTAGATAAGTAGCCCAGTTACCCATTGTACTACTCCTATAGCATATTCATAGTTTACTATTCATTATTACTATCACTATTACTATTCATGTTTTCTTCTCAATGTAACTGAAGCTTGATTTTACTTTTTTCTGTACTATGTGCAATCACATAATAAAAAATTTATTGGTTAAAAAAAAATATTGAACAGGCATGTGGTGGGACAAAGGGCAGAGTTGCTTTTGAGGACAAAGAGACAAGACATGTGCTGGAAGACTTCGGAAGAAGATGCTTGGTGTTGGACTTCAGGAGATTACTTCATCAATTGAAATCCCAAGTTGAGTAACTGTTTAGTCTACAGATTGCATACATACAGTCAGGTCCATAAATATTGGGACATCAACACAATTCTAATCTTCTTGGCTGTATACACCACTACAATGGATTTGAAATGAAAGGAACAAGATATGCTTTAACTGCAGACTTTCAGCTTTTATTTGAGGGTATTTACATCCAAATCAGGTAAATGGTGTAGGAATTACATCAGTTTGTATATGTGCCTCCCATTTTTTAAGGGACCAAAAGTAATGGGACAGATTAACAATCATCCATCAAACTTTCACTTTTTAATACTTGGTTGCAAATCCTTTGCAGTCAATTACAGCCTGAAGTCTGGAATGCATAGACATCACTAGACGCTGGGTTTCATCCCTGGTGATGCTCTGCCAGGCCTCTACTGCAACTGTTTCCAGTTCCTGCTTGTTCTTGGGGCATTTTCCTTTCAGTTTTGTCTTCAGCAAGTGAAATGCATGCTCAATCGGATTCAGGTCGGGTGATTGACTTGGCCATTGCATAACATTCCACTGCTTTCCCTTAAAAACTATTTGGTTGCTATCGCAACCAAACCGAACTGAAGACAGTTGCAGTAGAGGCCTGGCAGAGCATCACCAGGGATGAAACCCAGCGTCTAGTGATGTCTATGCGTTCCAGACTTCAGGCTGTAATTAACTGCAAAGGATTTGCAACCAAGTATTAAAAAGTGAAAGTTTGATGGATGATTGTTAATCTGTCCCATTACTTTTGGTCCCTTAAAAAATGGGAGGCACATATAAAAAATGTTGTAATTCCTACACCGTTCACCTGATTTGGATGTAAATACCCTCAAATTAAAGCACATCTTATTCGTTTCATTTCAAATCCATTGTAGTGGTATATAGAGTCAAAAAGATTAGAATTGTGTCGATGTCCCAATATTTATGGACCTGACTGCATTGTACATGATTATTTTGATAGAAAGGATAATTGGCTTGTGCATGTTGTAGGCATATTTTGTAATCTCTTGTAATCTATGTGTATCCTGCAGCTCTAGGTGCAGCTTTCTCTATTTAGCAAAAGTATTAATACACTACAGAGGTCTAAGCTTCCTTGGCTTGTACCACAAGACCCTCACAAGGTCTATGGCGGGATACTTACAACTGGTTTCATTAAGAGCCTGCTCACAGTGTGAACCCATAAGGGGTGACAGGCTGAACCTCAGGTTGAGGTCATCTGCGAAAATTAGATAAGTAGCCCAGTTACCCATTGTACTACTCCTATAGCATATTCATAGTTTACTATTCATTATTACTATCACTATTACTATTCATGTTTTCTTCTCAATGTAACTGAAGCTTGATTTTACTTTTTTCTGTACTATGTGCAATCACATAATAAAAAATTTATTGGTTAAAAAAAAATATTGAACAGGCATGTGGTGGGACAAAGGGCAGAGTTGCTTTTGAGGACAAAGAGACAAGACATGTGCTGGAAGACTTCGGAAGAAGATGCTTGGTGTTGGACTTCAGGAGATTACTTCATCAATTGAAATCCCAAGTTGAGTAACTGTTTAGTCTACAGATTGCATACATACAGTCAGGTCCATAAATATTGGGACATCAACACAATTCTAATCTTCTTGGCTGTATACACCACTACAATGGATTTGAAATGAAAGGAACAAGATATGCTTTAACTGCAGACTTTCAGCTTTTATTTGAGGGTATTTACATCCAAATCAGGTAAATGGTGTAGGAATTACATCAGTTTGTATATGTGCCTCCCATTTTTTAAGGGACCAAAAGTAATGGGACAGATTAACAATCATCCATCAAACTTTCACTTTTTAATACTTGGTTGCAAATCCTTTGCAGTCAATTACAGCCTGAAGTCTGGAATGCATAGACATCACTAGACGCTGGGTTTCATCCCTGGTGATGCTCTGCCAGGCCTCTACTGCAACTGTTTCCAGTTCCTGCTTGTTCTTGGGGCATTTTCCTTTCAGTTTTGTCTTCAGCAAGTGAAATGCATGCTCAATCGGATTCAGGTCGGGTGATTGACTTGGCCATTGCATAACATTCCACTGCTTTCCCTTAAAAACTATTTGGTTGCTATCGCAACCAAACCGAACTGAAGACAGTTGCAGTAGAGGCCTGGCAGAGCATCACCAGGGATGAAACCCAGCGTCTAGTGATGTCTATGCGTTCCAGACTTCAGGCTGTAATTAACTGCAAAGGATTTGCAACCAAGTATTAAAAAGTGAAAGTTTGATGGATGATGGATGATTGTTAATCTGTCCCATTACTTTTGGTCCCTTAAAAAATGGGAGGCACATATAAAAAATGTTGTAATTCCTACACCGTTCACCTGATTTGGATGTAAATACCCTCAAATTAAAGCACATCTTATTCGTTTCATTTCAAATCCATTGTAGTGGTATATAGAGTCAAAAAGATTAGAATTGTGTCGATGTCCCAATATTTATGGACCTGACTGCATTGTACATGATTATTTTGATAGAAAGGATAATTGGCTTGTGCATGTTGTAGGCATATTTTGTAATCTCTTGTAATCTATGTGTATCCTGCAGCTCTAGGTGCAGCTTTCTCTATTTAGCAAAAGTATTAATACACTACAGAGGTCTAAGCTTCCTTGGCTTGTACCACAAGAATCTTTAATAGACACCAAGCAAAACAGTTTCCAATGCTTTCTGGCATGGGAGTTTGCCTGCAGGGCTAGAAAAGAAGTAATAACTCAAAGATGCCTCCCTTAGTTCCAGGATGTCTCATTCATTTGTTCTTAAAATGAGTTCTAATTGATATATCGTCTGTAGTTCATTGAAGAGAATTCAAAAAATTAATTTTTGATGATAGTGGAACATTTCTGAGGTTGGCATCTTTAGGGTTTGTTGGAAATATTCAGCAGGTTTAACTCCCCTATGACCTATAAAATGTCCTATCCTAAACAAGCCCTTATTTATCCACCAACAGAATTGTTAAGGGGATTTGCCTGGAAGAAACTGTGTTATACGCCACGGGCATATGTGGAGATTGGAGAGAGTGAGTTTTTCAAGTCACATCCCAGAGTCACAGAAAGTGTGATAATGTGGGACTCATGATATTCTCTATGGTCCTTAGGCGAAAGCCATAAAAATTGACTGGATGTGGAGCAACCGGCTGCACCTCAAGTATAATCCAATCAGGTCTGTACAGCTTAGAGAATATATGGGTTAGCTGCTGAGTTTGTTTTTATCTACAGACACCCTTTATCTGCATAGGCAGTTTCTTTGTAAAGGTGAACTAACCCTTTAATGAAAATACTGAAGCTAAAGGTGGCCACAGATGGACCAAAATTTGCCCGGTTCAGTAGGAACTGACCAAATTTTGATCCACCTATGGCTGTTTTTGCTCAACAGAAGTTGATCTAATGATCGTTTTTTGACAAATGGGACTGCTGGAATGCTGGAAATTTTTCATTTGATTAGTGGGTGCAGCACTGATCAGTGTATTCTGACAGCTATGAGAAGACAACAGCACAGTAGGTAGGATTCCTTTATTCACCTCACTTGTGTGAATGGGGGAGTAATTTGTTTTTCTTTTGATCAGCCCACTGGCTGATCAAAAAAGGAAAGAAATGACCGATCTATGCCCGGCCTAAAGCGCTTGGCTGTACTTCTCCTGCGGGATTACAGGAGTGCAGTTCGTTCTGCACTCCGCACTCCTGTGGCCTGTTTTCAGCAGACAGCGGGCTGAAGCCCACTGCTGGCTGATGTCACAGAGCGGGTGCAGGTTTGGGCAAAATCGCGACAATGAAGTCAGCATCCGCCCACAAGCCTGGACCGGCACCCAGTTCAGGCTCTCAGTGAGCCGCTGAGAGCCTGAGCCGGCCACTCCCACCCCCTCCGCAAACCCAGTGCTCCAGTAAACATGGGGTGGGGGGCAGAGAGCCAGTGATTAACAGTCACCGGCTCTCTGCTCAGGGAGCTGTGAGAGCTGAGCGATCAGCGGTGTTCAATCGCTCGGTTCTCGTGTTAGAGGCACCAGGGGACAGATGCAGGATCAAACCGATGCTGCATCCAACTAGGTAAGTATGATTCATAAAAGAAAAAAAAAAGATTAAAAAAAAAAAAAAAAAAACATGCATCTCTCTTATGTGTAGATATTTTTTTATCAAGACCCAACACAGTGACAATGGCTAACCATGGTGTACTTCTATAGTGGTTACAGCAGACACTAACATTCTTCCCTCTAAAAATAACAGTTATGACCTCGTTTGGTGGATCACCATGTACCAGCAGATACCAACAGAGCACAAAATTCTAGTAGGTTAATTTAGGCATAAGAACTTTAATTACATGTCTCACCCACCCCTGAGATATTCTGCTTTAAAGTGATCCTTTACCAGTTAAAATACATTTGTGAGACAATTTAAAATTTTACACAATGAGGTTACAGTGACTGGGTACAATTAAAGAAAAAAAATTCTTACCTTTCCTCTGGACATTCTTCCAAGTATTTCTCTACTCTTTTGTAGAGGGGGTACAGTCCTTCAATGTCCAACATGTCCAGCATCTGAGTCTGGAGGGTCTTGTATAAAATGCATCCTTTAGGTAATCCTGTGGTCTCTGCTTTGTGTTTACCTGTTAAACATAATTCAATCGCCTCAGTATACAAAATACCTTATTAATATGTATATATACACACACACACACATACTGGATATATATATATATATATATATATATATATATATATATATATATATATATATATATATATATATATATATACACACACACACCCACACGCAGCACTATTAAGATGTTTCAAAGTCAAATAATTTTTTAGTGCATCTTTTTAATGCATTTACTCCATTAAGTTAAAAAAAATAAATAAATGTCCCAACCCTTGTTTACCTATCCCCCACCCCCCCCCCAAACACTTACAGATCCACCACTATGCCCATCTGCAGCAGCACTGCTCTCTCTTCTTGCTCTTACATGGTGGGGCATGCTGAGAACAGTGGGAGCCATGGACTACTGCTGCTTTCAGTCAAATCCTGTGAGGAGGGGGTGGGGGAGCATGCCCGAGTGCTGTATCTGTGGATGCACACAACCCTGCTCAGGAGCATGCCCACACAGGTGCCCAATAGCACTTATAGTAGAGGAGAGCACCAGCAGGAGACTGCTAAAGAGGAGGTAAGGGACCACTGTGTGCAATATTGCTGCACAGAGCAAGTTTAGAGCTCTTTTTTATTTTAGGAAAAAAATGTAATTTAGAACTACTTTACCTGGATACAATAGAGAAGTGGAATGTCTTCCTACATTGCATGCTGTACTGCTCTTAGGGGTTGTTCACATTAGCCCTCACAGAAAAAACAAGCCAAGATCTTGTGTGGCATGGTGTTCATTCTGCATGAGCAGTTAGGGCGGTGCCTTGCACTTTTACAATGCATGGGAGCGGAGGTCAGGGAAAGCTGCACGCAAACATTGTGGCTCGGGATCGAGCCTTCACGAGTACCCCCCAGCAAGCTGCTTGCTATAAGGGGTACCAGCAGGGGACCCCAGAAGAGGACAACTGAGGCTGCTCTGTGCAAAACCATAGCACAGAGCAGGTAAGTGTAACATGTTTGTAAAAAAAATAAATAAAAGATCCTTTACAATCACATGCGGACACAATGGGGTTAAAAGAGCACCTGAAACATCTGGTTTACTGCACAGTTTACAGTATATTTGCAATAGTTGATTAATGGCTGCTATTGAATACTACACTGTGTGGATGAATAGTTTCTACTGGATACAGAGATGAGATGTACACTAGCTATTTACACAATTATATTTAATATTTATCACATCAATTGTAGATATAGCACAGCAGCTTCAATTGTAGTTGTGTTTTTACAGCAAGTCATTTTGTATATACTGTACAGGTTTATATACAGTATTGTGTGCAGTTAAGGTGGGTACACACTATAAGAAAATTGAGCAACTGATCTTCCGGTTTTCCTCAATGTTTTACAGCAAGTTGGAACTCATGATGGAAATAATGTACAAAAATTCTTGTACGACAAAGGCTTTTCTTTGTTGTTTATTGTTTCTGATCATGTCCTTTGTATCGGATTTTTCTTGTACGAAAACAGTACACATTAAACAAAAATCTTTCATTCTTTTCACGTACGTAAAATTTTGGAGTTTGTACCTTATGAAATTTTTGTTTGGAATGTCAGAATAGGATGTCGAAAGTTGTGTATGCACTATACAAAAGTTGTACAGAATTTTTCTTCCAATTTTCTTATAGTGTGCACCCAGCTTTACAATGGAATTGTAATGATATTGATGGATTTCACATAATATACAAGATAACAAATGCACTCCTCATTGGACAAAGTCTTATGCCGCCTTACACACAATCGGAATTTTGGTCGGAAAAAGCTATGATGGTTTTTCCGACGGGATTCCGCTCAAGCTTGTCTTGCATACACACGGTCACACCAAATTCCGACCGTCAAGAACGCAGTTATGTACAAAACGTACAACGGCACTATAAAAAGGAAGTTCAATAGCCAGTGTGCCACCCTTTGGGCTCCTTGTGCTAATCTCATGTTTATCTCGTGTTAGTAGAAGTTTGGTGAAAGACGATTTGCGCTTTTCGGCCTCGTGCTTTTCAGTCCGTTACTGCTCTTCAATTTGTGCTTGTGGGTTTGTATCTGGTTTTCAGTGCGTGTAGTCAGTCCGTATCTGTTTTTCAGTGCGTTCTTGTCCGATTGTTTCTAATTTTCAGCTCGCTCTTCACAGGCCTTGATGTTCTTCAGCGCGTTCCGTTCGTTCTGACCAGCGACCGCTTTGAAGCCATGTTGCGGGTAGGTGTTTGTCGTACAGTTGGTGTTGGGGTTCTTGCTTTGACCCAGTCCAGTCCATGAACAGGGTGGGGAGGAGTTCATGGACCAAGGATTGGTTACTCCAGCGTGACCAATTCTCTCACATGCCTTTGCTGCATGAGATCCAGGAGGATATGATGATTTCAGGAATTTTCTCCGGATGACGGACCCAGTTTTCACCGTCTGTTGGCTTTGCTGTCCCCTTATATTACGAAGCAGGACACCTGCATGCGGCAAGCCATCACTCCGGAGCAGAGGCCAGTCGCCATGTTGTGGTACTTGGCGACGGGGAGAAGTCTACAGGGCCGCAAGTTTTCTATAGGCATCTCCCTCCAGGCTCTGGGGATCATTATTCCAGAGACCTGTTCTACCATCATACAGGTCCTGCAGAAGGACTATATTAGGTTAAGTTTTCTCCTTTAACATCGCATTCTATGTATTTAATGTATGCTGTTTTGTATTTCTTTCATCATTCCCTAATTACCATGATTGTAATATGCTGTGAATGTCCTCTTTGTCCTCTTGCATGCTGTAATCTTTTCATGCTCCTTTTTTGGCCTACATGCATATTTGCCTTCACTAACCTGCCTAGCATGCTATCCTGGGCCCATACACACCTATAGCTTAGTCACTTAATGTATATTTACAGCTCCTTTGTAGTGCTTTACCCTAAACACCCCATAAAATGTGTAAAAATGTTATTGTTGTCCTTAAATTCATGCAGAGTGCCAGAGGCTTTTTTTTTGGCTCACAAACTCATTTATAACTCCCCCCTCCCTAATTTTTTTTGCAATAGGCCATCAGAGGGGATGAGGAATCTGATAAGTGGACCTTAAATTTTTGTCTTTAAATACTCCTTAAAATAAATGATATACTGATGTTGGCCAAGAATGTTTGTGTCTAATCTGCTTGCAATGTTATGTGCAAAAGTACTATTTTTTTTTTGACTCCACAGTTTCCTTCAATGCCACAGGAATGGCAGACTGTGGCATCCCAGTTTGCCAACCGTTGGGACTTTCCCACCTGCAGAGGGGCAATCAATGGGAAACATGTCCACATAGTCCCACAACCCTATTCGGAGTCATACTATTTTAACTATAAGGGGTTTCATAGTATCGTGTTAATGGTGGTGTCGGCGACATACGAGTTTCTCTATGTGGACGTGGGGAAAAATGGCCGGATGTCGGATGGTGGAGTCTTTGCCCAGACCGAGTTCTACCGACGTCTCCAGAGTGGTGGCTTGTGATTGCCACCTGCGGAAGAGAACGTCGAAGGACTCCCATTTGTTTTTTATCGCCGATGAAGCATTTGGTCTGGGTGATCACATGATGAGGCCATTCCCCCAGAGGACCCTTACCCCGGAGAAGAGGGTTTTTAATTACCAGCCAGAAGAGTGGTGAAGAATACCTTTGGGATAATGGCCAGCCAGTTCCGCCTATTTCTAACGGCAATAAATATGGCAGAGTACAAAATTAACCACATCGTGTTATCATGCTGCATACTGCACAAACTTTTTAAAGCGAAATGCTACTAGTTATGTAGCCTCAGTTGGACCTGAGGCTGGACTTCATGAACCGACACTGACAGCCCTGGAAGCAGGCCGTCCTGGCTTGCCCCCCCCAAAGCGCCCGTGAAGTGCGTCAAAAATATGTGCATTATTTTACCGGTGGTGGGGCATTGCTATGCCAGAAAAATTTTAAATATTAAAAAAAAAAAATAATAAAATTGATATGATAAAATCTTGAATTTGATTTACTGCTTGTGTTTCTTTTATCTGTCTCCTAGTGCACTTGTAGTGCCAAGTGGTTTTTCCATTATTTATTTATTTATTTTTTTTAAACAATAGATTTTTATTAGTTTTCACATTGTTTACAGAATATCATGCATTATGTACAGTTCACATTTGTACAAAGTAATCAACATATGAGGACCTTACTACAATAACAGAATAACAGAACAAGGATGTTTGAGCTACATACATAGATACTGAGTCCATCCTTAACAGGAGGTCATGCCTGTCACCCCAGTTGGGTTCACACTGTGATCAGGCTTTCTGCTGGACTGTTAAGCGGTAGCCCACACCTGGACCTTAATGAGGGTCCATGGAGATACACTGCAAAGTAAGCTCTCTTCAAGCTTTGGCATTAACCAACAACAAGCATGGAGTGTCTTTTTTATTGCAATGTAGACATTGCCTAACACTCATACTGAGGTTAATAGGCTCAGGGTTTTATATTGTGTGCCTCATAATTGGCCATACCTATCTTTGGATTATACCACTAGATGATAAGGAATCTGTGCAAAAGTATCAGAAAATATTAAAGTGCGTTTCATAAATGTGAGGAGGCATACTTAGAGGTCCGCCAAATCTCCCAATGTTTGTGGAAGCTCGGGGCTCTTCTCTCCGTATAAGCAAGCATTTTTTCCATAGTATATTGAGCATTTACCCTAGATATAACTTCTTCAATTTTGGGAGGTGATTCAGAGCGCCATTCCTTTACTATTGAAATACGCGTGGCAAACAGTATGTGCATAACTACTTTTCTCATTAATGGAGGGAAATTCTCGATACCTAAGCTTAGTAAAGCAAAAGCAGGGCTGAGGGAATAACTCGTTTTGGTGATATTTAGAATGAGGGACTGGACTTTTGTCCAGAAAGACTGTAAAGCTATAGAGTTTCAAAATATGTGGTGTAGGCCACCCGTAGTTTGGCAGTTTCTCCAACAGAGAGATGGGATACTAGGATTCATTTTGTTTAGGCGGAGCGGTGTAAGGTACCATCTATGTAAGAGCTTTTGCACATTGTCCCAGTGATCCACACAAGCTGAGGATCTGTTATTATATTTTATAGCTTCATGCAGTTGATACATAGAGAATTTTTTTTGCAGCTCATGTTCCCATTTCACCATACTGGGTAGTTTGGATTGTAAATATAGGGGGGTGGTAAATTTGTAAAATAGAGATATCCCTTTATGTTTGTTTGAAGGTTTACATATTAGGAAGTCCCATAAAATCTGTGGGATTTCTATGGGTCGGATCGGATTCGTGTGGGAGGTGTATTTGGTATGTTCTATATCTGTCTACAACACTCTGTTGAATCAGAGCAGGCGTGGAGAAGTGTTCCCCCAATTTCCTCCAAGCTTGGACCGAGAAGTTAGGGATTAGGTATTCGTAGGTCGCTAGTGGGATTTTTATTTTCTTAATTGGGGTGTCAGTAAAGTAATTATTCACTAAGGAGGACCAGGCATCAATAGTGGCTTGAATGGTTGGGTACGGTGGGGCTTTTGGTTTGTGTTGAATACAGGCAGCCATTGCCAGTGCCGGGAAGTCATGACTAGGTGTAACTGTGCGTTCAATATCTGACCATCGGTTGTCTGTTTGACAGGAGAACCAGTAACACATTTGGTCCAATACCGCAGCTCTGCAGTATATGTGTGTGTTGGGTAGACCAACGCCACCTAGAGTTTTAGGTTTGTAAAGCTGTCCTAAGGCAACTCTGGGTTCCCCCCCCCCATATAATTTTTTTCAAACAGACCTCTAGTTGGGTAAAAAATTTCTGGGGAATTGGGATGGGCAGCGTTCTGAAATAGTATAGAAGTTTAGGCAACACTTGCATTTGGTATGCAGCTATCCTCCCCAACCATGTGAGGTGTAGCGTATTGATTTGGTTTAGTTCCTCTTCGATTTTAGCTAATATTGGAGGATAGTTGCTTGAGTAAATTTTGGAGGAAGAGGAAGTCGGCTGCACACCAAGGTATATAATTGAGGGGGGGTCCCAATTGCAAGGGAAATATTTTTTTAATCTAGTTTTTTCTTCGTTTGGTATGTTGAGTGTAAGGGCGTAACATTTGGATGTGTTGAATTTGTAAAGGGAGACCTGTCCAAATTTGTGTAATATGGTTTTGACGGTAGGTAAAGAAGCTGTTGGGTTGGATAAGGTGAGAATGATGTTGTCAGCAAAGAGTCCTATTTTGTGACTATCAGAGCCAACTTTGATACCTTCTATTTTGTCGCTGGACCTAATATATTCCACTAGTGGTTCTATGATCAATGAAAAATAAATTGGGGATAATGGGCATTCTTGACGGGTGCCATCAGATAATGTAAAGGGGTCAGAGAGTAAGCTAGAGGAATAAACTCTAGGTGTGGGGTTAGAGTAAAGGGACATAATTGCCGAGTGGAACAGGCCAGAGATTCCAAACTTGTGCAAGGTCCTGGACAGGTATCCCCAATGGACCCGTATCAAAGGCCTTCTCTGCGTCTAGAGCTAGAAAAGTATTAGGCTTCTGAGTGATTAAATGCTTAGAGTATCATCGCATAGTGGTCATGCGGATACCTGTTATATTACGTCCTATAATAATTGTGCAAAGAGAAAAGTGGGTTGGGCTTTGGACTTTTTAGGCACAATAATCACTATAGTTGGTGTGAGTTAAAATCTAATTTATTAAAGAGTTTGTTTAAAAAAACAATAAAGATAAAAAAAGGGACAGATACAGAATTCAGATATTAATCACACATTTACAAAATATACACTCCATACATAGCTTAATGGTGTAGTAATTAGTTGAATACTGATTGGGAGTACCAATCCTGTTTACATACGATTGTACTATATTTGGTAAGAAAGCTATGCGGTGGTAACAGCCAGTGTCTGAAATTTGCTCGACATGTTGCACGCCACGGGCGCTTCTTCAGGAGAACAGAACTGAGTACTGTAATAGAACATTCAATAAATAGTGTAAGTGTGTTTCTTTTCAATTTTAACTAATTATCATCAATCATGTTATAGATTACACAGTATTGCCAACAGTGACCATCAGAAAGTGCTCTTCCCACAGAGTCTGGGCGTAATTCGTATACTATGGGGACGTATGCAACATGATGTTCAAAAAAGGTCGCCATCAAATTATATGATTTATTGGTCTCCAAAGAGGTAAGGTAACTCCTAACAAGTAAATTGAGACAAGGAAAAAGGAAGGGGGGAGGGAAATTGAATGATAATTGGGTGCCTGTTGTAAAAATAGTATAAGGGTAATAGGTCTGGATGTAATAGTGATTGACTAACCTATTTACTAACAGTATACATTATAAACCCATTTGATGGTAAAATACTGATAGTTCAAACAATGTGTACACCCATCTATAATGTCAAAGAAAGGGGATGAATTGCATGGGTATTGTATGCATATATTTTTAAAGTATACCTGACTGGTTTAATTTGTGCGGTTAGTCTACCCTTTGGGGGCGGTAAAAGTAAATTAAGATTAGGGAGATATCTATGGATATTATCTTGAAAGTCCCCCCTATTACTGGACACTTTAAATACCAATTAAGGAGGCTGTTGTTTTTATCCCTGCAGTCAACACACATAACTACAAATCATATTATGGTAAGTGAAGCACACTTTTAATTAAATAATTACGTCAGACATGCAGTAATAGGGGGGACTTTCAAGATAATATCCATAGATATCTCCCTACTCTATCTTAATTTACTTTTACCGCCCCCAAAGGGTAGACTAACCGCTCAAATTAAACCAGTCAGGTATACTTTAAAAATATATGCATACAATACCCATGCAATTCATCCCCTTTCTTTGACATTATAGATGGGTGTACACATTGTTTGAACTATCAGTATTTTACCATCAAATGGGTTTATAATGTATACTGTTAGTAAATAGGTTAGTCATACTATTTTTTCAACAGGCACCCAATTATTTAATTTCCCTCCCCCCCTTCCTTCTTCCTTGTCTCAATTTACTTGTTAGGAGTTACCTTACCTCTTTGGAGACCAATAAATCATATAATTTGATGGCGACCTTTTTTGAACATCATGTTGCATACGTCCCCATAGTATACGAATTACGCCCAGACTCTGTGGGAAGAGCACTTTCTGATGGTCACTGTTGGCAATACTGTGTAATCTATAACATGATTGATGATAATTACTCAGTTAAAATTGTATGTAACACACTTACACTATTTATTGAATGTTCTATTACAGTACTCAGTTCTGTGCTCCTGAAGAAGCGCCCGTGGCGTGCAACATGTCGAGCAAATTTCAGATACTGGCTGTTACCACCGCATAGCTTTCTTACCAAATATAGTACAATCGTATGTAAACAGGATTGGTACTCCCAATCAGTATTCAACTAATTACTACACCATTAAGCTATGTATGGAGTGTATATTTTGTAAATGTGTGATTAATATCTGAATTCTGTATCTGTCCCTTTTTTTATCTTTATTGTTTTTTTAAACAAACTCTTTAATAAATTAGATTTTAACTCACACCAACTATAGTGATTATTGTGCCTAAAAAGTCCAAAGCCCAACCCACTTTTCTCTTTGCACAATTATTATAGGACGTAATATAACAGGTATCCGCATGACCACTATGCGATGATACTCTAAGCATTTAATCACTCAGAAGCCTAATACTTTTCTAGCTCTAGACGCAGAGAAGGCCTTTGATACAGGTCCATTGGGGATACCTGTCCAGGACCTTGCACAAGTTTGGAATCTCTGGCCTGTTCCACTCGGCAATTATGTCCCTTTACTCTAACCCCACACCTAGAGTTTATTCCTCTAGCTTACTCTCTGACCCCTTTACATTATCTGATGGCACCCGTCAAGAATGCCCATTATCCCCAATTTATTTTTCATTGATCATAGAACCACTAGTGGAATATATTAGGTCCAGCGACAAAATAGAAGGTATCAAAGTTGGCTCTGATAGTCACAAAATAGGACTCTTTGCTGACAACATCATTCTCACCTTATCCAACCCAACAGCTTCTTTACCTACCGTCAAAACCATATTACACAAATTTGGACAGGTCTCCCTTTACAAATTCAACACATCCAAATGTTACGCCCCTACACTCAACATACCAAACGAAGAAAAAACTAGATTAAAAAAATATTTCCCTTGCAATTGGGACCCCCCCTCAATTATATACCTTGATGTGCAGCATAGCTTTCTTACCAAATATAGTACAATCGTATGTAAACAGGATTGGTACTCCCAATCAGTATTCAACTAATTACTACACCATTAAGCTATGTATGGAGTGTATATTTTGTAAATGTGTGATTAATATCTGAATTCTGTATCTGTCCCTTTTTTTGTCTTTGTTTTTTTTAAACAAACTCTTTAATAAATTAGATTTTAACTCACACCAACTATAGTGATTATTGTGCCTAAAAAGTCCAAAGCCCAACCCACTTTTCTCTTTGCACAGGCTTCTGAGTGAGTTCTGCTAGGCGCAGAAGGGTCAGCATCCTCCTAGTCCCATCCGGTGCTTGTCTGCCCCTTACAAAGCCAACCTGATCCAGACCTATAAGAGAGGGGGTAATGTCCATCAACCTATTTGCTAATATTTTGGTGTAGATCTTCAGATTCGGATTCAATAGAGATATGGGCCTGAAGTTTTGTAGGGCTGATGCATCCTTACCAGGTTTTGGTAGAGTGATTATTATAGCTTGGAACATCTCCGTTGGGAAAGAACCTACAGAGGCTGCCATGTTGAAATTTTTTACTAATTTGGGGCGAGGAGGGCAGAAAATGCCCTATAGTATTCAGCGGAAAAGCCGTCCACGCCTGGGGATTTGTACATGGGTAGTGATTGAATAACTGATTTAATTTCCTTGAGGGTGATGGGTGCATTTATTTTTTGCAGTGAGGCTGTATCTATGGAGGGTAGATGGATGCCCTGTAGGAATTCCTCAATCTCTTTATCTGAGGGCTGGTGAGTGAGTGGGTCTGCTTTGAGATTGTACAGAGATTCATAATAAACCTTAAATGTGTCGGCAATATCTTTTGGGATTTTGGAACATGATGTTAGTGCGGTGGTGTCTAATGTGCGTGAGATTGGAACGTGCCTGTCTTTTTTTTGAGTTGGGAGGCTAGTATTTTGCCCGCTCTGTTGTTTTGAGAGTAATAAGAGACTTTCAGTTTTTTTTTTTAAAAGTGTCATAATCTGCTCTAAGTTCCTGTCTCAGTTCTTCACAGCAGACAGTGAGACATTTAAGTATTTCACTGGACGTGGTATTAGGGTTCTTGTGTTTTGCTTCTAATTCTGCTATAACCTCATGGAGTTGTGACATGCGCTGTGTTTTCTTTTTCCTTTGTCTAGAGGCTATTTGTATAAGGGTGCCCCTAGCAAATGCTTTATGTGCACGCCATGTTGTCATAGGGGAGCATTCCCCATTGTTATTGAATCTGAAAAATTCTTTAAGTTTCTCTTCTACCTCATCCCTGAGTTTGGGGTGCGATCGGAGGAAAGTATTGTTATGCCACAGTGGCTTGTGGGAGGTTTTGCTGGCATCCACAACCTCAATAGTCACGGGTGCGCGGTCTGACCACGTGATGTTGTGGATGTCAGCAGTCCAAACATTCTGCAAAGTATACATGTCAGTAAGAAAAAAAATCAATTCTAGAATAGCTATCGTGCACAGCTGAATAGAATGTGTAGTCTCTCTCGGTAGCCCTGAGGCAACGCCAGGGGTTATAAAGCCTTTCCTCGTGACACAGCGAACCTTCAGAGTGCCTTCTCCTGAAGGCCACCGAGGACACATCCATTTCCGTGTTCATAATCATATTGAAGTCACCACATATTATTAAACTACCTCTTTGCAACTTTTTTGCCATTCTGACAACCTTGCGAATAAACCTCAATGATCTAACATTAGGTGCATGCAGATTTACCAGGCTATAAGTGACATGGTCCATCTCTGCAAGTAGGATTAGATAGCGTCCGTGGGGATCAGCATGTTCCTGTAACAGAGAAAAGGTTAGTGTGTCCTTAACAGCAATCAGTACCCCATTTTTCTTGGAAGCGCGTTTGGCCGTAAATACGTGTGGAAATTTGGCATGTGTACATTTTGGGGTGTTTCCACTAGAGAAGTGAGTTTCTTGTACACATAGGATATCGCACTTTGCATCCATGGCTGTTTTCCAGAGGGCTCTACGCTTGTAGGGGCTGTTCTAGCCTCTCAAATTATATCACCTTAAGATTCATTCCAGTGGTAGGATGTGCAGCGTTGCCATCTAGTGGTAGTTCTAAGTAGTAGGAGTGTTGCAGTAGGTATGGTCAGTATGCACAGGATCCGAGGTAGTAATGCCCTTGTAACCTTTAAAACAAACATATTAACCGAACAAACTTGAACAGTTGATAACTGGGGAAATTCGAGCCGCATGTATTGCGGGTAACAGGTTACGGAAGTCATCTCATAACTAGAGTAGGGGAAAACAGAAGGATAATTTCGTTAACAGCCGAACAACGCGTGTTTTGATCAAAAGTTACAACTTTCGATGAAGTTGTAAGTCACCTGGTTTGCAGTATTCCTGATGTAAGGGGAGAACATTCTTTTGGAGAGATGCCATAAAGTAATACAGTCATGAGTAGGTCGTTTACCTACTCTTCCTGGTCGTGTGTTGATTGTTGCGTCTATCGTAGAGTGGATTAGGGTCCGCTGGTACCCTGTCTGCAGGGATCAGCTGCCATTTACGGAGAAGTTCTAGACCTCTTTCTAACAATGTGATCGCATGTGATTCATTGTGCATTTCCACCAATATCTTGGCTGGGAAACCCCATTTGTAGAGGATTTTATGATTGCGCAGGATTTTGGTAATAGGAACCAAGTTGTGCCTGGCTGTCAAGGTGGCTTGCGACAAATCGGCATAGAGTGCGATTCCAGCAAAGGGATCAGGAAGGGAAGGATGCTGTCTGGCGTAGCCAATGTGGATCTTTTACGTGCTAGAAGTGGATTCTTGCTATGACATCCCTGGGGATTTGGTCAGGTAGAAAGGATGGTTTTGGCAATCTGTGGGCCCTGTCAATAATTATATCCACCGGGCTCAAAGATGGGAGGGCAGTCATCATGAGTTTTTGCAGATAGGCAGTGTTCTCCGCTGGTTTAACGGTCTCGGGGACCCCTCTAAATTATTGTTCCTGCGGGCCCGGTCTTCAAAATCCGCCATTTTGAAACGCATGGCTCTGATTTCTTCCTCTACCTCAAAGTGAGCATCTACAAGCTCATTGTGTGCTAAGGTAAATTCCTCCATTTTTTGCTCCACATATTTCACTCTGTTACTGACTGCAGATACTTCCATCTTTGTGGTGTGCATAAACGCTGCCATGTCATGTTAAAGGTCCCCCCGCAGGGTCTGCAACATCTCCTTTATGGTAGTGTCAATAATGGGCTGCCCTGAGGTAGGGAAGGCATCTAATTGCTGGGGGTATGTGGAAGATTCCTCCATTTCTTCCCCTGCTGTGCCTGCATCATCTCTGGTCTCCCCCCCTTTCCCAAGCCTTCGTTTTTGTTTGACAGGGCTACTAAATGGGGAGGATGGCAATGGATGGTCTTTATATTGTGACTTACCCGAGGATGGCGATGGATTTCTTGATGCTTGTGCTGTGGAGCCTGACGAATGGCTCCCGGCGCCATCTTGGAATTCTCGGCCCGCAGCTGGGGGGAAGAAATCCATCAATTTTCGGGGTCCCGCTCTCTCCTTCCTTTTGAACATTATGTCCACTGTGTGCCCCTTATTCTCCTCTTTCAAGAGGTATGCTTTGTGGCTAATTTGGTGCGCTGTGAGCTGCTGTATAACACCCGGTGTGACAGAGCTCTCCTCTCACACATCCATCTGCTCTGGCTGCCGGCTCCGCCCCCATTTTTCCATTAATTAAATAACACCCATTGTCACTGTAAACACCAACTTAATACAAAAAGTGGTATTGAGCATTGAAAGAAGAAGCCACACATTGATGAGTAGAAAGCATTTTGGGGTAAAAAAACAACATCTTGTTTTTTTAAGTTTTACCTTGAAGTTTTTATAAAAGTACATAAACAGGCATATTTCCAAACATAACATACACAACTCAGGAACTTACAAAGTTCAACATTGAAAAAATGAAGGCAATGTCAGACATGAGAATGTCAAAACTGTGCTGATCTTGCCTTCATCAAATGGTGTGATCTCACCCCTGTAAAAGCCAAATTTAGAAGATGCACACAAATTGTGAGTCAAAATGGGGATTTCCCTCCTGATCCCATACCTAATGTCAACATGTGCTATCTCCCATCATGGGGGATCAACGGACGTGTTTTAGGGGTGCAACCCCTTCCTCTCACCTACTAGAGTTGCGAGGAAGGGGTTGCACCCACAAAACGTGTATATTTGATATCCCCTGATGGCAGATAGAACATGTTGACACACTGTGTGCATCTTCCAAATTTGGCTTTTAAACTGTATTAAAACATTAGTTAAATTTTGTTTAAAAAAAAAAAAAAAAAAAAGGTGTAATATTTTTTGGATTTAGATTCTCCCTAATACATCAATTATGTTCTTCATTCTTTGTTCAATCCCCTTGGTTTTTTCCTTTATGATGTCTAAATCCTGACTACAAAACATTATGTCCTGGATTAGCCTTTGTGCACTGTCACTGGTGAAATGAGGAGATTCTTCTTCCACGACATGCACATCACCTAAAATAAAAATACACACCATGTATTATAAATATGCAGGCATACATCTATTACCTGAATCTGTGGTGTCAGACACTCACTTGTTGTGGTGACAATTTCAACCACCTCTCCTTCCTCCACATCCTGAGGTTGTGGTGTCCTCTGTTCCCCTTCTTCAGGAGGTGGGGGGTTCCTGGTGTCCTCAGATGTCCCGAGTCTTTTTTCCCCTATGAGTATAAAACAAAAGGTATACTTAGCACACAGATATTTGTGGCCAGAAATATGAATGTGGAACATTGCTTGGAAGTGGGGTACAATTGTCTGTTTGGGCAGAGTTCCAAGTTGAAGAGATGATTTATTCCCTTAACAAAGCTGGAATACTTACCTTTTTTCACACATGTAGACACCCCTAGTATCCACTGGAGCACCTGTGTGGGACACCCTAAAAAATGTTTGTTCTGGTGTCCCACACTAGTGTTACTGAGTCCAGATGTGTAAACAGCTGCTGAGTGTCCTCTCCTTACATTACACTGAATCAAGTTTGCAATTCATTCTATTTTCAAACACATCTAGACAATAATGTCCTAAACGTCTTTTAATACAAATTAGCATGACCAAATGTAGTTTATCTGCCAAAAACATTGTATTTAATTGGCAAACAAATGATGTGTACTGCGACCGATTACTGTGCCCATGAACATGAAAGTAGCTATTTTTAACTGTACAACAGTAAAGAAAAGCACATGGAGCAGCATGCAAGTAATAATAATAATAATAATAATAATAATAGGGACACACGACAACTACATACTTTTTAGAAGCACTCTCTTGATTCTTCTGTACTGATCCTGCTTCCTCAATTTCAGGTCTGAGCAGTGTTTCCTCAATTGCTTCTTGGATCGTCATACCCCAAAATTCTGGTGCAGACTCTTCACAACTTAAGTCATGATCTTGGCCTTTCTCACATTTGGGTTTAGGTAAGGTCCATACTTCCCATCATAGTCGGCTCTCTTCAAGAGGTCCACCATCTCTACAAAGGATATATTTGAGGCCTTATATCTTCTCCTCCGGGATCGTGACGTTTCTGGCTCCGTGCTTTCCTCCTTGTTACTGCTATTATGCACCTGCTGCGTCTCCGCCATGTCATCTCCCACTGCGCCGAAATAGAAGGGGCGAGGAATATTCTAGAAAGAACGTCAGGGGAGGGTGGAGTTTCACACATGCGCGGTGTATATAAAGCTAACATGCGTGTCTCGTACCTACGTTCTGTGTACGTAGGAAGGAGGACCGGAATTGCCGAACATTATAACGAAGGTAACATTTTAACTTGGGACATCAGTGGCCTGTACTGATTCGAGATTGAGGCCTATATTGGGATAAGATTAGGAGAATTTAGCCTGATATTAGTGTTTTTGTCTTGTGTTTTGTCTTGCAGCAAATATGAAACAATTCAAAGACCCTGAATTCATGGGCCAGTTCATCGACAAATACAGGGATATGAGAAATGTGTGGGAGGTTAAAAAACCCCTTATATCAAAATAAACCAGCTAGGAAGGCATCGCTGGAGAAATTGCTGCAATTTGTGAAGACGCAGGTCCCCGACGCAGACATCAAGTTTGTGGATAAGAAAATTGGTAGCTTGAGAAGCACGTATAGGAAGGAGCTTAGTAAGGTCCAGGCTTCCATGAGATCAGGAGCAGCAGCAGAGGATGTGTACATACCCAGTCTGTGGTACTACAACAGGATGCGGTTTCTGGAAGACCAGATGGAAGCCAGGGAATTGCTTTTTACACTTCCGGCACCCCTTCCATCCACCCTTCCCTCAACCCCAGCTGAGGCTTCTGAGGACCAACCTGGGCCTTCAATCCTGGAAGAAGTTGAGGAGCCCAGCTGGAGCCAGGTATAGTATTTTTTAACATATTTATAGTCCGAAAATTAGTGTTGTTAACTAGATGTTAATATTGATAAATTAATGATTTAACAAAAAGCGTTAGAATGAAAAATGCTGGGTTCAGAATGATAGTCTTTTCTATTTATTAACATTCAATTTGCAACAGTAATGAGCTAAAAATTGTGTGTGATTGATGAACCAAAAACTAAAACTATGTCCCTTTTTCATACAGAGGAAGACCTCAGCCAGGACGAGGCTCTGGAATGTGGCACACAGGAGGAGGTGGGGGTAAGTGTCAGCCAGATGGTGGCGGGGCCCTGTAGCTTCACCCAATCCCAGGTGCCTCCCCTCCGCCTTACAACAAAAACGGCCAGGAAGGGGAGTAATGTGGAGGAGGCAGCACTGGGCCTCATTAAGGGTGCTAATGCGGCCCTGAAAACACCCCCCCCCGACGCTAAAGAGGCCTATGGCTGCTATGTAGCTGCAAAATTGCAGCAAATGAAGAAGGGCCAACGCTTCATGTGTAAGAATATTATTTTTCAGGCCCTTCAGAAGGGGTTGAGGGGCCAAATTTGTGAGAACATGCACTTATGGGCGCTTGCCCATCCTCCTCCTCCTGCCACAAGTCCACTTCCAGAGCAACAGCCTCCAAGGAAGGCTACAGGGAAGCGTGGAGGGAAGGTTGCAGGGAAGACAAGAAAGTGATGGCCTGAGTTCAGTCTGGTCTGACAGAAGACGCAGCCTGTTGTAGTACCACAGCCTGGGGACATTTATGTCATCTGCTGCTGTTCGTAATCTCTGGTAGTCCTGGACCATTATGCTCCCTTAAATATGGACTTCTCAGGCTACCAATTTTTATTTACAAAGAGTTGATGTCTGCCCTGGGGGCCAAGGGCTTCTCAGATTCAAGCAGTTTCTCCAGCGTGCCTTCCTCTTTATTTTGTTATTATAAGCCAGAATAAATGGATTTTTTTATATGAAAATATTTGCCTATTTTTTTTATTCAAATAGGACAGTTTGTGAGTAGGCAGGTACATTTAAAAAATACAATGTCAAATTACCAAGGGACACCAACACCAACCTCCTTGAGCTTTAAAAATACAAGATAATAATGTTGTGATGTAAACTTGACACATACAAAAAAAAAATATGGAGATCACTAGAAAATTATTTAAAAATAATCCAAAAAACATCTTGATTAAAAATAAAAAAAGATGACTATAAAAATAATTCTAAACATTATTATGGCGATCTGGCTTTAAAAACAAAAAAGATTATTCAGGAGATCACGAGAAATAATGAAGAAATAAGTTTGTCATAACTCTGTGTGAATATCAGCAGCAAAACAAATTCATTATTCTAGCATTATAAAGAACAAAAGAATGCGCTGCATTAAAAGATCCAATAATTGCAGCGTGACAAATTTGCTATCACCATTACGAATGCTAGTTTTACCAGACCGAGCGCTTCAGTCTCGTACTTGATTCTGAGCATGCGTGATTTTTTGCACGTCGAAATTGCATACAGACGATCGCATTTTCAGAAAAATAGAGAATTTGCTCTCAATCTTTTGCTGGCTGGAATTCCACCAGCAAAAGTCCGATAGAGCATACACACGGTCACATTTTCCGACCAAAAGCGCTCATTGGAGTTTTGCTGGCGGCATTTCCAATCGTGTGTACGCGGCATTACTCTAGCTTTGTCCTCTATCCTAGGTTTTTTGTAGGGAAGCCAGCAATGCATTCAGATCCTGTATTTAGCCTTAAATTGCTCACATACAGTATTGTGCAAAAGCTTTAGGCAGGTGTGAAGAATGCTGTAAAGTAGTAATGCTTTTGGGGGGGGTGTCCGGATGACAGAGAGAGCAGAAGTGTAAAGCCACAGCTCCAGCTTCCAAGCGGCATCCTGCAGTCATCCTGAGCCCTAATTGCTCCAGAAAGGTCTTAAATTGTTCCCCACGGCAGTGGGAACGTTCCAGGCTATCATCCATGGTAAAATACAGGCCCCCTGCGACAGTATCAATGACGGGACAGGCGGCCAGGCACCGAAGGCAAGATGGCGCCGGGACACAGGCAGAGCAGCATTACATGCTGCTGCAGCCGTCGGTCTCTGCTCTCCACAAACAATAGGCTGCAATGGTGAGTGACTTTGTCCCTGCTACTAGAGACACACAGCCTGACCCACTGCAGTCCCAGAGCCTCCACATGGACAGTGAAGATAGCTCCAGCCCAGGTTCCCCCTCCACTGAACCTACCCTAGCCTCCATTATGCTTGCTATTCAGGACTGCAAAGCCTCCCTCACTGCTCAGATAGCGTCAGTATGCATGGACTTTTCTCTCCTGAAACAAGACGTACAAAACTTAAGGGATAGGGCAGGGGAAGCAGAGGAACGCATCAGCTCCCTTGAAAATGTTGTCCATCCCCTATCTGCCACAGTGAGGGATCGTACAGTGGAAATAGCAGCCCTTCGTGCCAAAATTGATGACCTGGAAAATCGTTCTAGAAGGAACAACTTGCAATTTGTGGGCTTCCCTGAATGTGCAGAGGGTCCTCGCCCTGAAAAGTTCCTCTATAACTGGCTAAGGAAAATTTTTGGGTCTGACGCACAATCCTTTTCCCATGTGATTGAGCGGGCACATTGCACCCCACTCCATTATTGCCTGGCTCCTCAACTTCCAAGAACGACAAGGTTGCCATCCTTCGCCTCGACAGGGAGAAAGGCCACTTAAAATACAATGGCAATACCATTTCAGTATACCCTGACTTTTCAGCGGATGTCCAAAGGCAGCGCATCTCTTTCGCAGCAGTAAAGGCTCGATTACGCATAGAGGGCCTCTCCTATGCCATGCTTTTCCCTGCAAAGCTGTGCATCATTCATGATGGCAAGGTGCAACTCTACACCAACCCCAAGGAGGCCATGGCATGGCTCAAAGACCGATATGGAGTTCCACCGAGACGCAGAGCAGTCTAAAGCCTGAGGCTCTAACCCCTACAATCTCCATCTACACTTGCTTTGAGCTGAATGTGGAGACACCTTTCTCCCTACAGATGGGAGTTCCTTTACTATGCTCAGCGGACTGATTTGGTTTTTCATGAGGATATCCCCACCCCCCTACAGCAGAACTGTGTACTGTTATCCTGTCATCCTCCACCCTTACAGACCAGACCTCCTTCCTATCGTCAGATCTAAGTCCCCCTTTAACTATGCAATGTGTTCCATCTACTATTGAACTATGCTACATCCCCCATATGCAGAACCGTTCGGGGGTCACTCTGGATTTCACTACAACCCCACACCAGTTGGTGGCGAGGCCACAGGACAGTTCTCCTCCAGTTTAAAGGGGGCCCTTCAGGTTTCTTCAGTTCAGGGATCCAAAGCTCGCTATGTTGGGGTTGGCCGAGCGGGGAGGGGGGCAAAAGTTTTTTGCTCTTTTTTGGGACACTCTCATTTTTGATTTTTTTTTCATCTTCTACGGGTACTGCCAGGGCAGTTTATGTTTTTTTTTCTGGTTTTCTAACTGATAGCTTGTGCAGCTGCAAAGGCAGTTATATGCAGTATGTTGAAGATATGTTTAGATATGCTCAAAGTAACCAAAGACTCAGAGGGGAGATTTATTATACTAACCTTACAAATTTCCTCTGTGACGTTTACTCTTGTAAACGTTTATATTCCTCCCCCATTTTCGGTGGAGGTACTATCTACATTGTCAATTAAGCTGCTGATTAGACACCCTGGACCGATACTTTATATAGGGGACTTTAATGCCCTATTAGACCCAGCCATGGACCGCTTGGGAGCTGGTGGTAGATCTTTTCCCTCTCTCCTGAATTGGATGCAGGTATATGATCTTATAGAGATATAGCGCTGGAAGCATCTGGACGTGAGCCAGTATTCTTGCCACTCGGATTCCTTCCACACCATGTCTCGGATTGACATGACATTTACCACGGCGGATACCCTTCCCATTGTCACTGCGGCCTCTACCCAGAGGAGTTTTGGACCACGCTCTCCTCTCTGTGGACCTCGCTCTCCTCCCAGGTTCGGGCCCTGCTATCTGGCGTCTGAACTCTTACTGGTTGGAGGATGAGGTGGTGCAGGGAGAGTGCAGAAAGGGTATTACGGGCTATTGGAAGGACAACTTGGGAACAATAGACCCCTCTACGGAATAGGAAGCATTTAAGTCCACATTGAGGGGCACCTTTATGTCCATCACGGGAGTCCTATGGAAAAATAAATAGGCAACTTTGGGGGGGAACTGGAATCTGCCATGGTACAAGCAGAATCTGCTTACGCCTCTAACCCGACCCCCGGCACAAGAGACGAATGGCTACAGACACGCAGGGAGTATGAACTCCGTCTAGACCTTACGCAGAAACGCATGTTACATGCTACTCAAAAATCATTTGAGCATGGCAACAGAGCTGGACGTCTCTTGGCATACCTGACCAGACCTGATCACCCCCCCATATCCATTCCGTGTATACTTACCACACAGGGCCAAATCAGCGACACCCCTGGGGACATCATGGAAACCTTTTTAAATTTCTACAAAGACCTATATACCTCCAGAGCTTAATACAACGAAGCCCAACTAACTGAATAATTAGCCAACATACCTCTTCCCTCCCTCATGACTGAACAGAAAGATGAGCTAGAGGCACCTATCTCAGTTGAAGAAATCGTAGTAGCTATCTTAAATGCCTGCTCATAAAACTCCCTGTTTGGATGGCTATTGAACAGAATGGTACACACAGTTTAAAGACATACTATCCCCATTTATTTTACACACATACAAGGATTTAGATATAGGGGTCCTCCCCCCTACTATTCGAGAAGCCTTGATTATACTTTTACTAAAACCCCGCAAGGACCCACTTAAATGCGAATCATACCGCCCGATATCACTCATAAATGTGGATGTTAAGATCCTGGCCAAAGTGTTGGCAAATCATTTAAACACTGTAGTGAAGGCCCTGGTACACAGTGACCAGGGGGGATTTATACCCGGAAGGTCCACCAGAATGAACATCCGCAGACTATGCCATAATCTGCAATACCCACACAACTTTTCTCCTACAAGGGCCATAGTATGCCTAGATACATGTAAAGCGTTCGACAGTGTGGAATGCCTGTACCGCTTTCAGGTGTTGAAAATGTACAACTTTGCCCCCAGAATGGTGGCGTGGATAAAACTCCTCTATGCTTCCCTGAGGGCCCGTATTCAGGTTAACTCTACAGTCACTGAATCCTTCTCAATCAATAGGGGCACAAGACAGGGGTGTCCGCTGTCCCCCCTCCTCTTTGCCCTGGCCGTGGAGTCGCTAGCGGTATGTACCCGCTCCTCTCCATCAGTAAAAGGTCTCCCCATTGCCACCATTGAGGAACGAATCTCGCTATATGCAGATGACACCTTGGTGTACCTGGTGGACACAGATGTGTCACTCCAATCATTGTTATCCGAGATCAATAGATTTGGAGACTACTCCGGATTCAGGGTGAATTGGGACAAATCCAGTCTTTTCCCCTTGGACCCAGACGCAACTTCTCATATTCACCCAGACTCTAATCTGCGGGTGGTGTCCTCCTTGAGGTATCTAGGGGTTCTGGTGCAGACACCTCTGTCCACTTACATCGCCAATAACTTAGACCCACAACTAACTCACTTAAAGGAGCAAACTAAACAGTGGATGGACCTGCCCCTGGATCTCATGGGGAGGGCAAATACCCTCAAAATGATCTATTTACCAAGACTGCTATACATCCTGGCCAACTCTGCATGCAAAATACCTAAATCTATTTTCAAACGTATAGACACAATCTGTACCACGTTCCTGTGGAATGGCGCATGAGACACTAAGGTTACCGACACACCTGGCAGGATTGGCATTCCCAAACTTCTTTCTATATTACCTAGCATCTCAACTGGTGCATAACCATGACTGGCTACACCCGATAGCAGCAAATGCATGTACTACCACAGAGGGGGCCACTGCGTCCTCCATGGAAACCCTTCACAATATTGTTTATAGGTGCAAAGTCCCACCCCGCCAGGCACCTCCATGCTGGCCACATCCCTTTTCATTGTTCAAATATATCACCACCAAAATAACAGGACACACATGGTCGGTATCCCCGAATAACCCTCTATGGGTCAACTTCACCTTGCAGGAACTTTACTCTTTACCTGACCCTAAACGTTGGTACTCCAAAGGGATTAAATACCTTTGTCACCTATACACTGCACAGGGCTTTAAACCCTTCCATCAGCTCAGACTTGACTTTGACTTGCCGCACTCATACCTGTTTTACTACTATCAGCTCAGACATGCTATCAGAGCACAGTTCGGCTCCTTAGATGACCCAACTAACCTACCACCACTAGAGAAACTGCTGAGACAACCTGACCCTGCAAAACTACTTATTACACTGACTTTAAACCCAGATTTAGTAGGGCCCAGGAAAAATGGATCTCTATGGACATCTCCTTGCAGAGGAGGACTGGACGGAGTTTAGTGACACGTACAAAACATCAGTTATTTCATCAAGAGACCGCATTATACAGGTAAAAATTTTCCATCAATCTCACCTCACCCCAGATAAAGGACCTCTGGGGAGAGGTGGGCTCCTTTATCTCTACAGCCCTAGGCCTCCCTAATGTTATTCACCTCAAGAATTGTCTGCTGGGCATCTTTGGTGACTTGCAAATATTGACGTCTGCCAAAAGGCTACGCCGCATTCTCTACTTTTATGTTAGAAAAGTTATATTGTTGTCATGGAACGGAATACAGACCTCTTTAAAAACCTTATGGCTGAAGCTAATCAACGATGCTATCCCAATGTACAAACTTACCTTTGAACTTCGGAAACGAAGCAAAACATTCCACAAAATATGGGACAGATGGCTGGCTAGCCCCCTGACCCTCCCCTCACAATAGAAATAGATTGCAGATTGCCTGTAGGTCGTGCCACTCTATATATCGTATATATAGAATTTTACTGGTGCTAAGTAACTGACAACTTGATTGTATTCTACATACAAATGTATGATGCTTAAACAATGTATTATCATAAGTCTCCCAAATGCACGAGCCTAGTATGTGATGCTGTATACCTATGATTGCCCAAGTTCTGTTTTTGTAAAGCATATTTTTTATTTTTTTTGGTTCGTCTGTTTGTCATAAAACTAATAAAAATATCTTTAAAAAAAAGTAGTAATGCTTTTAATATATATATATATATATATATATATAGATTTTAATTGTTTATTGTTATACATTTACAAAATGCAAAACCAGCAAACAGAAGAAAAATCGGAATCATATCAATATTTGGTGTGACTACTCTTTGGCTTCAAACCAGCATCAATTCTTACACTTGCACACTTAGTACACTTTCACAAAGTCAGCGATTTTTGTATGATTAGGCTACTTTCACACTGGGGTGGGGGTGCGCTAGTGGTAAAGTGCTGCTAGTTTTAGCGGCGCTTTTCAGCCGCTAGCAGGGCACTTTTAACCACTTCCATACTGGGCACTTATACACCTTCCTGCCCAGACCAATTTTCAGCTTTCAGCCCTGTCGCACTTTGACTGACAATTGCGCGGTCATACAACACTGTACCCAAACAAATTTTTTATCATTTTGTTCCCACAAATAGAGCTTTCTTTTGGAGGTATTTGATCACCTCTGGGATTTTTATTTTCTGCTAAATAAAAAAAATGACCAAAAATTTGGAAAAAAAAAGGATTTTTTTTGTTTGTTACAAAACTTTGTAAATAAGTACGTTTTCTCCTTCACTGATGGGCACTGATAAGGCGACACTGATGGGCACCAATGAGGTGGCACTGATAGGCAGCACTGGGTACACATAGATGGCACTGATAGGCGGCACGGATGGGTACTGATAGGCGGCACGAATGGGCACTAATGTACACTAAATGATGGTACGGATGGATGCAAATCAGTGCCAAACAATAATGCCTGCCAATCAGTGATACCCATTGTGGGCACTGATTGGCATCCACTGTGGGCACTGATTGGCATCCCTGGTGGTCTAGGGTGGCATACCTGGTGGTGACATCCCTGGTGGTCCTAGTGGCGTCCCTGGTGGTCCAGTGTGGGCATCCTGGGGGGCTGCGCTGATAATCAGCACAGACCCCCCCTGTCAGAGGAGCAGCCATTCGTGTGACAGACGCAAGTGAGGAAAAGCCGATCAACGGCTCTTCCTATTTACACTGTGATCAGCCATGATTGGACACGGCTGATCACGCGGTAAAGAGTCTCCATCAGAGACTCTTTACCTAGATCGGTGTTGCAGTGTTTCAGAGTGACACACCACAACAATGATCGCCATGATGCGCGCCCCCGGGGGCGCGCAGTGGCTTGATATCCCGAAAGACATCATATGACATCCGGTCAGGATATTGAAACCACTTTGCCGCCGTCATTTTGCTATATAGCAGGCGGCAAGTGGTTAATCCCGATAGTGGCCGAAGAAAGGGTTAAAAGCGCCCGTATTGAGGCACTGCAGAAGTGCTTTGCAGGCGCTTTGGCAGCGCTGCCCATTCATTTAAATGGGCAGGTCATTTTGGGAGCAGTGCATACACCGCCCCACAGATTCTGCTTGCAGGACGTTTTTTCCCGTCCTGCAAGCGCATCGCCCCAGTGTGAAAGCAAATATAGTGATATATTCCAGATGCATGTATTTGCTCCAGTATTATAACCGTTGCACAACCATGTTGTTTGGATAAAGACTGTCTCCACCTTTTTTTTTGTTGGTAATTCATATATAGTAGATCAATGAAATCCAATAATGGCCGAAGCACATCTCTGTGTGACTCCATGTTCCCAAGAGCACTTGGAGATACCTTTAAGCAACACGGCATCACAACGCAGTTATTAAATTCTATAGGAAACAACTTATAAGAACTTTAAAGGGCCCTTTCACACAGGCTGTTCGATCAGATCCGCCTGGAAAACTGGCAGACCTGATTGGACCCTTCAGTCTCCTCTATGGAGCAGTGGACATCAGAGGACATATGACGGATGGCAGTCCTATTTTCCATTTGTCCGGCAGATCGGATGGAAACGGACAGGCGGTCTATTTCCACCCTATTTCCCCATAGAGGAGAGCAGGACTGTGTCCGTGTTCACTTTGCACAGTGGAGCAGACACGGACCTGACATCTGCCTTCTCAGTGGGGATCAGCGGAGCGATCCGACGCTGAGCAAGCAAATTCGCTACACGGAGGCTCCAGTGTGAAAGGGGCCCAACCCTTTCAGTTATACTGCACCAGCAACGTCTCTCCCAGCCAAAGATTGCAAAGCAAACTGGGGTTTTAAGATGAAACCCCAGTGAAGAAGCACACACTCTGTGGAGTTTTCTCCCTGGGAGTGCAGCTGGACAGATATGCAGCAGGACAGAAGTGCATAGCTTGAACAGCAGTAGCTGGATACAGTAATTATAAATTATTTCAAATTGTTTCAAAAGATTTCTAACTGCTTTTCTTAAATTATTTATTTTTTTTAACCTTGGCATTGTGGCTGTGTTGCGATTGGTGGTTGTTTACCAGGTACTGGAGTAATTGTTATTGTGCTTCTGAGGTGTTGAGTACTGGATGTTATCAATAAACATATGTAAGAGAAGTGAGCTATTATCCTAAATAAGTGTTGTATGTAAAAGTGGTAGCAACTCTGTAGAATTTACTCTGTGGAGTTTGATCTTTGAGAGTACAGCAAAACAGAAGTGCGTAGTTTGAACAGTAGTCTGAAAACAGCAGGAGTTTGGAGACAGCCAACTCTCTTTGGTTAGTACCCGTGTTTAAGTTTAAGTAAATCCTTTTTAAATGTCTGTTTGCCATTTGTTTTTCGTGATACTTTTTGGAAGTTGGGATGCTGTCCCATTTGTATGCAGATTTCTAGTCTACATGATGACATTGCTTGACTAAATTCCTTGGTTTGTGGCCTTCAGTCTGAGATCAGGAGGCTTTCTAAGCCAATTTGTTCTGTTGAGCAGCCTTGCAAAAAACGCTTCTTCCATGAAGACTGAGCAGAATAAAGGTAGTGTGGACAACTGTTGGGTCAGGAAGAGTGAGGTTTTTGGACCATAAACATGTAGCCTTTGGTGTGACACTGCATAACCCTTATAGTGTTCTTAGTGAGCTAGAAGCAGATACAAAAGTTGCAAACATAACTGCTTGTGAGATTGGCAACTCTTCTCTTCATCGGGAGGTCCCGGAGAATAAAACTGCTTTGCCAAAAGGAGCTGTTGTATCTGCGGTCGCAAACCAAGCAAATGTTGTGGATAAGGCTCCAAAAAGCCATCTTCTTATTGGTGATTCAACTGCAAGAGACGTTTCTTCAGGAAATCACATGGACGTGTCAAAAGGAACTTAGGAGTTTACCTGGTGCTAATGTTAAGTTAGATAAAAGGCACATTTTAAAAATTGGCAAACAAGCTAGTGAAGAGCCCAGTGTTGATGTTGTTGTGCACCTTGGCACAAATGATTTGTCCCAGAATGATGTGCGTTCTGTGCAGAAAGATTTTCAGAATTTAGGCCAGGAGATTATAGAAGATTCAAGGAAACAGGAGGTGTAGCTGATAGAAAAGTGTATAAAAATAGACAAAAAGTGGCCAAACACATCATCAGTGCTGCCAAAGCACAGAAAAAAACCTTTTTGGGGTAAATCAGCGATGGAAGGAAAAAATACAAATGGGATCACTAAAATGAAAACTGGACACAACACTTATGTTGAGGGAGACCTGGATGTAGCAAACCATTTAAACTATTACTTCTGTTTAGTCTTCTCAGAAATAAATTACACTAGCAATAACAAATTGGGGAATCATATTGGTTCTAGTAATGAAATTTCATTTTTGATCATTTCAGGAGACAGAGGTGGCAGAGGTTCTGGCTCGGTTAAAGCTTAATAAAGTGATGGGCTCTGATGGTATTCATCCCAGAGTTCTAAGGAAACGTTGAGGTATAGTTGTTGGACCATTAAAGTGGATGTAAACCCCCCCAAAAAATGTTTAATTAAGGTTTGTACCTTGTTGAGTATAGGATGTCATTTCATCTGTGCCCAGTCTTGCCACAAAGAGTTAATCCAGCTCTGAGCAATTCTCTTATCTTTTCTCAGTAAGATAAAGATGGACACAGAGAAATAGGTGTCCTTTTCTTCCTCCTTGCTGTGATTGACAGGTGATTTCCTTATCTCATGCACAAGCGTGAGGCATTTTGTGTACTTAACATCCCCCTCCTTTCTCCTCCAGCTCTCCCAGGATTGGCTGCTCCATACCTCAGCATGATAGGGCATGCTGAAGTCATGTGGTGCCTTTCCTGGGTTTTGACTGGATGTTAGTGATCATGGGGCATAATCCACAAGACCAGCAGAAGTCCAGTGTAAGAAATATTGATGCCTGGCCAAGGGGAGTGTAGAGGTGGACGGGGAGTCTACTGACGTCACAACTCGCCCACCGAACAACAGACCTGTCCACAGAATCCAGAGAATTACAGGGCTACAAATAACTAAAGGGGAGACTTTTGACAGGTAAGGATACATGCAGGAGGCATGTATATCCTTATAGATAAGCACTATGGAAGTAATTTAGAAATGATTAGAGTGGGTTTGCATCCACTTTAACAGATCTTTTTTTTGGTTTACAAAAGTTTTATTGATATGTTTAGGCAAGTACAAAATATATAGACACAGAGAGATCGGTAAATACATCCAAGAGACAAGGTAGGAATAAACAGGTATGCATCATTCAATATAACTTTGAAAAAGATTGAAAAAAATGGAACAAAAAAAAAATAAAAATAAAAATAAAACTTAAAGCAGAGGTCCACCCTAAAATAAAAAAATAACATTCTCAAAAAAAATCTATAAAAAAAATTTGAAAAAAAAAAAAAAGTTTACTTACCAGAAATGCCTGTTGCTAGGCAGTCTTCATAATCTGCCTCTTCCTATTCTGCCGCACTGTTTGGTCACTTCCTCCTCTTCGGTGAGCTGCCCCATTGTCTTCTGGGACCTGTGTGTGTCCCAGAAATCGGCAGGGCCATTCACAAAGCTGCGCACGACTCGTGTATGCGCAGTAGGAAACGGGCAGTGAAGCCGCAAGGCTCCACTGCCTGTTTCCCTTAGGATGGCAGCGCTGGCACCCGATCCGATGGATGGATCTGCCTCGGGGGGCTGACATTGTGGGCTTGCTGGACAGGTAAGTGCCCTTGTTAAAAGTCAGCAACTACAGTGTTTGTAGTTGCTGACTTAAAAAAAAAAAAAAAAAGTCTGGAACACCGCTTTAAGTAAAAAAATAAACAAACATTGCATCTGCAATCTGCATCAAGTACATTTATATGAAAGAGTCGTTGGTGCTAGATGTATCTCAATAAAGTAGATCAAACCTAGCAAACCATTTCAAATCAGAAAAAAGAAAAAAATAACTCACAGTATATACTTTGTAAGCTGGCCAATATTGCCATTTACGGTCAAATATATGCATGGAGTCCATGAGAGTATATTGCACCCTCTCCATCAATCTGACAGACTCCATACGGAGAAGCACTTGTGACCATGGTACCAAGGGGGACAGGTTGCCCATTGGATGGCACTAAAAAGTGTATGTGTCAGCTTTTGACGGGGAAGGTGGGACCTCTGGGAGTGCGGCAAATAGGATGCACATATGGTAAGTCAGTGTTATAGGTACCCCTGTTATTTGAAACACCTTTGTGGTGGTCTGTTGTCATAAAGACCATAGAACTGCGCAGCTCCAGAATGTGTGAAGGAGAGTGCCCCTATCACGACATCCCCTGAAGCATATTCTAAAGGTAAATTCTGTGCGACCTAGCTGGGATGTAGTACCAACGGGTATGAAGCTTGACTACAGTCTCTTTGATAGCAATAGAGAGTGTGCATTTATGCATATTTGAGACCATGACATGCCAATCCTCTGCCAAAATCTCCTGGTCAATTGCCACTTCCCACCCCAGCACAGCCGTTGACTTAGCCATAGTATCATGATCATTGAGGTATTTGTACAAGATTTAGATGGTCCCTTTATCTCTTCGCAAAGATTTTCAAATGGTGACTTGGCCGACTCCACATCTTGCATTGCAATGCTAGAAAAAAAGTGTTGGATCTGTAAGTATTTATAGAATTCAGAACAATGGAAGGCATGGTTCTGTTGAAGATGTTCAAATGAGCAAGTGGAAGAGCCTTGCAATAGGGAGCCCAGGGTCACTAGGCCTTGTGAAGCCCAGCTCAAATACTCCAAGCCTGTTTTAAAGGCTGGGGGGAACTCAGGTTAACCTAAAAAAGAGGCTAAGCATGGTGGACTAGAGAGCAACTTGAATTTCTCCCTATAGAGAGACCAGAGATAAAGGGATTGGCTCACAATAACATTAAGTGGTGCAACATCTTTAGGAGAAATAGAGCGTGAACAGAGGAGGCCTGGGAGGTAGAATGGGGCAACCAAAATCCTCTCAAATTGGAGCCATGGTATAGAAGTTGGGGAGGTGTGCCATTTCTATCAAGTGTGAGGCCAAAAAGTACTTCCAAAGATCCGGGCAGCCCAGGCCTTCTCTAGATTGGGCTCTATACATCAACAAGCAGCCCATTTGATGCTTCTTGTGCTGCCAGATAAATTTAAACAGCTTGGTCTGGATTGACGCTATTGTTGAGTGGGGGACATAAAGAGGTAAAGACCTAAAATAAAAAAAATAGCTTTGGGAGGATTGACATTTTTACTGCTTGTATTCGGCCCAGAAATGATATACAGCATGAGGACCACAGGGTAACTAATTGTTTTATAGTAGAAAAGGCATATGGGTGGTTATGTGTGTACATCAATTTAAGGGAGGGGGCCAATCCTATCCCCAGATATTGCAAGGTACCGGTGCTCCAAAAAAATTCTAATTTATTGTTAATGATGTTCAATAAGGGCTGTGGGATGTTGATGGGCATGGCTATGCATTTAGTCGGGTTTACCCCCAGCCCTTTAAGGTGATAAAAGGTGCTTAAGGTAGAAAGAAGGTTGGGGAGGGAGATTAAGGGGTCAGCTACAACAGGAGGTCTTCATCAGCTTAATTTTAATTCTTGGTTATTTTTAACATATCCCCTAATATTAGGGTTGTAAGTAATGAAGTAAGCTATTGGTTCTATTACCAAAGAAAATGAATGGGGTAAAGGGGACATCCCTGCCTTGTTCCACAGCCTAGGGTAAAGTAATCAGAGTTGCACCCGGGGAGTTTAATACTAGTCCAGGGAAGATGGTATAGTGCCCTGAATCCGTTAATGAATTTGCCGTTAAAGCCAAATTTGAACAGAATGGTATCTAAATAGGACCAGAGGACACCGAAGGCTTTGTTAATGTCCAGACTCAGGAGTAGAAACTTACGGGAATTAATATCAGCGCCCTGTATGACATTTGCTGCTAGACTTATACTGTCAGTAATCTATCGAGTCTGGAGAGATCAATGATATAATTATCAATCGATCAGCTAAGATACGGCCAAAGATCTTTAAGTCATTAATTACCGATATGGGTCGAAAGTTCTGGGGAAGGGTATGTCTTTACCCGGCTTTGAGATTAGGGAAATATTTGCCAACATGTCCTTTGGGAATGGGTCACCCTTTAGAATACAGTTAAATAGTTTAGCCATTTTGGGGACTAATGACCCGGCAAATTTTTTGTAATAGGGTGCAGTAAAGCCATCTGGGCCAGAGGTTTTGGAGGATTTTAGGGATGAGATAATAGAGGCAATTTCCTCTTCACTGCAAGGTGCGTTTAGAATTCGTACCTGTTCATCTGTGAGCTTGGGTAGGGAGAGGGCATCCAGCCAGGTCTGAGAGGTGGAACAAAGCGGGGATGAAGGGCTAGCTAGAAGTTTTTGGTTGTAGGAGGAAAATATTTTTAAAACGTCCTTAGGGTGAGTTGTAGGGTTACCATTAGGATCCTGAACTTTCTATGAATGCGTTGGTAGGATGGATTGTTTTAATTTTCTTGCAAACATAGCATTACTGTATAAGGGAAAACAGACTTTGGACCAGCTGAGAGATTTTTTTCATTTGCTCCAAGAGCAAGGTGTCCAGAGCACTTCTCTTTTTGTTGATTTGGCTCAGCAAATCCTAAAATGGGGTTTGGCTATGTCTGTGATAAAGTCTATCTAGATCTATAGTAAGGGAGTGTATTTCTTTTAGTCTTTGTCGTTTTCTGGTCGTATCGATTTCAATAAGATGACCTCTCATCATCACCTTATGGGCCGCTCATAAAGTTGCAGGGGAGAATGATTGCCGCCTAGTTAACCCTTTCGCCCCCTGTCACCAGTGATTAGTGTTACGGGTGACGCTGGTTAGTTTGTTTTTTATAGCGTCTGGGTACCCGCCATATATTACCCAATAAAGGTTTAACCCCCTGATTACCCAGCGGGTGATATCAGTTAGTTTTCAGCGTCAGTCAGGGTCTGCATCGCCCCAGGCAGCGTCAGATTAGTGCCAGTAGCGCTAACACTTATGCACACACCATACACCTCCCTTAGTAGTATAGTGTCTGAACGAATCAATATCTTTGATCTGATCAGAACTATATTAGCATCCCCAATAGTTTAGGGTTCCCAAAAATGCAGTGTTAGCGGAATCAGCCCAGATACCTGCTAGCACCTGCGTTTAGCCACTCCACCCAGCCAACCCAAGTGCAGTATCAATCGATCACTGTCACTTACAAAAACACAACACACATAACTGCAGCATTTGCAGAGTCAGGCCTGATCCCTGCAAACGCTAACAGTTTTTTTGGTAGCGTTTGAAGCAGTCGCGGACAGTCAGGAGCTCTTTTTCCTGTGAGTCTCATTACTGTACCAGTAAATTTAGAGACCAAAATGTCAAATCGAAGGTACACTAGTAAAGAGGCCTACACATTTCTGAACATGACAGGTTTAGAATACGATCCTGTAGACAGCAGCGGCACCCAGACAGATAGCTCTGACAACGGAGTTGTGGTCCCTGCCAAGATCAGGCGTACCTGACCCAGGTCTTCTGCTGTTGTTGAGGTGCAAGAGCCACAGGGCTCTCGTATGGAGCAGAGAGCCAGTACTAGTGCTGCTCATCTGGTGAACTGGCAAGCACCAGCGGCCTAGTACACCCTGGTCATAGTCAAATCAGCACTGCAGTATTACATGGTGACGTGGCGAGTCTCATAATTGCAGTTCAATTATTCAATTATTTGTACTATATATACTATACTCAGGGGCGGACTGACAACTCATGGGGCCCCCGGGCAATAGGAGATCCTGGGGCCCCCTGTCCCCGCTCATGTGTTCCCACCCACACTCAAGCCACACCCACACAAATCAACACCTACATTTTGCACTGCCCACACTACATGCGTTCGTCACAGAATTACATTAAAGAAAGTGCAACAACGGTACCTTTCCAAAATTAAAGTGATTGTAAAGCCTCGCTTTTTTTTTTTTTTTTTTTAAATAACAAACATATCATACTTACCTTCACTGTGCAGCTCATTTCGCACAGAGTGGCCCCGAACCTCGACATCTGGGGGTGGCTCTCGCAGCTCCTCCCCACATCAGATAACTCCCTAGGAGAAGCGCTCTCCCGGGGGGGTTACCTTGCAGGTGGGCTCCTGAGTCCAGCATTTGCGTCTATAGACACATGTTTACATACATGTGCTCATCCTACATAAAGCTTTTCAAATAGAGCATGTGCGGGGATCATGGGGGTGCTTTACATTATTTTTTAAAATTATTTTTATTAACTTTATATAATTTTCACTGATCACCAATGTAAGGAGCATTCTTCTCACTGACCACCAATGTAAGGAACATTCTTCTCACTGACCACCAATGTAAGGAGCATTCTTCTCACTGACCACCAATGTAAGGAACATTCTTCCCACTGATCACCAACGTAAGGAACATTCTTCTCACCGACCACCAATGTAAGGAACATTCTTCTCACCGACTACCAATGTAAGGAACATTCTTCCCACTGACCTCCAATGTAAGGGGCATTCTTCCCACTGATCACCAATGTAAGGAACATTCTTCCCACTATTTATTTAATCCATATTGAGCACTATATTTGGCTGCTTCTGCTTGGCACACACGCACAATCACAATCACGCACATGATGATGAAGTCATCATCATGTGCGATTGTGCGTGTTTGCCAGGCCTAAGCAGAAGCAAACAGCCAATCAAATATAGTGCTTAATATGGATTCAATAAATATGCATAGCCATAGATATCATAAATGACTACAGGAGATAACCAGAGACTACGGATGCAACTACAGGAGATGACCAAAGACTGCGAATGCGACTACAGGAAATAACCAGACTGCGAATGCGACTACAGGAAATAACCAGAGACTGCGAATGCAACTACAGGAGATAACCAGAGACTGGGGATGCGACTACAGGAAATAACCAGACTGCGAATGCGACTACAGGAAATAACCAGAGACTGGGGATGCGACTACAGGAGACAACCAGAGACTGCGAACGCGACTACAGGAAATAACCAGAGACTGCAAATGCGACTACAGGAGGAGATGACCAGACTGGGGATGCGACTACAGGAGATGACCAGAGACTGCGAATGCTACAACAGGAAATAACCAGAGACTGCGAATGCTACTACAGGAAATAACCAGAGACTGCGAATGCTACTACAGGAAATAACCAGACTGCGAATGCGACTACAGGAAATAACCAGACTGCGAATGCGACTACAGGAAATAACCAGAGACTAGGGATGCGACTACGGGAGATGACCAGAGACTGCGAATGCGACTACAGGAGATGACCAGAGACTGGGGATGTGACTACAGGAAATAACCAGAGACTGCGAATGCGACTACAGGAAATAACCAGAGACTGGGGATGTGACTACAGGAGATAACCAGAGACTGGGGATGCGACTACAGGAGATAACCAGACTGTGAATGCAACTACAGGAAATAACCAGACTGCGAATGCGACTACAGGAAATAACCAGACTGCGAATGCGACTACAGGAAATGACCAGACTGCGAATGCGACTACAGGAAATGACCAGAGACTGCGAATGCGACTACAGGAGATAACCAGACTGCGAATGCGACTACAGGAAATAACCAGAGACTGGGGATGTGACTACAGGAGATAACCAGAGACTGTGAATGCTACTACAAGAAATAACCAGACTGTGAATGCGACTATAGGAGATGACCAGACTGCGAATGTGACTACAGGAGATAACCAGAGACTGCGAATGCTACTACAGGAAATAACCAGAGACTGCGAATGCGACTACAGGAAATGACCAGACTGCGAATGCGACTGCAGGAAATGACCAGAGACTGCGAAAGCGACTACAGGAGATAACCAGACTGCGAATGCGACTACTGGAAATAACCAGAGACTGGGGATGTGACTACAGGAGATAACCAGAAACTGCGAATGCGACTACAGGAAATAACCAGACTGCGAATGCGACTGCAGGAAATGACCAGAGACTGCGAAAGCGACTACAGGAGATAACCAGACTGCGAATGCGACTACTGGAAATAACCAGAGACTGGGGATGTGACTACAGGAGATAACCAGAAACTGCGAATGCGACTACAGGAAATAACCAGACTGCGAATGCGACTACAGGAAATGACCAGACTGCGAATGCGACTACAGGAAATGACCAGACTGCGAATGCGACTACAGGAAATAACCAGAGACTGGGGATGTGACTACAGGATCTTTCGTCGGTAGGGGGCGGAGCTTTCGCCGGTAGGGGGCGGAGCTTTCGTCGGTAGGGGCGGTGATCTTTGTGGTCCAGAGCGGAGCTCTCAGAAGTGCAGGAGAGACGCTCTAATTAGGAACAGACTCAGACTACATGAGGAGGGGCGGGGCAGGGCAGGGTCAGAGCGTCAGTGGAGCTCCCTGCCCCGCCCCCCCTGCTGACAGAGCCTCTCTCAGCCTAAAGTCTGCTCAGGCAGTGGGCTGGCCGCGGCGCCGGGAGCTGTTGTAATCCGGGAGGACGGAGTTTTCGTGCGGTGCGACGGGCGGCTTTTTTCCGCTGCTGACTGAGCCGCTCATGGGGCCCCTCCTGACGTCGGGCCCTCGGCCGGCGACCGAGTGACCGAATGGTCAGTCCTCCCCTGACTATACTGTATGTTTTATTGCATTTGCTTTGCAGGTATGGTATGTCTTACTGTTATACTGTAATGTTACTTTGTTTTATTGTTAACCATCATTTGTTTAGCAGGTACGCCATTCAGCTGCGGCACTGATTTATTTATCTTGGCAGCACCAGTGTTTGCTCCCACAAAACGTTAATCAGCGACTCCAGTGCTGTAGGAGGGGATTTCACCACCACAGTTAAAAAAAAAAAAAATGGTGCATGTATGCTCATCATTAGAAGTGGGCGGTATTCTTATGGTAGGCATACCCACTGATCAATCCTTTTTTTTCATGCAGCCCACAGGCTGCATGAAAAAAAGAACATTACAATGTATGCCCAACAAGGACTAGCAACGTACTGGTATGTTGCTGGACTTTGAGTGGTTACACCAGAATGATGCCTGCAGGTTTAGGCATCGTCTTGGTATAATTCTTTTCAGCCAGCGGTCGGCTTTCATGTAAATCAATCCTAGTGGCTAATTAGCCTCTAGACTGCTTTTACAAACAGTGGGAGGGAATGTCCCCCCCCACACACCGTCTTACATGGTTTTCTTGGGCTCTCCTGTCCCAACAGCGAACCCGTGAATGCAGCCGGTGGTACCGTCAGCTGTCCATAGAGCTGATCAGAGACCGTAACGGCTCCAATCATCTCTATGGCCTAAAAAAACAGAAGCCATGAGCATTTCAGGACTTTTTGTCAGATATAAACAGCACCATTGGGAAATTGGCAAAGCATTTTATCACACCGATCTTGGTGTGGTAAGATGCTTTGAGGGCAGAGGAGAGATCTAGGGTCTAATGGACCCCATTTTTTTCCTAAAAAGAGTACCTGTTACTACCTATTGCTATCATAGAGGATATTTACATTCCCTGAGATAACAATACAAAATGATTAAAATATATATATATATATATATATATATATATATATATATATATATATATGAAAAGGACGTTTAAAAATAAAATAAAAAGCAAAATAAATAATAATAAAAAAAAAGCACCCCTGTCTAGAGCTGCACGATTCTGGCTAAAATGAGAATTACAATTTTTTTTACTTAGAAGATAGATCACGATTCTCTCATGATTCTCACGGCGTAACATCATCTTTCACATTAAAACAAAAAAAAAATTGGGCTAACTTTACTGTTTCGTTTTTTTTTTAAATTCATTGAAGTGTATTTTTTCCCAAAAAATTGCATTTGAAAGACCGCTGGGCAAATACAGTGCAACATAAAATATTGCAGCAATTGCCATTTTATTCCCTAGGGTCTCTGCTAAAATATATATAATGTTTGGGGGTTCCAAGTAATTTTCTAGCAAAAAATATTGATTTTAACTTAGAAAAGAAGTGTCAGAAAAAGATTTAGACTTTAAGTGGTTAAACTTCCTTTACATGTTGTTGAAAACTTGGCAGACTGCCTGGATTATTTATTTACACAGAAGTTCTATCCCTTTGATCTAAGAAGGAAGCTTAGTTACAATGTTTCAAGTTAAAAGACTTGGCAGAATGCCCAGATGCTTTCTTTTGACAGCTGAGTGAGCAGATAAAGTCTCTCCACTTGTTTATATGAAAGAATCGGCAACCTCTGCAGGAGAGATCGTCAGGGGAGGTGAATCGAGATCACGATTTTTTAACGATTAATTGTGCAGCTCTACCCCTGTCCCCCGTGCTCACAAAGGCGAACATAAGCGTCGTTCTGATGTCATATGTAAACAGCAATTGCACAATGCATGTGAGGTATCACCGCGAAGGTCAGATCGAGGGCAGTAATTTTAGCAGTAGACCTCCTCTGTAAATCTAAAATGGTAACCTGTAAAGGCTTTTAAAAATGTATGTAGTTTGTCGCCGCTGCACGTTTGTGCACAATTTTAAAGCAGGTCGTGTTTGGTATCCATGTACTCAGCATAAGATCATCTTTTTTATTTCATCAAACATTTGGGCAATATAGTGTGTTTTAGTGCATTAAAATTTTTAAAAAAAGTGTGTTTTTACCCAAAAAATTTTGTTTGAAAAATCGCTGCGCAAATACTGTGTGAAAAAAAAAATTGCAACACCCACCACTTTAATCTGTAGGGCCTTTGCTTTAAAAAAAAACATGTTTGGGGGTTCTTGCAAAAAATATATATATTTTCTCATGTAAACAAAAAGTGTCAGGAAGGGCTTTTTCTTCAAGTGGTTAGAAGAGTGGGTGATGTGTGACATAAGCTTCTAAATGTTGTGCATAAAATGCCAGGACAGTTCAAACCCCCCCCAAATAACCCCTTTTTGGAAAGTAGACACCTCAAGTTATTTGCTTATAGGCATGTTGCGTCCATGGAATATTTTACCGCAAGTTTTGGGAAAATTACACTTTTTTTTGCACAAAGTTGTGACTAAATGATATATTGGTCAAACATGGCATGGTTATATGTAGAATTACACCCCAAAATACATTCTGCTGCTTCTCCTGAGTATAGGGATACCTCATGTGTGAGGCTTTTTGGGAGCCTAGCCGTGTACAGGACCCCGAAAACCAAGCACCGCCTCAGGATTTCTAAGGGTGTAAATCTTTGATTTCACTTCTCACTACCTATCACAGTTTTGAAGGCCATAAAATGCCAAGATAGCACAAACCCCCCCAAATGACCCCATTTTGGAAAGTAAACACCCCAAGCTATTTGATGAGAGGCATGTTGAGTCCATGGAATATTTTATATTTTGCCACAAGTTGCAAGAATAAGTCCATTTTTTTTTGCATAAAGTTGTCACTAAATGATCTATTGCTCAAACATGCCATGGGCATATGTGAAATGACAGCCCCAAAATACATTCTGCTGCTTCTCCTGAGTACAGGGATACCACATGTGTGAGACTTTTTGGGAGCCTAGTCGTGTACAGGACCCTGAAAACCAATCACCACCTTCAGGCTTTCTAAGGGCATAAAATGGTGATTGGCAAGATAGCACAACCCCCCCCCCCCTCCCAAATTACCCCATTTTGGAAAGAAGACACCGACAAGCTATTTGCTGAGAGACATGTTGAGTCCATGGAATATTTTATATTTTGCCACAAGTTTCGAGAAAATTATAATTTTATTTTTTTTTTTTACACAAAGTTGTCACTAAATGATATAACTTGTAGAACCACTGGCCCCACGCCGGGCAATCAGAAGCCTGCTAGGACTACTACTTTACTATGCTTGTAAATCAGTAGTACTCCGATGGAAGGCCTCGTCCGCACCCTCAATACATTTTTAGAAGAGGTTAGTGAATGAGGCTCTACCACTGTACAAGGCTACTTACCTGTCACGTGGCTGTGTAAAAAAATTCCACAAAATATGGGATATTTGGACGGAGTTTCTGCCCACGAATGCAGACTCGATGGACGATTAGTAACGCTCTATTAAGTACCGAGATTAGCCCAAGTGGCATCTCTGATTTCATAAATGTCCCTGGGTTGCTCGGTCAATGATTATGGTGAGGGGGGGGAATGTAGCGATGTAATTGTAATGTACACTTCATTGCATAAATAACTAAAGTAAGCTATGTAGTGTATTTGTAGAATTGGAGGTTTGCTTTGGAAACTCTGCACAGGTGGTTAAGCGTACAGTGGTTTAGTTACTATACAGTTACAGTTACTCTTTATATATAATTGTTCCCTTTTTTTTCTCTCTCTCTTCTGTTAGTTTTGTAGTTGTAGTGACAAAGCCTGGGTATGCCCAATAGGCTCTGTATTGTTTTTGTATTCAAAAAATCCAATCACCGCCTTCAGGCTTTCTAAGGGCATACATTTTTGATTTCACTCCTCACTGCAGAATGTATTTTGGGCTGTAATTCCACATATAACCATGGCACGTTTGAGCAATATATCATTTAGTGACAACTTTGTGTAAGTTTTATTTTATTTTTTGTCATTTTTGTCATTTTTCAATCACTTGTGACAAAAAAATAAAATATTCAATGGGCTCAACATGCCTCTCGGCAATTTCCTTGGGGTGTCTACTTTCCAAAATGGGGTCATTTGAGGGGTTTTGTACTGCCCTGCCATTTTAGTACCTCAAGAAATGAGATAGGCAGTCAAACTAAAAGCTCTGTAAATTCCAGAAAATGTACCCTAGTTTGTAGACGCTATAACTTTTGCGCAAACCAATATATATATATGCTTATTGCCATTTTTTTTTACCAAAGACATGTGGCTGAATACATTTTGGCCTAAATGTAATTTAGTCAAATTGAGTTTATTGAATTTTTTTTTATAACAAAAAGTAGAAAATATTTTTTTTCAAAATTTTCCGTTTATATTGCAAAAAATAAAAATCGCAGAGGCAATCGATACCATAAAAAGAAAGCTCTACTTGTGGGGAAAAAAAAGGACGCACATTTCGTTTGGGTACATCACTGCATGACCACGCAATTACCAGTTAAATCAGCGCAGTGCCAAATTGTAAAAAGTGCTCTGGTCATTGAGCAGCCAAATCCTCCAGGGCTGAAGAGGTTAAAGGGACATTTTTTTTTTAATTGCATTTTAGTGTAAATATGAGATCTGAGGTCTTTTTTGACCCCAGATCTCATATTTAAGAGGTCCTGTCATGCTTTTTTACATCCCTTGTAATAGGAATAAAAGTGACACCATTTTTTTTTTTAAAGAACAGTGTAAAAATAAAAAAATAAAAAGTAAAATAAATTTTAAAAAATTAACGTGCCCCATCCTGCCGAGATCGCGTGCAGAAGCGAAAACATGTGAGATATCACCGCGATCATTAGAGCAAGAGCGATAATTCTAGCCCCAGACCTCCAACTTTTTAAACGTCGCCTATGGAGATTTTTAAGGGTAAAAGTTTGTCGCCATTCCACGAGAGGACGCAGTTTTGAAGCGTAACATCAATTTACTCGGTTTAACATTATCTTTCAGAATATTAAAAAAAAAAAAAAAAAAAAAAAAAAAATCGGGCTAACTTTACTGCGGTCTTATTTTTTTTAATGCATAAAAGTGTATTTTTTCCCAAACAAGTGCGCTTGTAAGACCGCTGCGCAAATACGGTGTGACAGAAAGTATTGCAACAACCGCCATTTTATTCTCTAGGGTGTTAGAAAAATGTAATATAATGTTTGGGGGTTCTAAGTAATTTTCTAGGGAAAAAAAAAAAAAAAGTTTTTAACTTGTAAACACCAAATCTCAGAAAGAGGCTCGGTCCTTAAAGAGGTTGTAAACCTTCGTGTTTTTTCACCTTAATGCATCCTAATGAGCCCTGGGGTTTGACCTGACGGGGACGCGCTGTCTTTCTGCCCGGGGTTCTCAGCTCTTGATTGGATAAATTGATAGCAGCACAGCCATTGGCTCTCGCTGCTGTCAATCAAATCCAATGACGTGGGCACCAGGGGGCAGGGCTGAGTCATACATTCGGCGGCTATGGATGCCGAATGCTGGACTCGGGAGCACGCCCGCAAGGTAACCCCCTCAGGAGAGCGCTTCTCCTAGGGGGTTATCTGATGTGGGGAGTAGCTGCAAGAGCCGCCGGGGGACCCCAGAAGAGCAGGTTCGGGGCCATTCTGTGCAAAACGAGCTGCACAGTGTAGGTAAGTATGATATTTTTGTTATTTAAAAAAACAAAAAAAAAACAAATCCTTACAATCACTTTAAGTGGTTAAGGTTGTGGGAAATTACATTATGGCTCCATTCACACCATAGCAATCTGTTCTGCGCTTGGACGCCCTTGCGATTTCCATTATCTTGAATGGCACAATCCTGCCGTGATTGTCGCCTGACAAATCGCCGTAAAATCGCACAAACAAAATCGCAGAACACCTGACGCCCAAAAGTAGTACAAGAACTTATTTTTGTCAGCCTGCAATTCTGTTTGCGCAATATTACTGTGATTTGTCGGGCGACAATTGTGGTAAAATTGCACCACAATTTGGTGCCAAAGTAACGTGAATTGCAAGGACGTCTCCTGATTTACGGCGATTCTGCCGCAAAATGGAACGCCATTGGTGTGAATGGAGCCAAAGGCCCATTTTGAATTAGATTGATGCAGCAAAAGAATGATAAGGAATCCAAGTGAAGGGGTGTGCTTATAGATCCTCTTACAATACCAAACCCAAAAACTAAGTAGGATAAATGGGTATTGAATAGAGGCTCAGCACCATCTAGTGTTCATAATAGGTATATGAAGTTGAGGAACAGTTGACTTGTGATGCAGAGCAAAAACGATTAAAAAAAGAAAAATGGCAAACAGTCAGATGGGGTTAGGGGAAAGTAATCTCCCTGACCAAATTAACATCCCTAACCTGGACAATGGGGTCCAAAACACTAATAGTGTGGAACAGTCAAGCGGGGTGATCGTAGATCAATGTATTCCAAGTACCTGGGGAAGATCAACAGTAATAGATTTAATTTTGCAACGCCAAATCATCAGGTACAAACAAAATTCGAGTAGGAGGCAGTCAAACTGGCGCAATAGGACTTCAGCTCTTCTCGGAGAGAATCCAGAAGCTAATGAGCATGTCAGCATTGATTAACTGGCAATTATTGTAAAAGTAAAAAAAGAAGGGGGGGTAGCCTTAATGTTGACTCCGACGATCTCGTCTGGGAGATGGAGTTGCCCAAATAGAAGATGGTCATGGAGTAGATGGCATCCTTGGGAGTACAGCAGCGTCGAGGAGACCCAACCTCACCAAAAGCTCTTTGCCCTCTGGAACTGTGGTGACCATGTATGTTGTGTCGTTGTGGGGGTTTTACAGTACATTTGGGAACCCCCAGCGGTAACGTATTCTAGCAGCCTGGAGAATGGTGGTAACTTCCTTCATCGTTCTGCGTAGTGGGAGAGATATCTGGATGGAGATGCCCTCCTGCTGAATATTAGGGGTATTGCGTGAGGCCCTGAGGATTTCTTACTTAATCAGAAAATATTTAAGGCACATTACAATATCCCTCGTGAGTTTTTCAGGAGGAGATTTAGGGCGCAGGGCTCTGTAGATCCTGTCACAGGTGAAGGCAGAGAGGGGACAGTCAGGGAGTAGAGACTGGAAAAGCTTTTGCACAGTGGGGAGTAAATCAGTCACTATCTCTGGGATCCCTCGCACCCTGAGGTTATTGTGTCTGTTCCGGTTATCCAGGTCTTCCAGGTGGGCTTGAAGTTGTAACACAGTCTCAGAGAGAGATTCATGATCCTTTCTAAGGTCTGAATAGGCCAGGCTGAGTCTCAATGTTTGGTTTCTAACAAGTCAGTTCTGTTGTCTAGTACTGCAATCTCCAGGGACAGTGTATTGGTACATTTGTGCAGCTCTGATTGAAATTTCTAGGCTGTTTTGTCATACATCCTGTGAGACTTACAGCTCACTAAAGCTGATCTGGATGAGAGTACTCACTAGCTCCTATGGAGTGTGCTGGCGAGGACTCTGCAGCCTGGGATCGTGCCATTGTCTGTTCCGGCCTGGCGGCATCTTGGGCCATCTTGCTCTGCTCCCTCACCTGAAGCAAATAGGTTGTTAGGGATCTTTGAGCCGGTTTCTTGTGGCAGCATGTGCTGGGTGTTCCGCCGTGGGTGCGGGGTGAAAACAAGTGGAAATATATTGTGTATAGCCCCAGGAAACCACTGTTTCCGTCGCTCCCGGAGCTCCTATCCTTTGCTTCCTTCCAGCTTTGTGCCACGCATGCGCCCCCTGATTAACAGATCTTTTTAATCAATCTCTTCTAACAGGAGAAGCTCCCCATTACTGGTGGACAGTAATTATTGTAGGGCAGCAAGGTAGAAGCTGGCAATTACAACATCGGTTGCAGTCAAGTTAACCGCTTGTCGACCAGCCACCGTCATTATACTGCGGCAGGTTGGCACGATCCCACAAACCTTCGTAGCTATACGTTGTCCCTGTTCTGTGAGGAGAGACAGATTGTGAGTTCCTAATAGCTAGGAATCATGATCTGTCATTTCCTCTAGGTCAGTCCCCTCCCCCCAGAGTTAGAAACACACACAGGGAACACAATTAACCCATTGATTGCCTCCTAGTGTTAACCCCTTTCCTGCCAGTGCCTTTTTTTTACAGTAATCAGTGCATTTTTATAGCACTGATCGCTATATAAATGCCAATAAAATCGTGCAACTGAAACACCCAGAAGAATGTGATGACAGAAGGGTGCCTCCACCAATGAAAATACTCCCGCTTACCAGCTCCTACGATCTCTTTTTAAAGGAGATTGTGCATGTCTGTGGCTTTCTACCCCAGCCTCGGGTCTTTCAACCTGGATGGCTCCTTAGGATCTCCCCACAAGGTATCCTCTATAAGGCAGGTAGGTACGTTTATAGAGTTTATTGTACAAAAACGTAATGCACTTACAGTTAAAATGTAGATCAATAGCGTTGGTGTATGAAACATAAGCCGGCCGGCTGCAGTATGCTGCCCGTTGCTTCAGTATGTGGTGACGTCAGCACGCCGCTCCTCCCTACCCCGTTTCATCACAACTGACGTCTTCCAGGGGCCCCGCGCTGGTCCCGGAAGCAACGGGCAGCATCCTCAAGCCGGCCGGCTTATGTTTTACACACCAACAGTATTGATCTACATTTTAACTGTAAGTGCATTACTTTTTTATACAATAAACTCTATAAACGTATTACGCTATGGAAGCCTTTTTATATCCTTTTATGGGGGATGAGTGCCTACCTGCCTTATAGAAGATACCTTGTGGGGAGAACCTAAGGAGCCATCCAGGTTGAAAGACCGAGGCTGGGGTAGAAAGCCATAGGCATGCACAATCTCCTTTAAAAAGAGATCTTAGTAGCTGGTAAGCGGCGGTATTTTCATTGGTGGAGGCACCCTTCTGTCATCACATTCTTCTGGGTGTTGCGGTTGCACGATTTACATCGTCTGGACGTTTGCTAAGCCAGCACTTGGAAGATTGTTCTGCTAGTGAACCTTTTTTCTATAACCCATTGGAGTGGACTTGAATTTGTTTACTTCATTTATTTATTCATATTTTTTATTATATAAGTTTTTCCACTTGTCACTGGTGGTCACGTTTCAGTGTGTGAATATTAATTTCCTTCATTTAGATGTGATTGAATTTTTTTGCATTTATATATATTTTCCAATTTATTTAGCGCAGCTTTTTTTATTTTTGTTTGAATTATTTTGTGTGTGTATCTCACATTTTAGTTGCAGCTTCATTCACTTTATACATTGTATATTTTCCTATACATGCTTTATGGGGATAGCGCAGTAATTTTACCTTTTTTAGTATATAAATGCCAATGGTTCCAAAAATGTGTCTGCCATAATGTCCCAGTCCCGATAAAAATCACAGATCACTGCCATTACTAGTAAATAAAAAAAAAAAAAAATAATAAAAATGCTATAAATCTATCCCCCATTTTGTAGACGCTATAACTTTTGCGCAAACCAATCAATATACGCTTATTACGATTTTTATTATCAAAAATATGTAAGAGAATACATATCAGCCTAAACTGAGAAAAAAATTAGCTTTTTTAAAAAAAAAAAAAAAAAAAAGGGGAAATTTTTAATAGCAAAAAGTACAAAATATTGTGTGTTTTTTTTAATTGTTGCTCTTTTTTTGTTTATAGCGCAAAAAATAAAAACCACAGTGATGATCAGATACCACCAAAAGAAAGCTCTATTTTTGGGGAAAAAAAAGGACGTCAATTTTGTTTGGGTGCAGTGCCGTAAGACCGCGCGATTGTCAGTTAAAGTGACGCAGTGCCGAATCGCAAAAAAAGGCCTGGTCATTCAGCAGCCAAATCTTCTGGGGCTGAAGTGGTTAATGGAATCACTCCTGAAAAGAAGGATCAGTGATTACTTATAAACACACAACTTGCTGGACCTAAAGTAGCGTGGCTTTACTGAGGGCAGATCACATCAGACTAATCTGACTGAATTTTTTTTACTATATCACCAATGTTTTGGACCAGGGTGGTGCCTATCTTGATTTCATGCAGTTCCACATAATGATCTAATACAAAAAAAAATGTACAAGCTTAGAATTAACCCTTGGGTGGTTCAGTGGATATGCAGTTGGCTAAAAGATTGATACCAGAATGTAGTTGTAAATGGAGTTCAGAACAGAGACCAGTCACTAGTGGGGTATCACAAGGCCCTGGTACTAGGTCCTGTTCTATTTAATCAACATGTAAGTGATATAACGAAACAATTCTTGGGTAAGGTATGTCCTTTTTCTGATGATACAAAGGTGTGCAATAGGGAGGTGTTTAATACAGAACCGGGTCTGGCATTAACGGTGGAAGCTTGGTCAAAGCAGTGGAAACTGCAGTTCAATGTTTTTAAATGTAAAATAATGCACCTAGGGAAAAAGAATACCTTGACAGATGAAAAAGATTTAGGGGTACTTATACCAGATGATTTCAAAATGAGCAACCAGTGTGGCCAGGCAGTGGGGAAAGCAAACAGAATTTTATGATGCATCACTAGAGGGGTCGCCAGCAGGAGGAAAAAGCTCTTGCTTCCTATATAGATCTTTAGAGAGACCTCATTCAGAATACTGTGTTCAGCTCTGGAGACCTCACTTGCAAAAAAAATATTCATAGGATAGAACAAGTCCAGAGACAGGTAGCAAAATGGTGAAAGGTCTGGGAGATAAAATGTATCAATAAAAGACTTAAAGTGATTGTAAACCTTGTAAAACAACACATTCAGTTTAAAATAGAAATAAAAGGCAAAACATTTGCATAAGAGCTGAGGGGAGGAGGGGCAGCAGCACACTGAGCTTCCTAGTGAATTGCTGTGCAGTGGTGGCATGTAGGGACAAGTCTGATCATTGGAGGAGTATACACTTAGCATATCTAAAGAACTAACCAGGCTGTACTCTCCTGCTTAGTGTGGTCAGTGTTTAATAGGAAAGCAAGGGGACTAGCCGGGACACCGGTGATTTCACATAAAGGAAGAAATACAAAGAGAACAGGACACTTTCTCATGGTACAGCAGGCACATATCAGGAATATGAAGTGTTGAGGTAAATGCATTAAGGAACCTAATATGTACCGTCTACAGAAAAGAAGGAAAAGGGGAGACATGACTGAAACCTTTAAATACATCAAGGGGGTGAATAACGTTCAAGAGAGCAGTTTTCAATATGAAACCAAGATCATGAACACGGGGACATGACCTTAAACTAACTGGAGTTAAATTCAAAATTAATCTTAGTATTAAAAGGGTAGTTGATGCTTGGAATTGACTCCAGCAGAGGTAGTGAGTCAGTTAACAGTAAATGGCTTCAAACGTGCCTGGGACAAACATAGATGTATACCAAGACAAAAAAAAAAAAAAAAAAAAAAAAAAAAGGTCAACAAAAACTAAAACATGCAATAAAGTAAAAAAATAAAAACAAAAAATGGGCAAACTCGATGAAGTACTTGTTTTTTTTCTGCCTTCACTTTCTATGTTTCTATGTAAACAAACTGACAACGCTGAGGACCACAGACTCAGTGGTCAGCCAAGAAAACAGAGTTGGGTACCTAGTAACTCTTTTTCTAAGAAGTCTTCCAGGGCAGCTCCTGAGAAATAGGCTCCTCCTTCCTCCCTGAAACAGGAAACACATCAGTCCACCATTATAAATTTGTTAGTCTTACCCGTGTGCCTCAGTATTATTAAAGCACCGAAGGAATTCTCAGTAAGGCAATGTGACCCCACAATACCTGGTAGGGTGGGAACTAGTGCTGCCCTGGAAGACTTCTTAGAAAAATTGTTACCAGGTACCTAATTCCGTTTTCTCCAATCGTCTTCCAGGGCAGCATCTGAGAGGATGTATTAATACTTACTAGGGTGGGGATAAGGCCTGGAGCACCTTGCGACCAAACGTCTGGTCTTGACTGGGCAGCTGGTGGATATGGTAGTGCCTTGCGAAGGTACTGACGCTCGACCATGTCGCTGCCCTGCAGATCTGCTCCGGTGTTGCCCCTGCTTTCTCTGCGACCGAGGTTGCCCAGGTTCTCGTCGAGTGGTCTTTGCTTCCGCTTGGCGGGGCAAGGTTTTGCACCTCATTGGCCGTCTGTATGGCAAGTTTTATCCATCTGCTTATCGTGTTTTTCGATGCTTGCTTTCCCTTATTGACTCTGACATAGAGGACAAATAATGAGGTAGTTCTTCGTCAGTCCTTTGTTCTCTCAAGATAATGAGTATGTGTCTCTTTTATTGCTATCCATTGATTTTGTAAGCCCTGCGCCCTGTGTAAGATTGAAGAGACTTTTGGTAGAAAAGCTGGGTCTGGCGAGAGCACTATTTTATGTGTTTAGATCAGGCAGTATGGTTCCATCATGGAAAAAGCTTGAATTTCGTTCACTCTTTTGGCCGACACTAGGGCTATTAGGAGAATGTTTTTTAGAGTAAGGTTCTTATCTGATCTTATCTTATCTCCAGTGGTTCGATTGGGGAAGAGAGAAATCCTCTGAGCACCGTGGAGAGGTCCCATGTCGGAGGTCTGCCAACTTTCACGGGTCTGGCTCCATTTAACGAGATCAGGAATCTCTTTATGAGCGGGTCCTCTGCTAATCTGGTGCCCAGAAAGGAGGAGAGTGCTGCCACTTGTACTTTCAGCATGCTCTGAGAGATGTTCTTGTCTGCTCCCTCCTGCAGGAAATCCAGAATCGTTGGGATGAATTATCTGTCGGAATCCTGTTTGTTCCCGTACCAGGAGACAAACTTCCTTCTCACTTTCTCATAAATGGTTCTAGTTACAGGTTTTCTGCTGGATAGAATGGTGTTGATCACTCTGTCTGACAGCCCTTTCTTTTGCAGCCCAACCCTCTCAGTAACCAAAAGCTTCATGAGTTTGTGATTCGGGTGGCTGACTGGCCCTTGTGATAGGCGGTCCGGTAGGTCTGGCAGTATCAGGTGCAGCTGGAGACTGAGATTCTTCAAGTTTCTGAACCACGCTCTGTGGGGCCTGTGGGGTGCTATGAGTATCACCACTGCCCTTTCTTCCCTGATTTTTTGGATCACTTTCGGTATCAGATCGGTCAGAGGAAATGCATAACACAACTGGTAAGTCCACTGAATGCATCCACTCCGATGTTGCCATCTGTGGGATCCAACGAGAAGAACTTTGGGAATTTCGCGTTTGTCTTTGAGGTGAACAGATCTATCTTGTGTACTCCCCATGTTTGCATGATCCACAAGAAGGTTGCTTGGTTTAGCGACCACTCTGCCTGTTTTATGGTTTTTCAACTTAGAAAATCTGCCAGTGTATTGTTTGTACCTTTCAGGTGGATGCCCGAGATTGAGCTTATATTTATCTCGGCCCATGACAGAATCGCTTCCGTCAGGCTCATCAACCTTTGGCATTTTGTCCCTCCTTGCCTGTTCAGGTATGCCACCGTCATGGCGTTGTCTGACTGACTACTGATTTCACTACCCTGTATAGCTGGTTGGAATGCTCTCAGTGCTTCATCTACGGCTTTTAATACCCTCATGTTTGAGGAGGCTTGAGACCATCTGGCATTCCATCTTCCCTGTGTACAGAGATTCTCCATGTGCACCCCCCACCCTAGGGTACTGTGGCATCTGTGGTGATCCTGACAGGGTTGGCTTGAGTCCATCTGCTCCCCTCGGTGTAGCGGAGTGGATTGAGCCACCACTGAAAAGATGTTTGATCAAACGTGGAACAGGAATGGACATCTCTAGGGATGATGGATCGCCGTCCCAGTGGGTCAGAATGTAATTCTGTAGAGGCCTCATGTCGATCTGTGCCAAGGTGATGGATGGGAATGAAGACGTCATAAGTCCTAGCACTGCCATTCCCTGCCTGATAGTAATGAACTTGGTCCGCACTAGAGAGGTTATAGCATCTGTGATTTTCTCGTTCTCTTCTTCCGTTAGGAAGGTTTTGGTTATTTTGGCGTCCAGCACATAACCTAAATATACCACCCTCTGCCTTGGGGTCAGCTGTGATTTTTCTGTATTTATTATCCAACCCAGGTTTTGTAGATAGGACATGCTTGTGGCAAGATTGATTTCTAGGATTTCCTCTGAATCCGCAAAAAACAGCAGATCGTTTTGGTATGGTATCACACCTATGCCTTGCTGTCTCAGGCCCTTTAGAGCTTCTGCCATTATCTTATCACTATCTCATGCAGGGTATCCGCCGGTCCCTGAATCCCAAACCTTAAGAATCTTTGATGACTTTTTTATATGGGGCACATGTAGGTATACGTCTTGCAAGTCTTTTGTGGCCATGAAAACCCCTGTTGGTAGGATATTACTAGGTACTTGTCTGGGGGGGGGGGGGGGTTTGCGGGAGGAAAACTATCGCGTAGCTCTCCGCTATGGTTCAACAGACAAATTTGTTGTTTCTTGTAGCTCCCCCTCCACTGGTGGGCAAAGGCTGCCAATCTGCCCCCACCTGAAGACCGTTATTGTTTTTTGTTCTTTGGTTTGAGAGGCTTGAGGATGAGGTCTCCCTTGCCTTTCTAGTTTTGCTGTCCCCAGCGCTTTTTTGCTCCCAATTTATTACATTTCCTAGAGTGATGAAAGGGCGCCTTCCCCTGTTTCTTTTTAGTCTGGGGGAACCCTTTGTTCTTCGCTGCAGTCCTGTGCAGGACCGTTTCTAGGTCAGGCATCAACATCAAATCTCCCATGCAGAGGCGGCTCTAGACTTTGTGAGGCCTTAGGCAAAACTTAGACATGAAGTGCCACTCACGCCCATAATAGGAAAAATAATTCAAGTGATCCGATAAAAGTTATCATTGGCGAATGAGACAATGGAGTTGGGGGCGAGTCTGGGCTAGGATAGGCGTCTTGATGGGCAGGAGAGGGGGCAAGACTATGACAGGAGTCCCACCACTGCTGGGGAGAAGAAGGATCACAGCTAGGATGTGAGTTTATTTTATAGATGAGCAGTACAAAGTTTTCAGCTGTAGTATAGAGTAGGAGATGGGATGGGTGCTGTGCTGGTTAAGAGTACAGCACTGTTCCAATAGCGATAAGCAGGAGAGTGAAGAGGCAGTGCTTTATCCTAGGGAGGATGGAGGCTAAGGTACCCTGTCAAATGTGCCCATCAAATGGGTGTCAGATCTAGCTACCTGATTTCTAGTCTCTGCTAGCACATGCCCCATATTAGTTGCTGGAAAATCCTCTAACACCCACGCTCAATAACCAACATATGCTCCTGATGTGCACGTGAGGGAAGGGTGACCATCCTCCAAGTATTTTTCTTTTTTATATATTTATTTTTTTAAATCTGCTAGATCACCACCCACAGCCATCAGGACCCTCCCTCTCCTCTGCTGGGGGGGCAGGAGGTGAGAAGGAAGTGGGAGCCGATTGCAGGGTAGAGGCAGCAGATGCACCGCTCACAACACTGCGGAGGATACATACTTTGCGGGAGTTTCAAGAAGCAACCTCACCCACCCCTAACCAGCCAAGAAGGGACTCGACTAGCTTTAGATCAAGGCCGCAAACAATAAATCAATACACATTGACGCCCTTCCTTCCCCCTAGTCCTCCAGAGATCGATGGACGAGCTGGCAGCCCTTACTAAAGTCGGACAAAATTAAATCTATGGCCAGAAAGAGGAGAGGGAGGTGAAAGGCAGGGCCAGAGCTAGGATTTTTGTCTACATAGCGAAGGGGCACTTTGGTGCCCCCACCATCCTCCTGCCACCCCTCCCTTCTACTCCACAGTGTAGTGGTAAGGAGAGTGCAAATTGCCCCCCAACTTTACCCTTTTAGCAAAAATCATCACTCCTATCCGCCAAAAAAAAACAAAAAAAAACAAAAAAAAAACAAAAACAGTACTAATTTGTACACCCCCCTCCCCCAGCACAGATTCTCTCTCCCCCTTCCAGAACAAATCCCCCCCTCCCAACACAAATCTCCTTCCCTCTTCTTCAGCATAAATCCTCCTCCACCCTCCCAAAATCCCCAGTCTCAGCACAATCGCCTCTTCCACATCCTAGCATGTATAAGCACTTATAAATCCCTCAACACTCCACGGAAACTGCTCTCATTAAACTCTCAAATTACCTACTAACGGCTAAAACCAGTGGACACTATTTTGTACTCCTTTCTCCTGGATCTCTCTGCTACCTTTGACACAGTGGACCACCCCCTCCTCCTCAAACTCCACTCCTTTGGTCTACGTGACTGTACTCTTTGCCGATTCTCATCCTACCTATCCCACCGCTCCTTCAGTGTCACTTACAACTCTACTTCCTCCTCTCCTCTTCCTTTCTCCGTTGGGGTCCCCCAAGGTTCTCTTCTTGGACCTCTCCTTTTCTCAATCTACACCACCTCCCTGGGTCAGTTGATTGCCTCCCACGGCTCTAAATATCATCTCTACGCTGATGACACCCAAATCTATCTCTACACCTGCCCAGCTCTCTCCATCTGTCTCCTCACCCATTACCAACTTACTAGCAGATATATCAGCCTGGATGTCTCATCACTTCCTCAAACTCAACCTATCCAAAACCAAGCTCATGATATTTCCTCCCTCGGGTGCCACTTCCCCTGATTTCTCTGTCAATATCAACGGCTCAACTATCAACTTATCCCCCCACGCCAAGGTCCTAGGTGTAATCCTGGACTCTGAACTAACCTTTCGGCTACACATCCTACCGCTATCCAAAATTTGCCGCCTCAACCTCTGCAACATCTCCAAGATATGCTCCTTCCTAACCAATATCACCACAAAGCTTCTAATCCACTCCCTGGTCATCTCCTGCCTCAACTACTGCAACTCCCTCCTCATTGGCTTACCTCTAAATAGGTTATCCCCACTTCAGTCCACCATGAACGCTGCTGCCAGGCTCATCCACCTTACAAACCGCTCAGCGTCTGCTATACCCCTCTGCCAATCTCTCCATTGGCTGTCACTCAGCCACCAAATTAAATTCAAGATACTAACTATAACTTACAAAGCCATCCACAACCTGGCCCCCAGCTACATCACTAACCTAATCTCAAATACCAACCTAATCTTTCTCTTCGCTCCTCCCAAGACCTCCTGCTCTCAAACTTGTTGTCACCTCATCCCATGCTCGCCTTCAGGACTTCTCCAGAGCCTCTGGAATGCTCTACCCCAATCTGTTCGATTTTCTCCTACTTTATACACTTTCAGACAATCCCTGAAAACTCATCTCTTCAGAGAAGCCTATCTGGCCCTCACCTAACAACTGTACATTTATCTTCTCAATCAGCATATCACCCACAGTTATTACCACTTCTATCTCTTGATCTTCCCTCTTAGATTGTAAGCTCTAAAGCAGCAGGGCCATCTGATTCCTACTGTATTAAAAAGTGTATTGTATTTGTACTGTCTACCCTCAAGTTGTAAAGCACTACGTAAACCGTTGGCGCTATATAAATCCTGTATAATAACTTATCCCCACACCCCTCAATTCCCCTTTCCAGCACAACCCCCCCCCCCCAATACCCCTCTCAGAATAAATACTCTTTCACCCCCAAATCCTCCCTCCCAGCACACCCCCATTCCAGTACAGATCCTTATTCACCCCCTTTTAATCCCCCCCAGCACAAATCCTCTCTCTCCCCCACCCCCAATTCCCCCTACCCCCAAATTTTTTCTCCCAACAAAAATTATCTTCCCCCCTTCAACCATAATCCCCCCAATCCTTCTAGCACAGATCTTCCTCCCGGTTTAAATATTTTCCCCATTTCTAGCACAAATCTCCCCCAAATCCCCTACCAGCACAAATCATCTCCCCATTTCTAGCACAAATCCATACCCCCCATCACAGCACAACACCTCCTTACCCCCATTACAGCACAGCCCCTTCTTTCCCCCATACCTGCACAAACCCTTCTCCCCCCTCTTCAAAGCCCCCCACGACCAATCCCCCCTTCCCAGCAAAAATCCTCTCCCCACTTGCAGCACAGATCCTCTCTCCCAAGTCCTCCCTTCCAGCACAACCCCCCCCCCCCCAATCCTGGGTCAAATCCTCTCCCCCCATCTTACCCAGCACAAATTCTCTTTCCCCCAAATCCCCCCACTACAGCACAAGTGCATTCCACAGTTCCCACCCATATCCCACTTTCCAGTACAAAACCTCCCTCCAAACACAAACCCCCTCCCTGTCTAATCCAAATCGATCAACAATACTTCCCAAATGTTCCGCTTTTTGTGGGACCTTCCTGAGATGAGAACAAAATCCTACAAATCCGGACTAAGGGTCAGTTCACACCAGCATGCAGTGCGAGAAACCAGTGTTGTGTGTGCATTTCATGCACCACATTCAAAATGCACTGCAGTTGTGATCTACAGTGGGTGTCAATGTTAGCTTAATGACACAAATGCAGGTCACAAATGTAATGTGTTTACCTGCACCGGATCATATGGTACAGTAGTACCAATGGATCCTATTCCTGTGTATCTTATAACTCTTGGTGTGGTCTGGCACAGTTTCAGCTCATTCAAATGAATAGGCTGAAATTGCACTGCACCAGGAACGCATGTGAATCACACAGAAAAGCACAGTGTGTTCCTGTGTGATTCATAGTGTGAACTGGCCCCAAGTCCTGGAGCCCAGTGCAGAAAAAAGTACTGTCACCTGGCTCCACTAACTTGCTAGCAGGGGTCACTAGTGTGGGCACCTTGGGGTGATTGCCCTGCATCTCTAGCAGGGTGCCCAGATTCCATGATTGTCCCATGCACCAGCTAGCATGTCTTTGGTTTGGGGGTGGGGGTAGTGGATGATGGGATACTGTATGTGCTTGGGGGCGCTTTGGGAGGAGAGAGGACTTCAGGGAGGGTGGGGGTGGTCATATTTCATATCCAACTCCCCCTTGTAGCTCAATGCCTTTCTCCTCCCAAAGCGCCCCCAAGCACATACAGTATCCTATTACCCAACCCCTCCCCCAAACCATTGCAAGTATTCATTTTTGTTAGTTTTTCATTGCTCCAGCTTCCCAAGCCCTTTTTAATAGCGCCTCTATTTTCTTATCCATAGAATCATTTAACCAGTTCCCGAGCAACTCACGTAGACATACTGCGGCACAATGGCTCTCCTGGGCGAAACCCTGTACAGGTACGGCTTTCCCTTTAGAAGCTGCCAGAGGGCGCGTGCCCGCTGCACGGCGGGGGGCCTGATGCACGAAGTCGGTGGGCGCGATCGCGTGCACGAGAGCCAGCATGGGGATTTGTGTTTTAACACACAAATCCCTGTTCTGTCAGGGGAGAGGAGAGATACTGTTTGTTCCTACTAAGTAGAAACAACGATATGTCTTCTCCTTCAGTCAGTCCTATCCCTATACAGTTAGAACACACTGAGGGAACACACCCCTTGATCGCCCCCTAGTTTTAACCCCTTCCCTACCAGTGACATTTACACAGTAATCAGTGCATATTTATACTGTAGCACTGATAGCTGTATGAATGGCAATGGTCCCAAAAATGTGTCAAAAGTGTCCGATTTGTCTGTCGCAATGTCGTAGTATCGCTAAAAATCGCAGATCACAGCCATTACTAGTAAAAAAATTAAATGCCATAAAAATGCCATAAATCTTTCCCATAGTTTGTAGACGCTATAACTTTTGTGCAAACCAATCAATATACGCTTATTGCAATTTTTTTTTACCAAAAATATGTAGAAGAATATATATTGGCCTAAACTGATGAAGAAAATTTTTTTTTTTTTTTAAATTTGGGGATATTTATTATAGCAAAAAGTAAAATATATATATTTTTTTCAAAATTGTCATTCTTTTTTTGTTTATAGCGCAAAAAATAAAAACAGCAGAGCTCTATTTCGGGGAAAAAAAGGACGCAAATTTTGTATTGGCACAGCATTGCATGACCGCGCAATTGTCAATTAAAGCATCGCAGTGCCAAATTGTAAAAAGTGGGCTAAGGCAGATTTGTTTGTGACTCTCGCGAGGGAGGCATCCACTTTCGGGCACTTCGCCCAAGTCTTGGTGTCTTCCTCTGCAAATGGATACATTTGGCCACGGCTGGTATGAAGAGCTTCTTTTCTGGCTCCTCCCACTCGATCTTAACTAGGTTTTTAAGAGTTTGATGCACCGGGAATGTTCTAGGTGTCTTGGGCTGCAGCCCTTTGTAAATTTTGTCGTGCAGGAAAAGCTCTGTGGCTTTTTGCTCTTTGATACCCAAATACTTGTGTCCTGCTATAGCCTTCAGAAGATTATCCGTATCTTCTGAGGGGAATAGGGTGCCCTCTGATGGCGGATCATCCTCCTCGGAGTCTGAGTATAAGCGATCCTTGGACTCTTGTTCGGTTTCATCCGACTCGACCTTCTGTTCTGGTTGGTCTGCCTCTTCCCTGCTACCCGAGGGGATACATGCCCTGCTGTTAGATGGGGCATTGGATTGGCTGGAGCTTGCTGGCACCTCTAGTTTCTAAATTGCTGAGCGTAGTGGCCCAGTAGTGCTCTTTATTTCTTTTTTGAAGGAATTGAGCATGTCTTTGAGGAAGCCTTGCGACTCCTTAGCAACCATTTTGTTTATGCATTTTTGGCATAGTGGCTTTTTCCAATCAGGGGAAAATCGATGACTGCAAGAGCCGCATGCCTTGCTGCTGGTCTTCACCCTTTTTTCCTCTGGGGCCTTTGCTTGCAATTAACTACAAAGGACCTTGGTGAGGTAGGCGGGTTACAGATGCACCAAGCAAGTGTAAGGTTTGTAGTGAGATAAAGACAGAGGTGACTCCAGAGTGCTCTGGCTTACCTTGGAGTTGTCCTGGCATGCAGGATCCGCAGGGCAGGGTGGAGAAGCGTCCGACATGGTTAGCCACTGGGATCCTCCGCTTAGAGGTCCCTTTTTAACTGCTTCCTGCATCAGCTCTGCCCCCAGCTGTCCCTGTGCAGGTTGGTGGACATACCTGCACATGCCACTCCCTGCTGGAGGTAGGCCTTTGATAAGTTTTATAATCTTCTTTTTTTTTTTTTTTTTATTTGCACCGCCTCCCTGAAGTGACATCACCGGAAGTGTTTGCCCATAAGGCTTCCACCCTTCACCAAAATGGCAGCCGGCTGAAACAGTGTAACCGGAAATGACGTTTTTCCGGCGTCTCAGCACCATCTTGGTACACCTCCTGGGGCCAGCCACATACGCATGCGGCCAGGGGGAGACTGCAGGGTGCAGCGGGTGGAATGCTATCGCTCGAAATATGGCCGGGCGGGCCTCCACCAGTGGAGCAGCGGCATCTTGGGGAAAGTGCCAGCGGCATGTAATACAGCTTGTAGGGATAGTTGCATTCCCCTCTGTAGGGGCGAAACTTCAGGCAGAGCACTACGGCTCAAGTTGCTGCCCCTGCTTGCCCTCCCGAGGCCCGCTGGGGTGAATGAGATGCTGGTCAGGGAGTCCCCTGCAGAAATGCACAAAGACTGGAAAAAATAACAAACGTTTGCAGCTCCTGTGGGTCCTGTGAGGAAACACAAATAACAAAGGCACACAGGTAAGACTAATACATTTATAATGGTGGACTGCTGTGTTTCCTGTTTCAGGGAGGAGAAACCTATCTCTCGGATGCTGCCCTGGAAGACGATTGGAGAAAAATTATTGCAGCAGATGAAAGACACATCTTGCTTACTTCCCGTTGACATCGGAAGATGTACAACAGTACCATCAACACAGAACTGGTAGAAAGCAGCGAGACCCAGGTACACCCATCAAATCTCCAGATATTTCTGGCCAGAAATTATCTTCATGGAAGAATTGCAGACAAAAAGCCTACCTGCCATACATGGAAACAAAGCTAAGTGACTCAACTATGCACAAACTATGATATAGGCCTCAAAGGTTAATGCAATTAATACATGTAAGAGGGGGTACCATCATCCTTACAATTGGAATCTAGGAGGGACAACTTTGGAGCACCCCTCGTGTGCCTCTAACACAGGATTGAATAGACTCTCTCGGTACCCAAGGATTACAATTAAATTGTAAAAATAAACTTTTATGTATCCATAGTTAAAAACAGAGACACGTCTGTAAATATAAAGTACAATAATTAAGATGTTTTTTTTTACAAAGCATACTTAGTATTCCAAGCTGATGTTTGTTGGTAAGGGGTAGTTATTCTTTGGAAGTATGCTAGATCCTCTACATGTTTTGTGGTACAGAACCGCTTCTTCAGTAGGAATTATACACTTCATCTATAACAATAGTTTTTTTATTGATATTGATTTTTTACTGTATTGTTATAGATGAAGTGTATAATTCCTCCCGAAGAAGCGGTTTTGAACCGCAAAACATGTAGAGGATCCAGCATACTTCCAAAGATTAACTACACCTAACCAACAAACACCTTGCTTGGAATATTAAGGGTGCTTTGTAAAAAAAAAAATCTTAATTGGTGTACTTTATATTTACGGACATGTGTCTCTGTTTTTAACTATGGATAAATAAAAGTTTATTTTTACAATTTCATTGTAATCCTTGGGTACCGAGATAGTCCATTAATTCCTGTGTTAGGAACACCTCTTGTGTACCCCTAAGCTCTCCCCCCTAGTTTAAACTATGCATAAAAACATAGGAACTGGGGTGCAGAAAAATGACAGCAGGTGCTCTGGACTGATGAGTCAAAATTTGAACTATCTGGCTGTAGCAGGAGGCAGTTTGCCGAAGGGATGGAAAGCGGTACAATGAAGAGTGTCTGCAAGCAACAGTGAACCATGGTGGAAGTTCCTTGCAGGTTTGGGGCTGCATTCCTGCAAATGGAGTTGAAGATTTGGTCAGGATGAATGGCGTCCTCAAAGCTGAGAAATACAGGCAGAGACTTATCCATCATGCCACACCATTAGGAAGGCATGTGATTGGCTCCAAATTTATTCTGCAGCAAGATGACAACTGCAAACATACAGCCAATGTCCTTAAAAACTATCTTCAGTGTAAAGAAGATCAAGAAGTTCTGGGAGTGATGGTTTGGACGCCACAGAACCCTAATCTCAGCATTAGCAAGTCTGTCTGGGATTATAGAGACAGAAGAATTTAAGGCAGCCTGCATCCACAGAAGATCGTTGGTTGGTTCTCCAATATGTTTGAGACAACCTACCTGGAGAGTTCCTTTAAAAATTGTGTGCAAGTGTACTTAGAAGAACTGATGCGGATTTAAAGGCAAAGGGTGGTCACAAAAATATTGATATGATTTGGATTACTCTTCTGTTCATTTACTTTCCATTCTGCGAATTGATAATTTACGCTTTTTCACACCTGCCTAAAACTTTTGCACAGTAGTGTATGCGTCTGTCAGGAAGCATTTGTATCCCTATAAAAAAACTGCATAAGGCAAAGGATGCAGATTTTGATGACAAAGTATAGAAAAACACAGCTTTGTCAGTTGTCACTATCCAAACAGCATGATCAGTAGATAAAAACAACCATTATTACTAGTTGTCATCCTCTTCATTGTAGCTTTGATCAATAACATGCAATTTGTAATATTTAGCTCAAGCAACATTTTCCGCCAGCAAAAAGACCGATGTGAGCTTTTGGTCGGAAAATGCGACCGTGTGTATGCTCCATCGGACTTTTGCTGGCGGAATTCCAGCCAGCAAAAGATTGAGAGCAGGTTCTCTATTTTTCGGTTGGAAAAAGTTCCTATCCGAAAATGCGATCGTCTGTATGCAATTCCGACGCGTAAAAAAACATGGATGCTCGGAAACAATTTGACGCATGCTCGGAAGCATTGCACTTCATTTTCTCGGCTCGTCGTAGTGTTGTATGTCACCGCGTTCTTGACGGTCGAAAGTTCAGAGAACTTTTGTGTGACCGTGTGTATGCAAGCCAAGCTTGAGCGGAATTCCGTCAGAAAAACCATCCAAGATTTTTCTGACGGAAATTCAGCTCGTGTGTATGGGGCATAAGTAAACTTATGTAAGGAGTCAGTATAGAGCATAACTATTAGGTGATATTTACTGGAAACTTTTAAACATCCTGAAATGTGCTGGAAACATAGCATAAACCTATTAGGGAGTACAGAGTGAAGGGGGTCTACACAGCCAGTATTTACCATTTCTGAGGAAATCCATACAGAAGCAGCTGGCTTCACAGTAATTCCTACTCTGGGACACTGGAATAGATTTGATTTTCGCTGCTCTCCCAGAGTCAGCACTGGTGCTCAGTAGTGTGCTTGTCAGTACACGTATAAGTTCCTTCAGAATGTTTTTCGTGCACTGAGGTCCAGCAACCAGTCCATCCGCTGTTAAGAAAAATGGCTTTAGGTGGTGGGCAAGTTCATTTAGGTCTGAGAGATATTCTTGGTCATCCCGACAGCCATAAATTAATGTGCCATTCTGAAAGGAAAGAGCGATCGATCAATGAACACATGGCATTTTCAGAATAATCCATTAAGGCATAAAAGTCCTGTTACAAGACAACAGATGACACTCATCAAATAATATAAGCATATACCTTAAATATTTTTAAGTTGTTTTGAGAATCCTGAAGTAAACTCATTAATGCAAAATGCATCCGTTGCTTATGTCTGCAAAAGAAAAAAAACAAAAAAAATGTAAATTCAGTAAGTCTGATGTGTTGTGCAGGTTATACACTTAAGATTTATTACTTGCTCAGTAGCACCTAAATTGGTCTACCAACCTGCTTCAGTCAATGTAAGGTTGCATAATCCTTGTTAGCACATTCACCACTTACAGAAAAACCAACAAAGAGAAAAAAACTTTTTGAGGATTGTTGAATCCGCCCACGTGGCCACATCATTTTATCCTGTGAATGAATTAGACTACAAGAACAGTCTGCATAAAATATTGAAAAAAAAATGGGTAGTGGCACTGCTAAATAGTATGAGATTTAATACATTAGTCCATCATTAAGTCCTTGAAGTTGATACTCAGTATATGTGGAGGGGGAGAGATGAAGAGGGGAGACCTGTATAGATTACTTTAGCAGTCCAAAACAACCTTGGCAGCCTTTGAGGGGGGATTTGAAAGCAGACTCCAGATATGCAAATGAGGCGCCTCTAGGTTAGAACTGTAAACATTTTAATGAGATACAGGTGCATTATCCACTTACATGGAGGTTAAGGTACTAAGGCACGAGTCCATCCACATTGGCGTGGTGTTCACTGCAGAGCGGCATTCTGAACAGCTGATTTTTTCTGCCTGTGGGGGAGAAATCCTAGCCAGCTTAATCTCTGGGACCACGGCGATGAAACCGAGGCTTGGATCAGGCTGATGATGAGGGCTGGAACAGGGCGCCGGGCGTGATGACATCACTAGTGGGTTGCAACAACGTTTCGGAGCATGCGCACTGGCAGATGGGACTCGGGGCGCCTCCTTTGTCAAGCTAGTGAGACTTTGGCTGATAACAGCCTTATATGTGCCTTGGAACACTGCCCTCTAGTGGAAAGGATGCAAAATACTTTCCAACATGAAATACCCAGAGCTAAAATAATATAATATAGATATCAACTATAATATATAAATATATATATATATATATATATATATATATATATATATATGCACCCATGCCGGGCCCACCTAAAGGACCCCTGAAAGGATATCACCCTCAGAACCCCCACAGTGCAGCCCCTCTGGCAGGTTGCAAAAGCCGCAGCCTAGTAGGCCACAAAAGCCGCGGCCTAAATTTTCAGCCGCCTGCCGCAAGTGCGTGGCCCGCGGGGGAATGGAACCAATCCGAGCCGCTGAACGGAGGGTGGACACCCAAAAACGGAAAGCAACGGCCTCCGCCGCCTGCCCTGGGGCCGTCCACCCAGCGCCCGGTCGGTAGGCCGCAAAGCCGCGGCCTAAATTACAGGAGAGCCGCCACAGGTGGTCCCCCGATCGCAGACGCCTGGTCCCCCTGCCTCCTAGGCCCAATCACTGCAGCAGGTGGGCCCAAGGGATACCCCCCAGTAGCAACCCTGAGGGTGGAAGGGGGGGGGGGGACAGTGTGTCCAAAAAGCACCTAGGTTAGAAGCCTGGGCCTCACCTGGGAAGGGAGAGAGGGGGTGGAGGAGAACCCCAGAGGGACGACCACCCCAGGGAGTACCCTTGCCCCACACCACGTCCAGCCCCGTACTTATCCAGCGAAGAATGCGGGTAACGCTCCCAGACAGATCCCCTCACCACCGAAGTGGGGGGCTGTCGGCCATGAGGAATGCTGTGACACAGGCCGAGACCTGGTCGTGTGCGACCTCATGACACGTTTAACTTGCAGGGCCAGCCCCCATCCAGTGGGGCTATGTCGCGGCCGACCTAGCGCGTAGCTGCGGTCTGCACGCACTTGCTGGCCAGACTGGGGAGACCACTGGATCTTAAGTGTCCAGCCCATCGCCCAGCCCGGCAGTTGATTGTAGATCTCACCAGGGAAAAAAAAAAAACAGGAAAAAAGAAAACAAAAAGAAACCCAGGATCAGAGATCCCAGCAGGGAACTAGGTCCTTACTCCTGACTAGGCAGAAAAAAAAAAAACTGAATGCCCATAGCAGAGAGGGGGGTGTATACCACCCCGGACTGCCCTTAGGCGTAGCCAAATCTTTTTTTCCTGCCTAGTGTCCTACTCCTGTAGGGGGCGGTATAACCTTATGGTTCTGAATAATGGAATGCTGTGTTTGTCAATGAACGAAAGAGAAATGGTGTTAAAAATTTGTATATTAAAGGAGTTGTAAAGTCTCAGGGTTTTTCATTCTATGCATTAAAGTGAAAAACCTGTGTTGCAGCCAGAGCCCCCTTTTTCTTACATGAACCCAATCGTTTCAGTGACAAGCACGAGCCCAGCAGCTCCAGCCGCTGTCTCAGGTCCTCATTGGATAGATTATTGGCAGTAGAAACCATTGGCTCCCGCTGCTATCAATTAAATCTAATGGCACGGGAGCCAGGGATGGGGCCGAATTCTGCTGTCTTCGTCAATGGAAGCAGCAGGACCCGGGAGCGTGCCCGCACGGGTGCCCCCATGGAAATCGGCTCTCCGTGGGGGCACTCCCTGTCCAGTGGGGCTATGTTGCGACCGACCTAGCGCGTAGCTGCGGTCTGCACGCGCTCGCTGTATCCAGTCCGTCACCCAGTCCGGCAGTTGATTGTAGATCTCACCGGAAAAAAATCCAGGAAAAAGAAAATAAACTAAAATTCCAAGGACTAGCGATTCCAGCAGGGAACTTACTCCTGACTAGGCAGAAAAAAAACTGAATACCTAGAGCAGGGAGGGGTTTATATACAGGCTGAGGACGGCCCATCGGAGTGGCCAAGTGTTTTGTTTTTTTGTTTCTGCCTAGTCCTACTCCTGTGGAGGCAATATAACCCTATCGTTATGAAGGCTGTGTTTGTCAATGAACGAATGAGAAACATAATTTCAGTAACCACTGTGGTGAATTTCCAAATATAAAAATTTAGGAAGAATTTTCATCTTTATTAAATTTATGTGCAGTGAAAGGAGCAAGGTCTCCCACAACTTCGTTTTTTTCTTAAATTCCTGTTCTGCTGGATTTAGATTCAACATAAAAAAATCCCCAGCCTGTTGTGAAATTATTATGCCAAGGTATTTAAATTCTGTTACCCATTGTAATGCCAAATCTGAAAAAGCTGTATCCTGCGTTCCTTGAACAATCACAAACAGTAGGCATTTACCCCAGTTTACCTTAAGCCCTGTAAATTGTGAATATGTATTTAGCAGATCTGAAGCTCCTTGTAACGATGGACCCGCATCACCAAGGAATAGCAGCATATTTTCGGCATATAGAGCTACCCTCTCCTCCAGCCCCCCAATTTGTAATCCCCGAATATCAAGGGAAGTCCGAAGAGCCTCTGCCACCGGCTCTATTGCAATAGCAAAGAGGGCTGGAGAGAGAGGGCATCCCTGCCTCGTTCCTCTATATAACTGAAAAAAAGTTGATAGCCCTCCTCCCAGCTTAATCGCTGCCATAGGTTTATTATATACTATTTGTATCCAACACTAATGGAAATCCCATCCTAATTATTTCCCATAGAAAGGGCCATTCGATAGTATCAAAGGCCTTCTCTATATCTAAAGAGGCCACCTTTCTGGATCCCTCATTAGCATGATGAGCATGTATATTAGTATGTAATCTACGTAGATTAATATCTGTCTTCTAAGGCATGCATCCCGTCTGATCTGAATCTATAATGTTTTTTAGCAAAGATTGTATTTTCAATGTTAATATTTTAGTCAGTATTTTAATGTCTATATTCAATAATGCTATTGGCCTGTATGAAGCGCATAATTTTGGATCCTTTATTTCTTTATGTATAAGGGCTATGTGTGCCTGTCTCATTGAATCTGGAAGAGTCCCTTTCGATAACCCATTTGTGAATATTCCCGCTAATTTTGGGGCCAAAAAGTCCCTGTATTTTATATAAAATTCAACAGGGATTCCATCAGGGCCTGGGACTTTTCCCCTTGGGAAAGTATGTATAGTCTTCAAAATCTCCTCACTTGTGATTGAGCAATGTCTCTCTATCCCTATCCGATAGCCACCCGAGGGCTATTCGGTCCAAAATGTCCAACATCTTCCCCCCGGGCATAGGTCGGAGGGGAGGGAAGAGGTATATAAGGAACCATAATACCTCTTGAAAGTCTCCAAAATACCCTTAGGATTGACTACCGTTTCTCCTTCTGGAGTCCCAATTTCTGGTATAAGTGTAACCTGATGTTCCTGTTGCGCCAACCTTGCCAAAAATCTACCGCTTTTAGCCCCTTGTGCAAAAATTGTTTGTCTATTTTTATAACATCATTGTATCAAAATTAATTATACTAGGATCCATGCTATATTTTTCCTTCTGTAATTCTATCTGCGTTTGTAATACCTGTATATTAATCTTCTGTTTCCTACTAACAACCGCTTTAAAAGCATCCCAAACCATATCTAACGACGATGATCCAGCATTGTTTTCCCAATATTCCACTAACAATAATGACATTTTTTTCTGTTATCTCTGGGTACGACACCCACTAAGGAGCCAATCACCACAGTGATGCATTTTTTAAAGTGGGGTACGTATTAACAAAAGCAAAGGAGTGTGGTCAGAAAGGCCAAATGGTAGATATGTAGCTTCCACAATATCTGCCGCCAATGCCGGATCTGCAAAAGCTAAATCTATTCGGGAAGAAGTTTTATGGGAGGTGGAAAAACAGGAATATACTCTTTTTTGTGGATTTCTCCATCTCCAAATTACACCTGTCGCCTGTGCCCAATTGTATAGATCAGTTGAATACTGCTTGGGAGGCTTCGGTCTGTCCGAGTCTGGGGATAGGATAGAGTTAAAGTGTCCAATGAATTATAATTTTGCCAGAAAATGTTGGATAATTTTCTCTAGTATTGTGTTTAGTATTTCAACGGAAGAAGGGGGAGGAATATAAATTGCTGCTATGACATACATGTTGCCCTAGCGTATATACTAAAATAACATATTTTCCCTGTATATCCGTATATATCTTCTCTATCAAGCCAGAAAAAAAGATTTATTTACTAACACCGACCCCACTCTTGCATAGGAGGAGCAGGTAGCGTGATAGGCTTTTTAAATCCACATTTTTTTTTTAAGAGTCATTCGTTTTCCTCATACTAAATGTGTCTCCTGAAGTAAAATCAACTGTGGATTATACTTTTTTTCACATATTGAAACATTATTGCTCGTTTGGATTTAGAATTTAACTCGCAAACATTCCATGATATTATAGAGTGACAACTAAGTTTCACCTGACATCATACATAAGTAGTAAAATAGACAAACAGCTACACACTGACCTGAGCCATGTGGCTCTTAAAAGGAACATGACCGGGGCAACACCACCATACCATCTCTGAACCCTTAGACACCAAACCTCTACACCTCCCTCCCCTCTCCCCTCCCACCCTGTCCTTTCCTACTTCCCTCCCTACTCTATAACCCCATCCATCCATGGGTGGGAGAAAAAAGGACTTCTTCCTTACCCTTAACCTCACTGACTATAGCATGACTTGTGTGCTGAGCATCTTGATGGGAAACTCCCACCAAAATGAAAAAAAAATAAAAAAATTGGCATGCCATAAAAATGGTGTTGGTTGTCGGGGTCTGCGGGCGGGGGGGCTTATCAGAATCTGGAAGCCCCCTTTAACAAGGGGGCCCCCAGATCCCAGCCCCCTACCCTATGTGAATGAGTATGGGGTACATTGTACCCTACCCATTTACCAAAAAAAAGTGTCAAAAATAAACAGTTCACAGGTTTTTAAAGTATTTTATTAAGTAAGCTCCGGCGTCTCTTCTGATTTCTTCTACCCTCTCCCGTTCTTCTCCCTCTTCTGGCGATGTCTTCTCTCTCTGCTGTCTTTTCGCTCTTTTGCCGGGTCTTCTCCGCTGTCTTCTCCCTCTGTTGTTCTACTTCCGATGCTGATGCAACACAATCTTCCGATGTAATGCTGGGTCCGCTGTGTGCAAAGACTTATATTGGCATGGGGCGAAGCCACCTGCTGACTTCACCCAAAGGCCCGCCCCTGTGACATCATCACTCCATCATGCACTGGGTGGTGACATCACAAGGGGTGGGGCCACTGGATGATGTCAGCGAGTGGCCCCACCCCATGCCAATATAAGTAATTGCACACAGAGGACCCAGCATTACACCGGGAGATCGCGTGAAGTCAACATCGGGAGAAGAACAGAAGGAGAAGACAGCAGAGAAGACCCGGCAAAAGAGCGAGAATACAGCAGAGAAGACCTGGCAAAAGAGCGAGAAGACAGCAGAGAGAGAAGACAGTGCAGAGAGGAGAATAAGCGGAGAGGGAGAAGAAATCGGAAGAGACACCGGAGCTGCCTTAATAAAATACTTTAAAAACCTGTGTACTATGTTTGTTTTTTACACTTTTTTTTAGGTGAATGGGTAGGGGTACAATGTACCCCATACACATTCACATAGTGTGAGGGGCCAGAATCGGGAGGCCCGCTTGTTAAAGGGGGCTTCCAGATTCTGATAATCCCCCTGCTTGCAGACCCCGACAACCAACGGCCAGGGTTGTCAGGCGGAGGCACTTGTCCTCATCAACATGGGAACAAGGTGCTTTGGGGTGGGGGGCGCAGGGCCCCCCTGCCTCAAAGCACCCGCCCACCCCATGTTGAGGGCATGTGGCCTGGTATGGTCTAGGAGGGGGGGCGCTCACTCATCCCCACCCCCTTTCCTGACCTGCGTGCTCGGATAAGGGTCTGGTATGGATTTTGGAGGGGCCCCACACCATTTTTTTGGTTTTCCTTAAAATCCATACCAGACCATTTTGGCAGGAGTTCCCCAGCACACAAGTCATGCCGCAAGTCATCATCATGACCCGACTTCTGGGGCGACTTCTATTCAAATCAATGGGTTCCCATAGGGAACCACTGATTTTGAATAGAGGCAGAGAAACGCGGCTAAACACGCTGTCACGGAACGTCCCACACTCCGCTTGAGTGCTTCCGTCATATACCACTTCCTCCCAGTCTGTATACAGATATCCCAACCTCTGTGAGCACAAACAAGGCGACACTTGCTTGTTGCTACCAAGAACTGACTTTTATTTAGAATCACAATTACAAGACTTTATATGCTGTTGGAACCTCCTCTAACAATACAACTGTAACTTAATTAACATGACCTAATTATCTAATCCTTTATACAGCCTAGGTGACTGAGACATGACCTTTCGCCCAGACTTGTGGTCACCGAGCTTCACACAGTTATATCAACACAATAGCTGGAGCTAATTAACAATACAAACAAAACCTAATTAACACGAGCTCCAATAGGAGTCGTCCCGTCTCCTACATTGTATAGAGGACAATGTGATCAGCTCATTCAATTAACATACATCCTGGGAGATATTGTGGACAAATATTACTGTCCCATTTTAAGTAATCCAAGATATATTTTCTCCCTCACCCTGTGCCAGGATGGCACAGGTTGCCTTAGACATAAGATGTATTCTGAGTTCCACGGGCCCCCCCGTCACACACGCATTGACGCCAATGCAAACTGCTGATAAAATTGCGTTTTTAATGCAGCTTTATTCCTAGCGTCGGTACTAGCTTTACAGCTCATTTTTTAGAACACCCGTGGGTGTGAGGCCTTGGGGATAACCATACTGGGACTGAAACTAAAGACGAAGAAATAAAAAGATGATTTAAAATACATAAACTATTGATTAAACATCTAAATCATAAGGGGGGGTGTGGCCAGCAGCGGAGCCGGATGGTCGCATAATACCGGAGCTCCACACAGGGACCAAGCGGCACACAACAGCCCATCTAAGGCACCTTTTCACCCCATCTTTACGGCGGATCAGACCGGGACACCACCGGGAACATGCCCAACAAGCGGTGTAACGATAGACGCCCGCAGCGCCTGACGTACTTTTATGCTCTGAAGGATACCGGAGGTAGGCAAGATGGCGCCGAGGCCTACAATCCTCCGGCAGCCTCAATCACAAAAAAACTCACAAAAGGGCAATCATTCTCCCAAAAACACCTCACCGGGTAGCCAAAACTCTTATCCTCCCACCCCTTCATCTCAAAGCCCAGCTAAGTCCAGACCCAGGCTAGATGGCACCAGATTGAGTCCGGCAATGAGCCCAGCGCCAGAATCAGGGGATGACACGAGGAAAATGCCCAAATCCATCGAATCATTTCTCACACAGAACCAACCAGTGCTTGATACTGTATTGAAGGACATGCTGCGGTCTCTCAGAAGCACAATTCAGGCAGATATGGCCTCTTGTATGAACAGATTTAATAAAGATATCCAAGCAATGGGGGATAGAGTGGATCAGATTGAGGTTAAGATGGGAGAATACGCAGACACCATAAACGACCTTGTGGACGCTTATGATGAAAAGGAAGGGGAGAATGAGTGGATCAAGGCTAAATTAACAGATATGGAACACAGGTCAAGGAGGAATAACCTGAAAATAAGAGGGATTCCAGAATCAGTGCAACCAGCCGACCTAGGCCCATATGCAGCGGCCTTGTTCAAAACTCTCACACCAAGTCTCACCGATTTAGATGTTACAACTGACAGGATTCACCGCCTGCACAAACCATCTCACCTGTCTGATCATATCCCAAGAGATGTGCTCCTACGCTTACATTTCTTCCATGTGATAGAAAATCTTATGTCATGCATGAGAAAGCAGGATCAAATCCCAACACAATATCAAAGCTTACAATTCTTTGCAGATCTCTCGCAATATACGCTCCAGAAAAGGAAGAATCTAAACACAGTGACCAAAGTCTTAAGAAACCACAAAATTGCATACCAATGGGGATACCCAACAAAAATCACCGTGACCAGAGAGAATCATACCTATGTGATATCCTCCTTGGATAAGGGTATTGCTCTCCTGAAGGAATGGGGTATTCTCCCAGAACCGGACGGTGTTATCCCAACTACCAGCACACTGTGCCAAGTTGAGCGTGTGCGTGGAAGGAAGTCACGGCTAAGAATGCAAAGCAGCACTCAGCTTCCCATAGGTGCTACGCACCTGTTCTAACCATGTTAGGTGCCCCAAACTTGCTTTGCCTGTTACATTGTCTTTGTCATTTTCTTTTTTTATGTTTACTTTTTGTTTTTTGGGATACTGACAGAACCAAGCTTATGAAAGGAACATTTCAGCTTCGAGTGGAGAACACCATAAAATACCATAGCGGGACTTTTCCTCGGATAATCTACGGAGGTAAGATCGACACATATATCACTCACAGTGACTATCTTGCCAAGCTTACTCAATCTGGAAAGAGAGTATGAATCTTAAGGAAGGACGCTGATGACACCTTAGCGTTTACACTTCCCACAAAAGATGACACTTAGGGTTCTCTCTATTAACGCTAAAGGACTCAATCACCCAGCAAAGCATAAATCTCTCTGGAAGGAAGCTCTTCTGCATGACAGTGACATACTTTGTGCACAGGAGACTCAGTTCACCTCATTGGCTCCACCTAAATGCATGCATAAGAACTATCCCTTTATCTTCACTGCGAACTCTGACTCTAAAACCCCGGGGTTCTTATCTATATCAGGGACACACTAGCGTTTAAGCTCCATGCAGAAATAAAAGACCCACAAGGCAGATTCTTAATACTTGTGATCTAAATGCAACTACATATACATTAGTTACGGTATACTCCCCCAACACACACGAGGTCCATTTTTTCAATAAACTAATGAAAAAGGTCCAAACCCACCTCAAAGGCTTGCTAATAATCTGCGGAGATTTTAACGTAACACCAGACCTGTCACTAGACTCCACATCTCACTCTAAGTGTTTTACGTCCATGCTACGTCCTTCTATTCAGAATCACAATTTATATGATGCATGGCGTTGTTTACATGCTGGAAAAAGGGACTTCACTTTTTTTTTTCCCCGCCACATCAAGTGTACACTAGAATTGACCTTTTTTAGTAGACCAACGAGTTCTACTCCAAACCAAATCTGCCAACATCAACACGATTACTTGGTCTGATCATGCCTCCATTGCCCTTTCTATAGCAGACTTGTCCTCCACTAAACAAAGACCAATATGGCGAACAAAACCCATATCTACTGCAACAAGAGGAATCAAAGACAATTCTCAGAGTTCGTCTGGAAGAGTTTTTTCTACTAATGTGGGCTCAGTTCAAGATCCCTGTGTTTTATGGAATGCTCATAAAGCGTTTATCTGGGGAATATTAGTGCAATTAGGAGCTAGAGCAAAGAGGCAGAGACAAAAGAGGTTGGAAGACCTTACTAAAGAAATTTTGTTATTAGAAACCCAAAACAAAACTACAACTACGGCAACTCTCTCCAAAAAATTAACACAACTTAGGTACGACCTTAGACTCTTATTGTTAGAAAATTTTGAGAAAGCGTCAAGAAGGCTAAAAATGAACTACTATGTACAAGGTAATAGAGCTGGTAAACTCCTAGCGCAGAACCTTAAGGGTCATAGATATAGAACTAAAATACAATATATACTCCATCCAAATACTAAACAAAAGGAATTTCACCCACAAGAGATAGCAGGTGCCTTTAGTTTTTACTATGGAGCTCTATATAACCTGAAGGACGACCCAGGGACACACCAACCAAACTCTGACGCAATCAACAATTTTCTAACCTCAATTGATATCCCCAAATTGACACCTGATGAGCTCCACTCTCTAAATTTGCCTTTTACAATACCAGAAATTTATAAAACTATTGAATCCCTTCCTCCAAATAAATCACTGGGACCCGATGGCTTCAGTGGAGAATACTATAGGGAATTTAAGACTCTTCTATCCCCATACTTATTACAAATTTTTGATACCGCTGCTACTTCTGCCTCTTTCCCTCCTGAAATGTTAGAAGCGTTGACTGTTACTCTACCAAAACCAGGGAAGAATCCAGACTCACCTGCAAATGTTAGACCAATTTCGCTTCTAAATATTGATTTGAAACTTTATGCTAACATGATAGCTGTGCGCCTCGTCACCATTCTGTTTACATTCATTCATCCCAATCAAACGTGTTTTACTCAAAACAGACAGACCTCGGATGCTACCTGCAGATTAGTGAATATGATTCACATGGCTGAGGTGCAGGGGAGGCCTTCTCTGCTTCTGATGCTGGATGCAGAGAAGGCCTTCAACCGTATACACTGGCTATATTTGGTCAAGGTATTGAAATCATTTGGATTTGTTGGCAACATCTTTGCAGCCATAATGGCTTTGTATTCCAAACCATCAGCCAGAGTATATATTTATCCGGAGTTTTGTCTAAGCCCTTTAATATATCGAATGGAACAAGACAGGGGTGTCCGCTGTCGCCCCTAATATTCAACTTCCTGATGGAACCCCTGGCTATTTACATCAGAAATCATCCTGATATTAAAGGATTCCCAGCAGGTGACAAGGTACATACTATCAGCTTATTTGCAGATGACATTATTTTAATCATGACTGACGTGAGCTCTTCCCTGGCTGCTGCACATGAAACCCTAGTTATGTTTAATCATATTTAATCGTATTTCTTACTATAAGGTAAATGATAGTAAATCTCACATACTAGGCTTGGGAATCAATAACACCACAGAAGCTAAGCTCAAATCACAATACCCATTTTCATGGAACACTGAGGGAATACAATACCTAGGCATAAAACTGACAACAAAGGTTGACCAACTGATAGATGCAAACTATACCCCATTTCTCGCTAAACTCAGCTCAGCTATCCTGGTCCGGCAGATTGGCAGCCTTTAAAATGACCATATTGCCACAATTCATATACTTATTCCGAACCCTTCCCATCCCAGTTCCAGACTCGTTTTTTTCCAAAGCCTAATCCATAATCTATACCCTTCTATGGCAAGGGAAAAAGGCCAGATGCGCTTTCCAAAAACTGATTAAAGCACGAAATGTAGGGCATGTTCTCTTGAAAGACTATTATATAGCAGCAATTCTTGCACAGGTTCGACAGTGGTTCCCCAGAACAATGTACCTAGATGGTATGAACTAGAAAACTACCAAAGCCCACATAGGAATATATTCAATCTACTTCATGTCACAAATTCCTGTACAGATCTCACCTACCATAAAAGCGGCATTACAAGCTTGGAAAATACTCTTAAAAATTCCCATAGAAAACACACCTTCAAAATCTATTCCCCTACCTATTTCTAGCTTACAACTCTTAATACCTAATTTAAAAATTAGACATTGGATACCCAATGGTATCACAACTGTGAAAGATCTACAAATTGGCCCTTCACTCAAAACTTTTAGGGCACTTCAAATATAATATGAATTAAAATCTAGCGATGTTCACCTTCATCCTTATTAGCAACAATGCCTAACCCCTCCATTACAATACCTTGGAGAGTATCTATTTCTTACAAACCCTATTACCTCAATCAAAGGAGTCTCGTTATTCTACAGTATTCTAAATCAAAAATCTTTATTCACCCTTCCATGAGATCATGGGAAATCGATTTGATGACTTCTTACTCTAATGATCAATGGATAAAAGCAATTTAATCGACCTACGGTGAACTTTACCAAAAATTATTGAGATGGTACCTAACACCCACAAGAATAGCAGGCTTTATTCCACAATCATCTCCACTATGCTGGAGACAATGCGGTAACAGAGGGTCACTGATTCACATATTTTGGAAATGCCTTTCGTTGCAACCTCTTTGGTCAGCCGTATTCAACATTATAGCACAAATCATGGGTATGACTTCCTAAACTACTGGCCTAGTAGAAGGAGCTGTGAGCCCCAAGCGCGTAGCCTGCATTATCTCTTATCTGTGTCTGGACACTTCCTGTGCACCGCTGACATCACTTCCGCTTCCGCCAGTGAAGCCTGCACACCAGCACATCCCAGGACAACACAACCCCTGATAGACATCGCCACCCCATCTGAACTGACTTACCAATAAGTGTATGTATTACACCTTCACTATATAACAGTGTCAGCAGAGTTGGCGCCTCCACACCCCCCTTCCCTTTTCAGTACATTTCTGACTGAAACATATTAGACATTAAACCTTTGGGCTAACAATCACGGATTGTTTGCCAGCCATACACCCAGTGTATTAATGTGAGACTTATCAGGCTGTTCTGGCCAGGGCTGCAGTGAGTACCCATTAGGGGCGTCACAGGGCTGGGCCAGCCAGATCTCAGGCTACGTGGTGGCGGTGTCTTCCTGAGACATCACCGATTCATACTGGTTGAAGTTGTTAAAAGTATTATATATACATAAATGTTTATCATTAGCATATCTAGACTCATGTTGATATACAATATGGATTTACCCATACAAATACGTATAATGCAACTGTCCACATATCTTGCATATTTAATATTCTTTTTCATTTATTTCTTGTTTATGTTTTAGATTTCCTGTTTAAACAAAAATGTTTTCAATAAAAACTATTGAAATTAAATCATAAGTGGGATGTATCTTTCTTAGAAAATTACATTACACAAAAAATAATCCCAAGAGCGTTGAGAGACAGAGTAATTCCTGCGGAACAGCTGCATAATGACAAATGTATTCCTAAATTGAAGGAACTATGTATATCCCATGGTATAGATTTAATGAGGCTAATTGTGGAAGAGGAGATGGCCCAGTTAGAGGATCTGAAAACTGAGATCGACCAAAGCAGCCTAGATTTAAGTCTGGTTAAAGAGGAAGAATAATTCACTAGACAAAATGATATGGTCAGAAAGGAGATTGATAAAGTACAAACAAATTTGAAGACAACTAAACAAGCTAAGTTTAAAGGGATCTACTTGACTGGGAGAGGTGATATTTTTCATCTCTCCTCCCAAAAGGATAGAAATAGATTAAGACAAAGACAATTCAGATCCCCTTTCTCCCAATCTGAAACAGATATAAGTACCAGAGAAACCGACAGTGAGGGCCCTACCCATTCAGTCTCTTTTTTTAGATCCAGAATGGGACAACTTGCTGTCCCGGAGAGAGGCCCTCAGGAAGGAACAGGTATTCTAATATCAAAGAAAAAAAACACAAAAATAAATAGAAAAAGGAAAATAAAAATAAAGTATAGATTGCAGGAACAGGACAAGGAGTCAGAGAAGGAGAACCTAAATTGTAATTTTCTATTAGGATATCCAGACAACAAAATGGTTAATCTTTTATTCCTTTCCCCCGAAAGAGCCACATCTACAGGTAGTAAATAGGGGATTATCCTTTTCCCCAAAACAGAACATGGAGTAATTCACCGTATTCAAAGATAAAAATCTCTTCCTGCGTAAGGTACTCTTACGCTATTTATATGAGCAAAAAGATAAGAGCCATATTGCAAAGGAAACTTTGCAGGAGGATGATAAAAAAAGCCCTTGATAATCTTTTGGCCCTATTAGATGAGGGATCCTCGGACATCAATGTGTCAGTAGATGAGGGCACACTAGTCCTGAGACAGGTGGATCTTAAAAAAAGATCAAATAAAATGCTGCCACTTTCTAAAAACAAGTCAATTGGTCAACTTTTTGATGGCAAGTAATGACCTGAGAAGACTGAATTGGGAGGCCTCAAGTTCAGATAATCTATCTAGACAAGAAAGCAGAGAAGAGAGCTGCTCTTAATGCTCTTAAAAATTCTAATGGTATAGTAATCAAAAAAAGTGATAAAGGAGGGAATATAGTCCTTATGAGTGAGGAGAATCATGTTAACCACTTCCCGACCGGCCGCCGCAGTTTCACTGCGGCAGAATGGCACGGTTGGGCGAAGCGACGTTATGTTACGGCGGCCATGACAATTGGATTCATTTCAGAACTGATCAGCCTCCAGGCCCAGGCCAATGATTTCTGGCCTGGACCTGCTGATCGGTCCTGACGAATTAAATCCTCCCCTGCCTGTGTAAGTGTAAACACATACAGGGAAAGTGATGTCATCTCCTCTCATGGAATTATTTTCCGTTCTGGAGAGAGGACATCCAAACATGAGTTGCACCAACACTACACTAACACAGTATACACAGGCACATATTTCACCCTCCAATTGCCCCCCCCCCCCAGTTAACCCCCCCCCCAGTTAACCCCTAACTCCCTGTCACTGTGTCTCCCAGTGCAGTGTTCATATTTTCTTTGATCACTGTACTGGTGTCATTTGTGACACTAATCAGCGTTAGGTCTAGGGACCCCCCAATACAGGATTAACCCCTTGATCACTGTATTAGTTTCACGGGTGACACTGGTCAGCAAGTTATTTTTTGTTATAGCGTCAGGGCACCCTGTTGTATATTACCTAATAAAAGGTTTAATTCCCTGATCACCCGGCAGGTGATATCTGTGAGATTTTGGCATCAACACCCACGCACGCACAATACACCTCCCTTAGTAGTATAGTGTCTGAACGATCAGATCTATACTAGCATCCCCAGTAGTTTAGGGTTGCCAAAAACGCAGTGTTAGTGGGATCAGCCCAGATACCTGCTAGCACCTGCGTTTAGCTCCTCCGCCCAGCCCACCCAAGTGCAGCATCAATCGATCACTGTCACTTACTAAACACTTAACTGCAGCAGTCGCAGAGTCAGGCCTGATCCCTGCGAATGCTAACAGTTTTTTTGGTAGCGTTGGGAGCAGTCGCTGACAGTCAGTGCTCTTTTTTTTCCTGTGAGTCTCACTAGTGTACCAGTAAATTTAGAGGCCAAAATGTCAAGTGAAGAGGCCTACACATTTCTGAACATGACAGATGAGAGTGAAGAGGAACTCAATCATCTGTCAGATTCAGGCCTAGTAGATCCTGGTCGTACATCCAGCACTGCAGTATCATGCGGTGATGTGGCTAGCACAACCAGTGTCCGCAGCCACCAAGAAGACAAAGACAGGCCTATCGAGCCCATAGTGCCCTTCCTGCTGCATTTGCCAATCCGAATTCGGAGCCCACCACTTCTGCAGCACCCGTACTTCCCCCATTCACTGGCCAACATGGAATTCAGGTGGAAACAGTTGATTTTACGTCACTTGATTTTTGATCACTGTTTTTCATGGAAGATCTCTATAGATCTATTGTGGACCAAAGCAATTTGTATGCTGGTCAATTCATTGCCGCTAATCAACAGTTGACCCTTGAGATTGGAAACCTATTACGGTCTCCGAATTTAAAACCTTCCTGGGCCTATCCCTCCTCATGGGCATAACTAAAAAAAGTGAGTTGCGGTCATATTGGTCCACTGACCCAATTCACCATATGCCCGCGTTCTCTGCCTCCATGACCACGATACAAGCAGATGTTACGGTTCATGCATTTCAATGACAATGAACTCTGTCGCCCTCGGCGATCACCTCTACAAAATCCGGCCCCTCGTAAACCACTTCAATCAGCCATTTGCAGCCTTGTTTACGTCCGATCAAGTTGTCTGTGTTGATGAGTCCCTGATTAAGTTTCCTGGCCGCTTGTCATTCAAACAGTATCTTCCTAGCAAGCGTGCCAGATATGGGGTCAAGATGTATAAGCTCTGTGACAGGGCAACAGGCCATACATATCGTTTTATGGTTTACGAGGGAAGAGTTAGTTATGTAGAGCCGGAGAACTGCCCAGACTACATAGGGAGCGCTGATAAGATTGTGTGGGACTTGGTGTTACCCTTATTCGGAAAGGGGTACCACTTGTATGTGGACAATTATTACACAAGCGTGCCACTTTTTAGATCATGGAATTGGTGCATGTGGCACCGTGTGATCTAATCGCCGGGGCTTACACCAGCAGCTTGCATTCCAGTCTTAGGCTGGGGGAGAGAGCCTGCTTGAGATGTAATAATTTGCTCGCTGTGAAGTGGAGGGATAATAAGAATGTTTTTGTTCTGTCCTCCCTTCACGCAGACATGACGGTGCCGTACCTAAGGCCAGACACTGATATAAAAAAAGTGTCTGTATACTATTCCAATTGGCTCTGCTGATTGCTTATGTGCTATACAAAGCTTCAGGGTGAACTGGATCCTTCCTTAAATTCCAGTAAGAGATCATTACAGCCCTTCTGTTTCCAGACGGTGCTGTGGCCCAACTTCCCAATCTAAATGCCGTGAGCCGGCTGCATGAGAGGCATTTTCTGCATGTCCTCCCTGGTACCCCTACCCAAAGAAATCCTCAAAGAAGTTGTTGTGTCTGTAGAAAGAGCGGATATAGGCGTGACACCCACTTTAATTGTTCCTCCTGTCCTGACCAACCTGGTCTTTGCATTGGTGGCGTATTAGCGTAGGGTACAGCATTGCACACTCCTAGGCACACTTACACAGGGTCTCGAAAGATGAGATGGCCATCACATTTTGAGAGACCCTAATCTGGAACGTTTACAGTTTATATAAAGTGCAAAAAAAAAAAACAAACAAAAAAAACACAAAAAAAATAAAAAATAAAAAAGTCAAAAATAGTTGTGGTTTTATTTGTCTTCTCTCTTTATTGTTCTCTCTCTTTTGTTTGCTCTCTATTACAGTGGGGACGGAAAGTATTCAGACCCCCTTACATTTTTGACTCTTTTATATTTGCTAAAATCATTTAAGTTATTTTTTTTTTACTCATTAATGTACACACAGCACCCCATATTGACAGAAAAACACAGAATTGTTGACATTTTTGCAGATTTATTAAAAAAGAAAAACTGAAATATCACATGGTCCTAAGTATTCAGACCCTTTGCTATATATTTAACTCAGGTGCTGTCCATTTCTGATCATACTTGAGATGGTTCTACACCTTCATTTGAGTCCAGCTGTGTTTGATTATATTGATTGGACTTGATTAGGAAAGTCACACTCCTGTCTATATAAGACCTTACAGCTCACAGTGCATGTCAGAGCAAATGAGAATCATGAGGTCAAAGGAACTGCCTGAAGAGCTCAGAGACACAGATCTGGCCAAGGTTACAAAAAAAATTTCTGTTGCACTTAGGCTCGGTTCACACGGGGGCGACTTGTCAGGCGACCTAGCCGCCTGACAAGTCGCCTCCCGTTCTGTACAATGGAACCGTTCTAATCGGAGCGACGCAAGTCGCTCCGACTTAGAAGAAAGGTTCCTGTACTACTTTGGGGGCGACTTGCATAGACTTCTATACAGAAGTCGTCTTGCAAGTCGCCCCGGCAGTCGTGTGCAGGTCGCCTCGGTGAGGCGACCTGCAAGTCGTGCCGACTCTGGTGTGAACCGAGGCTCAAGGTTACTAAGAGCACAGAGTGGCCTCCATAATCCTTTAATTGAAGACATCTGGGATGACCAGAACCCATCCTAGAGCTGGCCGTCCGGCCAAACTGAGCTATCAGGGGAGAAGAGCCTTGGTGAGAGAGGTAAAGAAGAACCCAAAGATCACTGTGGCTGAGCTCCAGAGATGCAGTCGAGAGATGGGAGAAAGCTGTAGAAAGTCAACCATCCATCACTGCAGCCCTCCACCAGTCGGGGCTTTATGGCAGAGTGACCCGACGGAAGCCTCTCCTCAGTGCAAGACACATGAAAGCCCGCATGGAGTTTGCTAAAAAACACATAAAGGACTCCAAGATGGTGAGAAATAAGATTCTCTGGTCTGATGAGACCAAGATAGAACTTTTGGCCTTAATTCTAAGCGGTATGTGTGGAGAAAACCAGGCGCTGCTCATCACCTGTCCAATACAGTCCCAACAGTGAAGCATGGTGGTGGCAGCATCATGCTGTGGGGGTGTTTTTCAGCTGCAGGGACAGGACGACTGGTTGCAATCGAGGGAAAGATGAATGCGGCCAAGTACAGGGATATCCTGGAACCTTCTCCAGAGTGCTCAGGACCTCAGACTGGGCCGAAGGTTTACCTTCCAACAAGACAATGACCCTAAGCATACAGCTAAAATAATGAAGGAGAGGCTTCACAACAACTCCGTGACTGTTCTTGAATGGCCCAGCCAGAGCCCTGACTCAAACCTAATTGAGAAACTCTGGTGAGACCTAAAAATGGCTGTCCACCAACGTTTACCATCCATCCTGACAGAACTGGAGAGGATCTGCAAGGAGGAATGGCAGAGGATACCCAAATCCAGGTGTGAAAAACTTGTTTCATCTTTCCCCAAAAGACTCATGTATTAGATCGAAAGGGTGCTTCTACTAAATACTGAGCAAAGAGTCAGTATTTAGGACCATGTGATATTTCAGTTTTTCTTTTTTAATAAATCTGCAAAAATGTCAACAATTCTGTGTTTTTCTATCAATATGGGGTGCTGTGTGTACATTAATGAGGAAAAAAATGAACTTAAATGGTTTTAGCAAATAGCTGCAATATAACAAAGAGTGAAAAATGTAAGGGGGTCTGAGTACTTTGTCCCCACTGTATATATCTATTGTTCTCTCTCTATTGTTACTGTATTTTAGAACTGTAGTGTTTTATTTTTACTGTTTTATTGTATTTGCTTTTCAGGTATGGCATGTCTTACCATAATACTGTAATGTTACTTTGTTTTATCGTTAACCATCATTTGCTTAGCAGGTACGCCATTCAGCTGCAGCATGGGTTTATTTATTCTGACAGCAACAGCGATTGCTCTTACGATACGTAAAGCCATGATTCCGGCGCTGTAGGAGGTGATTTCACCACCACAGTTAAAAAAAAAAAAAAAAGAGCATGTGCCGAAGCATAAGGGCAGGGGTGGAGGAGTGATTTGCTCCTAACATTAGGGGCGGATTGCCCCCATGCTTCGGCATATATTTTTTAGGCACAGAGTGCGTTAAAAAAATCAAGTTGTTTTATTGAGTTAATGTTTTATCGTTACCATTGTTTGCTTTTTAGGTACGCCATTCAGCTGTGGCACTGATTTATTTATCTTGACAGCAACAGTGTTTGCTCTCACGATATGAAAATCGGCGACTCCAGCGCTGTAGGAGGTGATTACACCACCACAGTTAAAAAAAAAAAAAAAAAATGGTGCATGTATGCCCATCATTAGAAGTGGGTGGATGAAGGGTGGTATTCTAATGGTGGGCATACCCACCGATCAATCTCTTTTTTTCGTTCAGCCCACAGGCTGCATGAAAAAAAGAACATTACAATATATGCCCAACAGGGACCAGCACCAGGAACGTACTGGTATGTTGCTGGACTGAGTGGAGCCACAGTCCAAAGCCGCAAACAGGCATAACATAAAAGGCAAAAAAATGCAAAAAAAATGACATGAAACTAGTATCTATCATGAAACAGCTAGGAAGGAGAGTCATAACTGGTGCAGAAAAGAGTCCCCCCTGGCTGAACTCAATGTTGTGCCCAGGGCCCTCCGCTCCCAATGCACCCACCATGTAATGTAACATCAGTAATAGACAACCAATAGTGACCAGTCCGAAGATAAAAGACAGGCAGAAGATATCTCTCAGCAGCGACAAAGGAGGCATCCACATGGGACAGGAGACCGTGGTGCCAGGTGTAACAGCGAAGGTGCTAATTAGGCTAACAGCCTGTGTTCTTGGAGGTTAACAAAAAAAAAAAAAAAAGTCTCTTGGACAGAGGGGGCTCACTGTGATGGAGATCAGGGCAGCCCAACCGCTCCCTGTGCGCAGGGCATATCAAGATGCCGGAGAGTAGAAACATGGTCCTGTGAGACCTCAGATGTTTTGGCCTGAAATTTGAATGGATTAATCCACAACTGAAGAAGAGTCCTTATGGATGGTGCCAGACTTTCTGGTTAAAGTGGGTGTAAACCCACTTTAAAAAAACAAAACAAAAAACTAACACTTGCAAGACAAAGGCATAATGAGCTAGTATGCATAGTATACTAGTTCATTATGTAATACTCACCTGAGATCGAAGCCCTTGCTGCAGTGCCCGTACACCGCTCCAGCGGCCGACATCACTGATCACTGCTGGGGGTTACTTCCGGGTATGGAGGCTCCGGTGCTGTGATTGGCCGGAGCCGCAGTGACGTCACTCCAGCGCATGCGCACGGTAACGGCACACTCACTGGAGCAACGGCACATACGTGCCATTGCTTCAGTTTGTGTCAGTGCGCATGTGACAATGACGTAGGCACATACAGGGGATAGCTCCTAAACCATGCAGGTTAAGGAGATATCCTGGGTAGCTACAGGTAAGCCTTATTATAGGCTTGCCTGTAGCACAAAGTGGTCTGTAAGGGTTTACAACCACTTTAATTAGCAGGAGAAGGGAATCTTGAGCCAGCGTGACAGTGGTGTTTAACTAGCAAAAGGGAATGATTTTTACTCAAGAGATGAAGGGCAACAGATCGTGACATTGTATTGCTGATTTGTTTTACAATAAACATTTCTGTAAAAAAAAAAAAAAAAAAAAGTAAACCTCTTATTGCATGGTCTTTCCATGAGCCAATTCTGTGTATACTTGTTTATTTCCCCCCTATGCATTATTGCTAGGTTTATGGGGGGGGGGTCCTCTTTAATGAAAGACAGAGAGAGGGAAATCTCATTTTATCAGGCAAAAGCAGCCACATTGAAGTCTTAAAAATTGTAAGCAATATATGGGGATCCAGTTTAAAATTTTCATCTGCTTTGGACCCATGTCATTGTGATAAATTGGCCCAGCCACCTACGGTTCCCATGCACCTGCTGATAAGTAATACAAATATTGCTGCATTAGTTGTAAATACATAGTGCCCTTAGTGCTGCATTAGTTGTAAATACATACCCTTTAACCTCAATGCCTGTCTGGCTGCCAGTCTCTGCTCCTTAGGGACACACCAACCATAAAATCTGCAGAGTTGGGTACATGCTCAGCAACAGCTTATGGCAGATGCATAGGGGGAGAGCTCTCCTGCTGCACTTCTATTAGTTGTAAATAGCTCAGGAGGGACCCCATTGGGGACCCGCTCACTCCAAGTGCCTCCATGGGGAAAATCGGAAAGCAGAAGTTATCCGTTTCTCCTCCTCGTGAACAGGGATCCCCTGAAGACTTTCTGCAGCGATCATCTTCCCTACCCACTCCTACACAAGTCACGGTATCAGAGTCGTCAGAGCCATTAAAGCGGAGTTCCACCCAAAACTTGGAGTTCCACCCACCTCCTCCCCAGCTCCTGTTTGTGAAACTGAGCTTTTGGGGAGAAGGGGGAAGAGCAGGTACCCAATTTTGACAGGTAACTGCTCCCACTTGCGTTCCGGTCGCCTTAGGCGATCAGAAGTTCTCCTTCCCGAAGTCTTCTTGGACACGTCCTAGAAGATTTCGGGATCAGTTACAGAGCACCCGGCTGTGAAGCTGCTAGCTGTCATAGCTGGGTGCCCATAATAGAGATGCCGGCGTCGCCGAGGGAGGACATGGGGAGAATATGGCTGGGATGAGTATGCTGGATCGTAGGATAGGTGAGTGGTTGTTTATTACTTCTTGTAGCTGCTGTCTTTTAATAAACAAAAAATTGATTGCAACTCTGCTTTAACCACTTGGCATCCGCGCTATGGCCGAATGACGGCCACAGCGCGGACCTGAATTCCCGGGAGGCCGTCATATGACGGCCTCCCCTGTGCACGCGCCCTGGGCGCGCGCTGTGATCACCTAGTCACTGAGACTCGGGTGATCACCGATCCAAGGAAGGGGCCGGTCCCAGCCCCTTACCATGTGATCAGCTGTCAGCCAATGACAGCTGATCACATGATGTAAACAAAAGATCGGTAATCGTTTTTTTTTTTTCTACTCACGCTGACAGTGTGAGTAGAAAAAAAAGCCGATTACCGGCTCGGATGTGAGGGACATCGGTCCCGAAGTGGAAGAGGCACATCTGCCTCATCAGTGCCACCTAATAGTGCCACCTAACAGTGCCCACAGTGCCACCTATCAGTGCCCACAAGTGCCACCTATCAATGCCCACAAGTGCCACCTATCAATGCCCACAAGTGCCACCTATCAATGCCCACCAGTAGTGCCAATCAGTGCCACCTAGCAGTGCTGCCTATCAGTGTAACTGATCAGTGCCCATCACTGCCACCTATCAGTGCCCATCACTGCCGCCTCATCAGCGTACATCAATGAAGGAGAAAAATTACCTGTTTTAAATTTTTTATAACAAAATAAAAAAAAAAATATTTATTTTTTTAAATTCAGTTTTTTACATTTTTTTAACAAAAAGTAAACACTGCAGAGGTGATCAAATACCACCAAAAAAAAGCTCTATTTGTGGTGAAAAAATGATAAAAATTTCATTTAGGTACAGTGTTGTATGACCGCGCAATTGTCATTCAAAGTGCGTCAGTGCCGAAAGCTGAAAATTGGTCTGGATAGGAGGGGGGTTTAAGTGCCCAGTAAGCAAGTGGTTAATAGATTTGTGAGAAGACATGCTTGTTATTATCTCTACCTCGTGACAGCCTTCTGCTCCCTATTTAACTGCCTCTATTCTGGATGACAAGCTACAGGTACTGTTGCAAAATATCACATGCAGCATATCCACAGAGGTGGGCAAGATAATGCACAGATAATCTGGAAACCAAAGATGATCTGGTGAGGTATTTCCATGTCCTAGAGCAGGGATCTCCAAATTATTTATTATTATTATTATTTATTTATCTCCAAACTACGGCCCTCCAGCTGTTGAGAAACTACACGTCCCATGAGGCATTGTAAAACTATGACATTCACAGACATGACTAGGCATGATGGGAATTGTAGGTCCTGAACATCTGGAGGGCTATAGTTTGGAGACCCCTGTCCTAGAGGAAGAAAACCTTTCCCTTAACCACTTCCCGACCGGCGGACGCGATGTACGTCGGCAGAATGGCACCGCTGGGCAAATGGGCGTACCTGTACGTCCCTTTGAATTTGCCGCCGTGCCATTGCGTGTGCGCACCGGCCAGGAGCTCCGTGAGTCAGGTTGTGGGCTCATGGAGAGGATGAACGGGGAGATGCTAGTGTAAACAAGCATCTCCCCGTTCTGCCTAGTGACAGTGTCACTGATCTCTGCTCCCTGTGATCGGGAGCAGAGATCAGTGATGTGTCACACGTAGCCACGCCCCCCACAGTTAGTAACACTCCCCAGGACATATTTAACCCCTCCCTAGCCCCCTAGTGGTTAACCCCTTCACTGCCAGTGTCATTTACACAGGAATCAGTGCATTTGTATAGCACTGATTGCTGTATAAATGACAATGGTCCCAAAAATGTGTCAAAAATGTCCGATGTGTCCACCATGTCACAGTCACGATAAAAATCGCTGATCGCCGTCATTACTAGTAAAAACAAAAATTAATAATAAAAATGCCATAAAAATATCCCCTATTTTTTAAACGCTATAACTTTTGTGCAAACCAATCAAACGCTTATTGCGATTTTTTTTTAACCAAAAATATGTAGAAGAATACGTATCAGCCTAAACTGAGGAAAGAAAAAAGTTTTTTTTTTATTTTTTTTGGGGGATATTATAGCAAAAAGTAAAAAATAATGCGTTTTTTGCAAAATTCTCACTATTTTTTTGTTTATAGCGCAAAAAATAAAAACCGCAGAGGCGATCAAATACCACCAAAAGAAAGCTCTATTTGTGGGGAAAAAAGGACGTCAATTTTGTTTGTGAGCCACGTCGCACGACCGCGCAATTGTCTGTTAAAGCGAAGCAGTGCCGAATCACAAAAAGTGCTCTGGTCAGGAAAGGAGTAAATTCTTCCGGGGCTTAAGCGGTTAAACACAATGTTTCTCAAATTCAATTCAAACAAGAGAATTTAGAAAACAGAGAAAGGTGCCAAAACCTGCAATTAAGGGAGTTCCAGAATCTGTAATTGATGCAGAGCTACAAACATACTTACTGGGCATATTTAATACCTTGGCCCCTTCTATTCCGAACATTGACTGGGCAAGGATTGTGCACATCGCTCATTGGCCCAAAACCCCCTGCTGGTGCTTGTCCAAGAGACAATATTGTCTGTTTCCATTATTTTGTAAGGAAGCCCTCCTCCTGACTATGCATGATAAATCCACAATCGTCTATAGAGGTGAGAATATTCAGATCTTCAGAGACCTGTCTCCAATTACCCTAGCGCCACACTCTGCAACTTATGCTCCTCATCTTCAAGCTCTTTGTGTGCCATACCACTGGGGTTTGTTTTCCCTTTTGGCTGATTGTCACCAAAGTTGGCTCACAATATAGTCTGAGAGAAATCCAAGAGGGGGAGACCTTCTTTATGTTCCTAGGACTACCAGTTCTGCCTGAAAAAATATTTGCAATCCTTCTTTCCAGCTCTCGACTGATTACAGTACCTAGCAAGATATGAACCTCAGCCAAACCCAAGAACAGAAGACAACCTACAGCTTTTCAAAGCACTCCACAAATTGAACAAGAGTGTTGAGGGTTACGCCTATTGTCTAATCACTGTTATCTAGGACACTCTGCTCATACTCCCTGATCCCTCTTAGGGGATACCTATACAAACCCTATGAGGACCATAGTTATTTAATTCTGATAGTACCTTATTATTAGCAGTCTATATGGGAAGCATATAACAGCACCGATCAGTCATTACCTCCAAGCACCCTCAACTATACCGATGGCTGGTCCATGGTATCCTGAGATGTTTGGTCAGGTGTTCTAAAATGTAGTCCACCCTGATCCTATCTAGCTTCAGTTGTAATTTTTTGGCTTTATAGCCTTGCTGTTTTTGTTATTTTTTAAAATGTATTCTTAACTCTACACACTTTTCAAAAGCATCTTCCAATATACATGGCTTACTAAATTGTCACTTAATTCTGTATCACAATGTCTTTAAGCCCGGGTTCACACCTATGCGAATTAGATGCGGCTTACACCGCATCTAATTCGCAGGACATTTTAAAATACATTCATATGAATGTATCTGGTTCACATATGTGCGTTGCATTCGCACTGCGCATTGCACAAAAAACGTGTGCGTTTTTTGGGCATTGCGGTGCGAACTACAAGCCTATTATCTCCTATGGGAACGCATCTGATTCGCAGATGCATTGCGTTCTGAACAAGGATTTTCTCTTTCTCCTCACTACACCTCCCCCTCTCCCCCCCCCTCCCTCCCCCTCCCCCTCTCCCTCCCTCCCCCTCTCCCTGCTCTCTAATCCTGAGCAAAAACGCAATGAATCCGTTGAACAGGAGATTGTTATCTCCCCAGTGAAACCTGAGCTTCAATTCGCACCGCACATGTGTGAAACCAGGCTAAAACTTCTAACTTGTAATGTGAAGGGATTGAATGTCAGAAAGCGATAATTCTGAAAGAAATCAAAACCTCAAAAGCGGATATGATTTTTATACAAAAGACTCACTTCTGAAAAGAGGGTTCTCTTAAATTTGCATAAAAATACTTTCTCAAAGTCTTTCTTCTGGAAAGGCTGGAGTTGCAATATTAATCAGAAACACAGTCCCATTAAAAGTAATTTCTATGACACTTGATCTTCAGGGCTGTTTTATATTGCTTAAAAGTGGTTGTAAAAGCAGAAGGGTTTTTTTTCCTAATGCATTCTTTATTAAGATAAAAAACCTTCTGTGTGCAGCAGCCCCCCCTCAGCCCCCTTAATACTTACCTGAGCTCCCTCTCGGTCCAGCGATGTTGCACATGAGCCACAAAGTCCGGGGACTTTGTGGCTCAGTTGGCTGAGACACAGCAGCAAGCTCCATTGGCTCCCACTGCTGTCAAAGTCAGCAAGCTCAAATAGACTCATTACTACTACTTTTTTTCACAAAATTATTAGAGAATACCATCTTTTTGATATTTGGCGGGTTAAGCATCCCTCACACAAACAATATTTGCATTATTTGTCGGTACATCAGCAATTCTCTGGATTGGATTACTTTTTTATATGAGCCCCAGGGATTAAAAAGATTGTGTCTTCTGAAACTGATGATATAACACGGTCATATCATGATCCTGTCTCTTTAGAGTTAAATGTCTCAGATATGTGCACAAGAACTTGCCACTAGAGATTGAATTACTTAAGCATCCTGCGGAACTGGACAATTTTTTTGTTTTAAACAAAGGTACTGTAGATAAGGCATCCACATTGTGGGGAGCACACATATCTGTGTTTAGAGGAAAATTGTTTTTCTGTTGGAGCTCGACTAAACGCAGCACTAATTTCCGCAAACTCCAGCTTCAGTAACAATTGGCCAAAGCAGAAACCCAATTACTGCTCTCACCCACCGTGTCTTGCCTTCGTACAGTTACTTTTTTAAGTAATCAGAGCATTGAATATGTCCTCCGTGGAAAAATCCCTTTTGTGGATCTGATAATTTTTGTTGGGCTGATGGTATTCCCACCTATTTATCCACAATCTATAACTGAGGTATTTGGAGAAAACTCTCCAACTACCTATAGTTTATGTCTACTCTTAGAACACCAAGTTTACCTCTAATGACTTAAGTCTCTTAATGCAGCAATATCTCGGAAGAGCTGACCAAGGTGCTTAAGCATCTCCCACACCTATTACAAACACTTTTCACCTATTTAGCCCCCCCCATATGCTTGACCTTTATAACACTCTGCTTAAAGCGGGGTTCCACCCAAATTTTGAACATTATCTCTATGCATTCTCTTCCTTGCCTAGATGCTGACATGCTGTGTAAAAAAATTTAAATCGCCGTAATTACCTTTTTTTCCTAATCTTCTTAGCACTTCCTGGTTTTCCTCCCATGGGAGTAGGCGTGTTTCTATCCTCTCCCAGACCTCCCACAGTCCCCTGGGAGCTAGTCTCAGGCTTCCCAGCATGCATTGTGCAACAGCGTCATCACAACATCTCGGTGAATGCTGGGAGCACAGCATTCACCGCATCCAGGAAATACATGCTTGTGGGCTTCAAATGCCCACAATGAAGATGGAAACCGCCTTCAGTGAGTTTTATAAGTTATTCTTTACAACGAAATCGGACACAAGCGGACTTATTACACAGAACATGTGAGTAGATAATCATGAGAAGAAAAGTTTGTGAATGAACTCCAAAAAAAAAAATGATAGATAGGTGGACCCCCGCTTTAAAGGCAAACTTCCTCATTCTCAATTCCTACATTCATTACAACAAAACCTAAGCCCAGGAAAATGCCACCTCCCTGGCTAGCATACTGGCTAGCTGCATTAAGAGACTTAAGTCACTAGAGGTAAACTTAGATATAAATTAAGCATTATTTAATTCTGATTACAAAATATTCACAAAGATCTTAGTCAAACTACTGTCCCAAATACTCCCTAGACACATCAACTGGGATCAAGTTAGTTTTGTGCTAGTCAGGCGGGTGACATTACTAGGTGGGCCGTAGACCTGATAGATGTGACAAATAAATGTGCCACCCCTATACTGGTACTGAGCTTAGACACTCAAAAAGCCTTTGACAGGCTTGGCTGGCCTTACATGTTTGCTGTCTTACAACTCTTAGGTCTGAGAGGTTCTTTTATTAAAGCACTCCAAGTGGTACACTCCTCACCATTTGCTCAAGTTAAACTTACTCATGCTATGTCCCCCTCATTTATTATGTTATAATGGCACTAGACAAGGATGCTCTTCATCTCCCCTGTTATTTATCCTTTGTCTGGAATCAATGGCTGAGGCTATTAGATCCAATGAGAATATTCAAGGGATTCCTATTAGACATAAGGAGTAAAAACTCATTATTTGAGGTTGATATATCGCTTACTTTAACTAGCCCTCATACCACCCATCCAGTACTACATAGGGTTCTTGAGGATTTTGGTCATTTGTCAGGCTACCAAATAAAGTCCTTTAAAACAGAGGCCTTACCTATCTACATCCCTCCTATGCAACTCTTGAGCCCCACTGGTGCCAACATTTGAATAAATATTATGACTTTAATTACTGATTTATACAAGGCCAATTTCCCTACCTTATTTCAAGAAATTCATAAGTGGGATACTTATAATCTTTCCTTACTTGGCTGCACTGCAGCCCTTAAAAGGATTGTAAAGTCAGAAGTTTTTTTTATTTATTTATTTTAATTTTTTATCCTAATGCATTCTATGCATTAAGGCTGCATTCACATCTGAGTGTTATGTAGCTTGCAGCTCAAAAACGCTGGAGGAGGAAAAGAAATCAATGATTCTCTATGGAGATGGTTCACATCTCCACTCCACGTCGCCTGAAGCCAAATGCCTGAAGCTAAAACAAGTTCTGGAGCTTTTTATGTTGCGCAAATTGGGCAGATTTGGGCGTTTTTGGTGCGTTTCTATTCTCACAGAAATTAATTAAAACGTGTCATTCATGCGTTTTTGTGCATATTCATGCGATTTTCTGCTCAAATTAAATTTTTTAAAAATAAAATAGTAATAATATATGAATAAATAAATGTAAAATAAATACACAAATAACTAAAAATCATCATAAATAAGTAAAATAAATTAATATGTAATAATACAATAATAAATATTAACCTCTAACCTTAAAAAATATTAAATACATGTAGCACCCTCTACCATAAGAAAGGTGCTAGAATATGAATTTTCTGGGTTTAAGATATCAGTGTAGGCAAATTTAGACAGGCCTGTGCTTTAGGTTAGGCCTGTTTGTTTTGATTTGGGATTGGGAGTGTTTAGTGTAGTGGTGGGTGTGACCACCTGCGCTTTGACTCAGAGGCACCTCCCCTGCTTTCAGAAAGATTGTTCTGTAACAAGGGTTGGACCTGAGGTTTAAGTGGCAGGCAGCTCAAGTGAGGAGCTCTAACCAATTACCAGTCGGTATTGGCAGGGGGCAGGCCTCCCAAATAAGCTGGGGTCACATGCTGCCAGGGGAGTTTGGACAGTGCAGGGAAAGGAGAATATAGTTGTAGGTAGCTGCTGCGGGTGTCCCCACGTGGGGGGGGGGGGGGGGTGCGCCGAGTGTGGAGGAGCTGCTAGGATGTATTGCTGGATAAAGATCTTCACCATGGAGTTGGTGTCAAGCTGCTGTGACTGGGGAACACAGGACTTGCACACAGTAGAAGATCGGTGAAGGAGGAGCAACAGTCGGACCGAGGAGAGTAGAACAAAGTTCGGTGACTGGGGAACGCAGAACTTGCCCTTTGGAGAAGGTTAGTGTGCAAGAAGCAAAAGGAGAATTGTTGAGAGTAGGGCAGAATGCTGTGGCCGGGGGAACGCATCGTTTGCAGTTATGAAGTGGCTGGGAACAGCAGTCCACTTATTACCGTGCAATACCATGCTTATTACCATCGGGGAGAGGTACCAAGTATCTCTGGCCTGGTAAAGCACTCAGGTAATACCTTCCGAGAGACTGTGTAGCTACCAAATTCACTGAGCCATCAGGGAGAGGTATTGAATGCCTCTGGCTTATTGATTTGCTTAAGCGACACCATTCTGAGACTTTATTACAGTAACAAAGTACAGCTAGCAAGCTGGGGTTATTCAGAGTGATCCCTTCTTGTCTTACTGGAAGTGAAGCAACAGGAATCTAACAGTTTTGCAGTGGAGGATTTGTACAAGAAGAGAGGAATCTAGAGGAGTGATATTCTGCAGGAGTGAGTGCAGATGAAGAAGAGCAATAGTCTGCAGTGGAGATATTTTTTTAATTTATTTTATTTCAGTTACTTATATAGCACCGTCAATTTACACAGCGCTTTACATATACATTGTACATTCACATCAGTCCCTACCCTCAAGGAGCTTACAATATAAGGTCCCTAACTCACATTCATACATACTAGGGACACTTTAGACAGGATCCAATTAACCTACCAGCATGTCTTTGGAGTGTGGGTGGAATCCGCAGTACCCGGAGGAAACCCACGCATGCACAGGGAAAACATGCAAACTCCAGGCAGGTAGTGTCTTGGTTGGGATTCAAACCAGCAACCCTTCTTACTGCTAGGCAAAAGTGCTATCCACTACACCACTGTGCCGCCCTAATATATATGCAGAGGAAATAGACTGCGAATGTTAGAGATGCACCATTTTCAGCTAAAGCTGTTAATCAATGTTCTATCAATGTGATGACAATTCAATAAGTGCTATGGGCAACCGATATCTTCCTTTACCCCAACCAAGTTGTATACCGCAATAAACACAACAAAACTAGTCAAATGACTGCTCATTGTCTCAGATGTGATAGATGGGGGTCTGGCAGCAGGGTGATTTGGTGGATAACTAGTGATAACCAACCACTACATACATTATTTATTTGTATTATTAATAATGATAATACTATTAATAATAATAAAATAACAAACAAACTCAAACTTAAAAAAAAAAAAAAACATTAATATTAATAATAATATTTTATTTTGTGTTAGAGTGTTTAGTTATTTATAATTATTTTATTTTTTAAGGGTTAAAGTTAAGGGTTTTTTTTTATTATTTATTGTTACTTAAGATTAATTTATTGAATTTTTTTTATGATTTTTATTTATTTGTGTAATTATTTTTCAGGTATTTATTCATTTATTATTGTTCATATAATAATAAATAAAATAAAAATTAATAAAATAATAATAAATAATCCTAACCCCAACTCCTAATCCTAACCTAAACTCGAACCCCCTACCCTAACGAAAAAACATTATAATAAATTATTAACAGTGAAAAAAGGAATGATTAATGCGCTACCCAAAAGAACAAAAACCAGCTGCTACAGACCATATGACTAAAAGGTAACAAATATAGAATAAATTGTAGCGCTAAAACACACATATAATAATAGTGAATAAAGTTCAAAGTGCATGTAGACGTAATGTCCCAAGAAAAAAAGGAAATATATAATCCAAAAGGAACAACAGTCCGCAGTGAGAAAAAATAATCTGTGTATCGATCCTGTCTGCTTCCCAACCATCAACTTGTATATCATCAACTTTAGCGAATAGATGCAATACGCTTACCAGAGAGGTTGGATTCTACTGCCATGAGCATATAGACCCTATACACTGCTTTTACTTTGTGATCACTTTATATATGTATTGTGGCTTTTTATGAATAAAAACACCCAGAGTTACACTATGTGGAAGCTTTCCTTCCTTTTTCCACATATCCTGGAGAACTAAGAAACCACTTTGCTTTTCGGAACCCATTTTGGCTCTGCTTCGGTGGACAAAGAAGGGACGTTCCGGCCCTGTAGAGGCTCTACCCTTGTCTCCAAACACTTCACTACTTTGCCCAGGGTGGCATCAAGCTCCATTGATTCTATGCTCATGGCAGTAGAATCCAACCTCTCTGGTAAGCGTATTCCATCTATTCGCTAAAGTTGATGATATACAAGTTGATGGTTGGGAAGCAGACAGGATCGATACACAGATTATTTTTTCTTACTGCGGACTGTTGTTCCTTTTGGATTATACATTTCCTTTTTTTCTTGGGACATTACGTCTACATGCACTTTGAACTTTATTCACTATTATTATATGTGTGTTTTAGCGCTACAATTTATTCTATAATAAATTATTAATAATAATAATAATAATAATAATAATAATAAAAAAAGAATAAATGAAAGCTAAATGGAAAAGCTAAAAAAAGCTGAAATACCTAGTAACAAATGATGCAACAAAAAAATAGTTTTCTCTATTGGCTAATAAAAAAAAAAATGCCACAGCCCAAAAACACTGCATACAAACGCGCAAGTTGCTTAAAGACGCTAGAATCAGGTGTGAATGCAACGTAAGATAAAAAGCCTTCTGTGTGCAGCCACCCACCCTGACTCTTACCCGAGGTCCCTCTCAGTCCAGTGATGTCCACGAGTGTCTCAGCTGTCTGAGATTCTCCCTCCTGATTGGCAGAGACACAGCAGTGACACTATTGGTTGCTGCTGCTGTCAAAGTCAGCTAGCCAATCAGGAGAGAGACGAGGCGGGGGTGGGTTGTGGCTCAGTGTCTGAATGAACACAGGGGAGCTGTGACTGGGCTTGGATGCCCCATAGCAAGCTGCTTGCTGTGGGGACACTGAACAGGAGGGAGGGGCCAGGATCACAGAAGAGGGAACCGAGAAGAGGAGGATCCGGGCTGCTCTGTGCACATCAACTGCAGGAGAGCAGGTAAGTATAACATGTTTGTTATTTTTATAGGGGAAACATTTTACTTTACAATCACTTTATAGGCTAAGTTCACCTTTGTTCTCCCTTTTGTTTTCTAAATTCCAGCTCCCTTATGTACCAATATAGCATTAATGTATTTCTTGCAAAAATAAAACAGCTTTCCATTTATTCTACACATGCTTACCTCACTCTCTTCATAGCTGTTTAAAAACACTGCTCGATTGCTTTTGTCTTACACCCTGGACAGACTTTAGGTCATGACACAGGAAGGATTGACCAAATGATCCCATTAGCACACACTCTGCATAATCTACCCTCAGCTGGTCAACTCCTTCTAGTGTCATGGCCTAAAGTCTGTCCAGGAACTATGGCAGAAGTAATCAAGCAGTGTTTTTAAAAGCTATAAAGAGAGGGAGGTAAGCGTGTGTAGAATAAATGGAAAACCGTTTTATTTTTGCAAAATAAGTACATTCATGCTATATTGGTGCATTGGAATTTAGAAAAAAAAAAAAGCAAACTTAGCCTTTAAAATTACCATTCTTCCCCAAGCTATTTTATCTTTTTTGAAACCCTACCTGTACCGATAACCAAGACTTGTGTAATTTACAAAGGGCTTTTACTAAATTTATATGGCACTACGGGCACATAGAATAGCTAGTACTGCTCTTTACTCCTTAAAAACGAAAAGGTGGCCTAAATGCGCCTGATTTACTCTATTATCATGCCACCATCTCTGCCAAATAACACCTTGGACATTCCAACGTACCCCAAACTCATGGACGGAAATAGAAAAAGGTTATGTGTTTCGAGTACATCTAAACTCTGTTATCTGGTCTGATAACAATAACAATGTTACCTCTTTGAAACACATTTTTCTAGCACCTGTGGCTTTCACATTACGACTATGGAAGAAATGTAAACAGAATTATATGTTGAAGTCTCCTGCTTAACCGATTTTTGGTATAACCCAGAAATTCCAGTTAGTCTGTCAATAATGCAAACGTTACCTTGGGCTCAATCAAAACCATTCCAACTTAGACACTTTATTCACCCAGTCACTCACAAGTTTAGGTCTCTTGACAAATTATCGTCTAAAAAAAAAAATAAATAAAAAAACAATTTTGGGGGGCGTGGCCTGGCCGGAGACCGAGATGGCAGCATAAGCTGATAGCTCCTGCGACCCGGGGACCGAATCTTGCTTCTAAGACAGCCTACACCCTAGAACCAGTATGAACAGATCCACCCGGAGCTCTTTGGCATCCCGCACAGCCATGGATCCAGGTACTCAGCTAAGCAGAAACATCCCGGAGCTATTCCAGACCCAGCGACAGTCGGCCCACGCGGCTTCCCAGGCCCAGACCCTGACCTCGCCTAACTTGCAGCCCGGAGCGCTGATGACGGGACTCACAGGCCCCCAGTCTGTTTGACCTGGAGAAAGTAGCCTCGGATATCAAAAATATAGTCACAGCCGCAATAGCCGACCTGAAATCAGACATACAGGCAGTGGCTCACCGCATTGACGAGGTGGAGCAAACCACCCTGACCCATGCAGCAGCCATTTGTCAGGCTCACACCACCTACGTTGCACAAAACTCTCCCACATGTATGATCTACATAGACATATCGAAGACCTGGACAATCGAGGCAGGAGGCACAATATCAGGGTAAGGGGAGTCCCTGAGAGCATTGATCCAGGATCGATCCAACAGACCATCTGCACAATCTTTAACGATTTGATCGATCGCCCTGCAGATTCTCCTATTGAAATGGAGAGGGCCCCTCGTGCCTTGCGCCCTCAACCCCGTGAGAACAAGCCACCCAGGGACATAATATGTTGTGTTGTTAACTTTCCACTTGAGGAGATCCTCAGCAAAGCAAGGGAGAAAGGTCGCATTCTCCATAATGGCGCTGAAGTAAAATTATTTCAGGACTTGTCCCAGATAACGTTACAAAATAGAAGAGCAATGCGCCCCCTGCTGGATGCCCTCCGTACGCGGAACATTCAATACCGCTGGAAGTTCCCCTTCGGCTTATCAGCGTCCGCCAGGGGATGCTCTGCCTTACTTCGCACGCTGGAAGATCTGCAGGGCTTCTGTGAGCAACTCGATCTCCCTAGTATTGAGCTTCCGGAATGGGGCTCTTTCTATTTCCCTGCGGAACTTTGGCTTCCGGTGTCCCTCAATCCCTCTCCAAAGGCTCAACGCCAGAGACCTCGCAGACACAGAACGGATAGGTCATCTCCGACACCCCGCTCGTCCCGCCGAGACCTCTATCAACGAGGCCCGGGTTCCCCTGCTTCACCGCCCACGAGAAGGGATCTCCAGGAAGCTTGAGTTGAGTACCCCGTTTCTGCCATTGATCGCCATCTGTGAGTAAGACTCTCAGCCCGTAACCCCTCCACCTCCTTCTTGTGTTTGTGACCCTTTCGCCTCTCACATTTCCTCAGCCCCTAGACTTCAACGGACCTTCGCTCTACCCATGTTTCTCCCTCCACTCTGGCTCAGCAATGGCCGCGACGCCCATACGGAAAAGATGTTTTGAACGATTCTACCTGGCCCAGGCATAACTTCCTAGCACTTGCGGACACTGACAATGTGAGCAGAAGCACCAGATCCATGGAACTGTCAACAGCGTCAACATCCAGCTGCGACTCTAGAGGTCTCACCTGATGGAGGTATTATCTTTCATTGCACACACGCACCAGGGAGTTCCTTTAGCACTTGCCCCGTCTCATGTTCGGCTCATTGCATCACCCTGGTGTCATAGCCCTGTGACCTCATCCTGGGATTTTCAAAAAGTCCTTTCGCCTGTAACTTGTGCCTTAATTACACATACAGCTATAGTTTATCACCATCTCCCTATATATATTGACTAGCTGTGGAGGAACAGGCTGAGAAATATCCACGAATACCTTAAGACCCAGTCCTGATTCGTACATTTGACTTTTCCGTAATCCCAGCTATTTAGTCCTTACATTTTTGTCTCCAATTATATAACATACCAGGTCTTCAGTTGCTCACCCAAATGTTTTTAATAGGAGGATAGGATATCTCTGTGATATGTTGTATAATGTTCCTGCCGCCAATTATACCCGGGCAAGAAGTGTAAACCTGTACAACGCACCTAAACAGGTTCCTAAGAAGAGTCAGTGCTTAGATACCTTCCCTCCCCATCTTAGAAGCTCCCCCCCCTTTTTTTTGTCTCTCCTTCACCTTCCCTTCCCCTCCCATAAGCTTAACATGCCAGTTGAGACTGACTATTTTTGCTCCATATGGTCGCTCTCAACTTACTCTCTAGATTTAGCAGAGGCGGTTCTTGGCAGGTATGTTTTACAAGTTTGCAGTATTGTTTATATCCTCTCTGTTCTGGTTCACATGTGATTTAGTTCCTGCTATGTAGTAGGCTTCCTATTTGATCATATTTCAGTACTTATGCATATGTATCCACATATTATATTCTATTTGGGTCCCCGGTTCGCAACCACCCTGTGATGTCCGTCCTTCCTTTCGTCCCCACACAGCAGTCCTATTGTGGACATTGGCTGACACCCCAGACTCTCCCTTTCTAGGTGGTTTAGAAAATATACACCCACCTCTGGTTTGATCTGTCTCCTTTTTTCTATCTTTTCTCTTTCTTCTTCCATTCTCTTTATACTAATCTCGCTCCCTTCATCCTTCTGTTTTACCCCCCCTCTTTCCCCTCCCCTCTTTTGGTTTTCTTCCTAATTCCATTTCCTACTCATACCCTCTTCCCCTTTGGGTCGGTTTAAGACCCCCCCTCCCCTTGACTGGGTCCGCCCCCGCCCCCCGGGAACCATCCCCGGCAGTCCTTAGCATTTCTCAAAACTTACAGAGCACTGTGGTAGAGTAACCAGATTGTCTCGACATCGTTATGAAGCCCACAACAGTAACAACACACTCCCTGATGTTAAAGTGCATTTCTCTCAATGTAAAAGGCCTTAATTTACCGGAAAAAAGGTCACAAGTCTTATCGTCCCTCACTAAACACAAAGCTCACTTTATCTTCTTACAAGAGACCCATTTCGCTCGGACGCCATCCCTAAACTCTCTAACCACATACACCGTACAGCCTTTCATGCTACCAACCCCGAGGCCAAGACCAAAGGTGTTTCGATACTTATCGCTAAAAACGCAAACTTCCATTTATCAGACTCTCTTATAGACCCAGAGGGCAGATTTATCTTTCTTAAAAGGCTCCAAGCCAATAACCTTAGCCAACATCTACTGCCCCAATGACCACCAGGTAGCATTCTACAGGAAAACCTGTGACCTCCTAGCCTCTTTCCAGAGAGGGTTGGTACTACTGGGAGGCGACCTCAATGTCCCCCTAAACCTGATACTAGACTCCTCCTCAGGTACCTCCACCTTAACATATAGAGCATTGCGACAGATTAAAATGCAGCTCCAAAAGCTATCCCTTCACGACACGTGGCGTACCCTGTCTCCCTCAGATAAGGACTACACTTTCTATTCGGCCCCCCATCAGAAATACTCTAGGATCTATTACTTTTTCCTCTCCCAGAGGGACCTACCCTCCCTTCAAAAGTCCACCATAGAACCGATGTACTTATCTGACCATCACCCTGTTACAGTTACACTATGAAACCGTTTCCAGAACAAAGATTTGGCGACTAAACCCCTCTTTACTCAAAGACCCCTCCTCGATCGAACAAGTTCGCTCACGACTCCAGCAATACTTTATTGAAAACTCGAACCCGTAAATCTCTCCGATTTCTCTCTGGGAAGCGCATAAATGCGTAATCCGGGGTGAACTAATCGCCCTTGCTGCAAACGCTAAGAGGCAACACCAAAAGACCATTAATACTCTCCTCAACACAATTAAATCCCTTGAAAGAACCCACAAGTTGACACAGGCACAATCCACCCTTCAAGACTTGGCACATACCCGCTCCCTGTTATTGGAGGAGCTAGACAAAGGCACTAAAAGACGCTACATTCTCGGCCAGAGGATTTTCTACGAACAAGGCAACAAATGCAGCCGACTTCTGGCTCGAACGATCCAAAACTCTAAAATTTCTTCTACAATCCACCACATACGTAATCCCGGGGGAACTCTTCTGGCCAAGAATGAAGAAATTGCCAGAGAATTTGAGAACTTTTACTCAAATCTCTATAATTTACAGACCAACCACATAACCCAGTCCACCTCTGAAACACGCACCAAGCTTATCAAAGACTTCCTCTCCCAATACAGTCCTAAGCCAATAACCCCCCAACAGACAGATCTCGAGAACCACATATCGACGATTGAACTGGAGACAGCCATGAAACAAATGAAAGCGGGCAAGAGCCCAGGACCTGATGGCTTCACCCTCCAGTACTATCAATTCTTTGCTGACATCCTTTCTCCCAATCTTTTAGTTACTTTTAATGCCTTATCAGATCCCCAGATTAGACCAGAGGGAATGCTGACAGCCCATATCACCGTGATACCTAAGGATGGCAAGGACCCTGCATTAGTAGCCAATTATAGACCAATATCACTTTTAAATGTGGATATCAAATTATATGCAAAAATCCTGGCCAATAGATTACTTCCCCTAATTCGCGGTCTCATCTCTCTGGACCAGGTGGGGTTTGTCCCTGGCAGAGAGGCCAGAGACAATACCATCCGCACACTAAACCTACACCATTGGCTCACGACCTCCAAAAACACAAGGATTTCTCCTCTCACTAGATGCTGAGAAGGCGTTCGACAGGGTGGCCTGGGACTATATGCGTGAGGTTCTCCTGGCTATTGGCCTTGAGGGCCGCATGCTATCGCATATAATGGCCTTATACTCTGGCCCCTCTGCAGCTGTTAATATCAACGGTCACCTGTCTGACGCCTTCCCTATCAGCAATGGTACACGCCAGGGATGCCCACTTTCACCTTTGATCTATATACTAACTTTAGAGCCCCTCCTTAACAAATTGAGAGACAACTCAAACATTCAAAGGGATAACTATGAAGGGGAGAGAGTTTAAGGTCGCAACTTTCGCTGATGATATGCTGCTCTCTTTAAGAACGCCTCGCATTTACCTACCGAGCCTCCTCAAAGATACAGAGTCATTTGGCAAAATTTCAAACCTTAAAATTAACCATGCAAAATCTCATGCTTTAAACATCACCCTCCCTCATCAGGAAGTGGCCCATTGCCAAGACTCCTTCCCATTCCGCTGGGACAAGGACGCAATCACATATCTGGGTATTCAAATACCTGCTCGGCTATCTGATCTCTACCTTGCAAACCATCACCTGGCACTCCTTGGGGTCCAAAAACATTTTAAGGAATGGTCGGGTTTGAATGTATCTTGGTTTGGTCATTCTGCCCTGATCAAGATGATCGTTTTACCACGTCTACTCTATCTAATGCAAGCAGTCCTATGTTCCGTACCAACAGCCTTTTTTACAACCTATCGGAAGGCCTGCTCTGCCTTTTTGTGGAGAGGCTCCCCTCCTCGCATTAAATACTCCCGCCTTATGCTGCCCAAGTCCAAGGGGGGTATTGGATTGCCGGATTTGCATAAGTATTATATAGCATGCCATCTCACAAGGATCGCAGACTGGAATATCCATGCCTTTAAAAAGTCATGGGTATTCCTTGAGGGAGCCTTCTCGTCTGGACCCTTACATCTTCTTCCCTGGCTTTCATCCAAAAATTGGCCACAATCCATTTGACTCACCCGTTCATCTACCCTTTTCTTGCTCATAGAAAGTCTACGCTGGGCGGGATTTCTGCCCCTATCCCAGGCCCCCTGACCTCACTACAGGGGAAACCAGATTTCCCCCCAGGTGACTCCAATAGATTTCTACAAAAGGAATGGCCTTTTGAGGATGTGGTTGCCCTCCAGCTTTACTCTAATGGAAAACTCATCTCCTTAGAAAAACTTAGAACGATCACCAAGACAGCCTCATTCTCCTTCTGGACTTATAGACAGGTCCGACACTTCCTCGCAACCCAGGCCCTCCAAACAAACTGGACGAGACAACTTACGCCCTTCGAGTCCCTATGCCACCGCAAAGACACGTAATCTCTCTCTTACACACCCTCATTTCGGAAACACCTACTCAAGCCCCAACCCACTCACAGCTATCTTGGATCAGAGATCTAAAAACTCCCTTGACAACAGAGGACTGGAACACTATCCATGACTACACGCACAAGGGTTCATTAAATGTTGCCATCCAAGAAAATTGCTATAAAGTGGTCACCAGATGGTATAGGACCCCCTTGGGCCTCCATAAATTCTCCCCTAACATTCCTAACACTTGCTGGAGATGTGGGTAGGGTGTAGGCACTATGATAGATGTGTGGTGGGATTGTGAGAACCTCCAGCCCTTTTGGAGGGAGGTCCACGACATCATCACACATGTTACAACTTTCAATCTTGATTACACCCCGGCCCAGTTTCTTCTACATCATACATCCCTATCTAAAAAAGACTACGATAAATCCCTGGCCATGCACATGGTCAATGCAGCAAAGCTTTGCATACCCAAACTTTGGCGTTCCACCTGCGCTCCGACGATCAGGGAGTGGTTTGAGAGAATTTCAAAAATAAAAGATGGAGGAACTCATCCATATTGCACAAGACAGAATGCATACATTTTCAATTTTTTGGGCTTGCTGGTCCCATTTCACTACCACTGAACGATACCGCCAGTACTTTTCTCAGAGTGGATAAGCGAACTCTGTAGTGCGTTACAGGATACCCGGGGTGTGGGGGTGGGGCACGGGTGCGGACCCACTTTGGATCCCCTAATAAATATCCCCTCTTCACCTTGCCCTTTTCTCTGCCCCCCCCCTTTTTCCCCCTCCTATCCCAACATTGACTCCCCCACCTCCTCTTTTCGTGGTTGTGACCCCCATTTTCCCCCACCGTTACTTTCCCTTCCCTCTTTTCCTTCCTTTCTTTCTTTTCCACTATAACGTTTTCGGTTCTCTTCGCCCTTTCCTATTTTCTGTATACTCCAGTAGGGAATATATATTTCCCCATATGTGCCAACTGAACATATATACTTAACTTACTTACTCAATAGACTTAATTTGTGGTACCTTCCCTCTGCTATCACATGTTCTTTATCTGGATGCACTACGCTTTAGATCATGACCAAGAACAAACCATTACTCTTCTCCTTTCCGTGGATTATTTCCGGAGGGGGGGGAACTGGGGGGAGGTGAAAAAATGAGAAAGAGACCCTCCGCCCTTCTATACTACTGGTCTATCTCACGTTCAGTTCTTATTCATTGCACTTTAAGATGTTCTTCCATGTATCTTTCAAAGGGTACTAGTTCGATGTCATAGTTTTATAATGTCATAAGACGTCTGTATTGGATATGTTTGTGTATGTTCCTAAACTGAATAAAATCTTTATGGAAAAAAAAATGAATTTCAGCCGGTTTATTATATTCCTACTTGCAATTCAAACATGTTCTCTTAACTAAACAATCCTCCTTGATTTTAGAGTGTCCCACAACTTTTGAACATGTTTGTTGCCAAAACCCTTCCCAATTGAAACTGATCTCCATGCTCTATAAACTTTTACATGAATCTATTTAGGCACCTGGGGACAAACATCTCTATATGAAAAAATGTATGTATGTTGGGGCAGGGACTACAAAGTCATATAGGCATGTGTTACATAAAGAAACTCATTATAATGTGTTAATGTTTTGGTATAGAACTTCTAAGGTTTTACATGCACTTGATCAGATTATCCAAAAAAAATGCTGGAGATGTGGACAGGACTCAGGTACTTTATACCACATATTTTGGCAATGTACCCTCATACAACCTTTTTGGCTGCAAGTGCTCCAGGTGCTGCAGCAAATGCTGGCCCTATCTTAGCATCAGACCCCTTACACTGCTTACTTGATTTGCCTTTCCTGGGTTTACCCAAGTATGCTAAAAAGTTGGCTACCCATTTTATTACAGTGGCTAGACAACTAATTTAATTCCACTGCATCTCCGTCTCTGAGCCAACTCCTTAGTGGTACAATTGAAGTTTGTCATTTAGAACATCTTATGGCTAAACAGACCTTTTTGATTGCATATGGGCTTACTGAGACAACTCACCTTATGATCAACCAGACCTTTCTTCCATCTCTTCTTACGATATACCCGACTCACATTAAACATCTTCAGCAACTTTTTCTCATGATGGTGTGTAGCATTTTGTTATATTCTGCTATGTTATATTCCTCATTCATACAATGCATATTATGTATTATCGACTTACTTGAACCCTATGTACTGTTGCGGATTTGACAACTTGCTCCGATATTAAACGTTTCTTTAATGTCACCTTTTAACATCTCATTATAACATATAAAGGTAATACACTATGTATCAGCAAGCTAGACTGTTGCAGTGGCTCACACTAAATTGCTCAGTCTTATACCCTTACATTGTGTAAAATTTCTTATGTATCTTTTGTTCTACCTCATGTTGTATCAATTACTGTCACAGGAATTTAGTAGACCAGACTGTGTGGAATGCACAGAGGAAACCAGAAACACAGGTAAGTGAAAAATAATGGTGTTTATTAAATGGGTGACAAAAATATAACAGTGCAAAACAACCATAGAACCACAAACAAATGATATATACAAATGGATGGGAAATACTGTAATCGTAACAAAAGCCAGGCCAAGGTCATACACAAGGAGGTCAGTCAGATGGGAAAGGACGGGGAACCAACAGGACAGGGAGAGGATGGATGGATGGATAGGCTGCAGGGCAGGGTTTAGGGAAAATCAGGAAACCGGAGGGACAGGTCCAGGATGGGCTCAGGATAGGGACTGGATCAGGTCAGGACAGATGCAGGCTCAAGGTCAAGATAACAGGCAGCATGATCAGGGCACAGGAAGAGAGACACCAAGGCAAGGATGTGAGGGCTTGCCGGGTATTTATTAGACTGCAGTGATTTGACCTCACGTTACACCTGAGCGCAGAGGGTGTTGTCTGCTCCACACTGCCGGAATACACCCACTGGTGGACACCGGTACTACGGCCCAAGGATGCAACAGTGCCACCAACAGGTGAGTCCTCTTATTACAGGTCTTAGGTGTTGGAAGACACCCGCTGGTGGACACTGGTACTGCGATTCAGGAGACCGATAGCGCCACCAACGGGTGAACCTTTTCATGACAGTACCCCCCCAAAAGGAGCGGCCCCCGGACGCTCCAACTAGATGAAATTGTCCAAAGTTCATGGCCTCAAACCGAACAACAGATGAGGGCACGTCAGGCTGGGCATCGGGTACTTCAGGCTGGGCATCAGACACCTTAGACTGGGCAGCAGATACATCAAACCGGACAGCGGGCACATCCGAGCAGACAGCGGGCACATCCGAGCAGACAGCGGGCACATCCGAGCAGACAGCGGGCACATCCGAGCAGACAGCGGGCACATCCGAGCAGACAGCGGGCACATCCGAGCAGACAGCGGGCACATCCGAGCAGACAGCGGGCACATCCGAGCAGACAGCGGGCACATCCGAGCAGACAGCGGGCTCCGGGTCGTCGAGCCAAACAGCGAGCACTGTAATGGCAGGCTGGATCACAGGCACTGGCTCAACAAACTGGGTAACGGGCCCCGGCCCAGTGGGCTGGGTAACGGGCCCCGGTTCAGCGAGCTGGGCACTGGTCCGGCAAGCCGATTAACGGGCACTGGCTTAAAGGACTCTGGTTCAGCAGACTGGGTAGCGGGCACCGGTTCAGCAGACTGGGTAGCGGGCACCGGTTCAGCAGACTGGGTAGCGGGCACCGGTTCAGCAGACTGGGTAGCGGGCACCAAAACTCCAGGCTGACACATGGGCACTGAAACTCCAGGCTGACACACGGGCACAGAAACTTCAGGCTGACACACCAATATCAAGACATCCGGCTGGAAGGCAAGCATCGAAACATCAGGCTGGAAGGCGGGCACATCAGACTGGAAAGCAGGCATCAAGCTGGAAGGCAGGCATCGAGACATCAGACTGGAAAGTAGAGACATCAAGCTGGAAGGCAGGCACCGAGACATCAGCCTGGAAGGCAGGCACCGAGACATCAGCCTGGAAGGCAGGCACCGAGACATCAGCCTGGAAGGCAGGCACCGAGACATCAGCCTGGAAGGCAGGCACCGAGACATCAGCCTGGAAGGCAGGCACCGAGACAACAGCCTGGAAGGCAGGCACCGAGACAACAGCCTGGAAGGCAGGCACCGAGACAACAGCCTGGAAGGCAGGCACCGAGACAACAGCCTGGAAGGCAGGCACCGAGACATCAGCCAGGAAGGCAGGCACCGAGACATCAGCCTGGAAGGCAGACACCGAGACACCAGGCTGGAAGGCAGACACCGAGACACCAGGCTGGAAGGCAGGTACCAAGACATCAGACTGAGAAGCGGGCACATCAGACTGAGAAGCGGGCACATCAGATGGGGAAGTGGAGACATCAAGCTGGAAGGCAGGCACCGAGACATCAGACTGGGAAGCTGGCACATCAGACTGGGAAGCTGGCACATCAGACTGGGAAGCTGGCACATCAGACTGGGAAGCTGGCACATCAGACTGGGAAGCTGGCACATCAGACTGGGAAGCTGGCACATCAGACTGGGAAGCAGGCACATCAGACTGGGAAGCAGGCACATCAGACTGGGAAGCAGGCACATCAGACTGGGAAGCAGTCCGGCTGGAAGGCAGGCACAGAGACATCCGGCTGGAAGGCAAGCATCGAGACATCCGGCTGGAAGGCGGGCACATCAGACTGGAAAGTGGGCACAGACTGGAAAGCAGGCATTGAGACATCAGGCTGAAGGTGGGCACGAGACTGGAAAGTGGGCACATGAGACTGGAAAACGGACACAGACTGGGAAGCGGGCACATCGGACTGGAAAGTGGAGACATCAAGCTGGAAGGCAGGCACCGAGACATCAGGCTGGAAGGCAAGCATCGAGACATCAGGCCGGAAGGCGGGCACATCAGACTGGAAAGCGGGCACAGACTGAAAAGTGGGCACATCAGACTGGAAGGTAGATACATCAGGCTGGAAGGCAGGCACCGAGACTTCAAGCTGGAAGGCAGGCATCAAGACATCAGACTGGAAAGCGGACACATCTGACTGGAAAGCGGACACATCTGACTGGAAGGTAGGCACATCAGGCTGGAAGGCAGGGATCGAGACATCAGACTGGAAAGCGGACACATCAGGCTGGAAGGCGGACACATCAGGCTGGAAGGCGGGCACATCAGGCTGGAAGGCGGGCACATCAGGCTGGAAGGCGGGCACATCAGGCTGAAAAGCGGGCACATCAGGCTGGAAGGCAGGCACCGAGACTTTGGGCTGGAAGGCAGGCATCAAGACATCAGATTGGAAAGCGGGCACATCAGACTGGAAGGTAGGTACATCAGGTTGGAAGGCAGGCACATCAGGCTGGATAGCAGGCACAGGGTTGGCAGGTTTAAGTGGGTCATCAAGTTCAACTGGCATGAACACAGGCTGGAACAGGTTGGTTGGTGTGAAGGCAGGTTGAGTTACTGGCAAGATGGTGTGGGTCAGGAAGAACTTTTGTTTCTTTTTTGGTTTAGCCACTGCAGCTTTGTACGTAGGTGCAGGGTCGTAAGAAAAGTATGTAGCTGGGCAAAAGGAAGACCAAGGAACAGTGGCTGGAGGAGGGTTCTGTGGGGTTGTTACAGGTGGAGGAGAAGAGACAGGTGGATTAAAGGCAGGATATGTGCAGTACTTGGAGACTGGGTAGTAGTATTTGGTAGGGAGCTGAGTAAACTGGGCTGTAGCTGAGGTTGCCATTGGTGATGGGGAGATAGATTTTTGGGAAGGCAGGTGTTTGATGGCAGGGCTGGAATGTTGAGGCTTAGCTAAGTGCAGGAGATCTGACCATGTCCATAGCACAGGTTGAACAAATGCTGATTCACACCCGGCCTGACTAACCAGGGATTGCACTGAATGGATGCAATCAGACAACACCTGCTGTGAACAAGCGGAGTAATGTTCCATAAAAAAAGGCTGGATCATCTTCTAATAACCATACTAGGGATTCCACTTGGCCATAATTGAAGGGGAGAGAAAAATCATCGCACCCTTTGGGAATGCGTGACAGGGCTGGTTTTGCACATAACTGGATCAGGGGCTGAACATCTTCAAATGACATATACCCCTGATCCACTAGGGAATGAGCTGATTGGATAGTTTCCATCAGCTGTCACTAGTCCACCCTTTCAAAATCTGGCGACAATATTCACCATCATCTTCTGCCAGCAGGGAATAACTGATTTCATTGAAATCCATATTAGCAGAACAAACAACCAGGATGGTTCCTCAATGCAGCCACGTCTGGTCAGGGATAGCCTTGGTGTACTGTCACAGGAATTTAGTAGACCAGACTGTGTGGACTGCACAGAGGAAACCAGAAACACAGGTAAGTGAAAAATAATGGTGTTTATTAAATGGGTGACAAATAAACAAAATATAACAGTGCAAAACAACCATAGACCCACAAACAAATGATATACACAAATGGATGGGAAATACCGTAATCGTAACAAAAGCCAGGCCGAGGTCATACACAAGGAGGTCAGTTACATGGGAAAGGACAGGGAACCAACAGGACAGGGAGAGGATGGATGGATAGGCTGCAGGGCAGGGATCAGGGAAAACAAGAAACCGGAGGGACAAGTCCAGGATGGGCTCAGGATAGGGATCGGATCAGGTCAGGACAGATGCAGGCTCAAGGTCAAGATAACAGGCAGCATGATCAAGGCACAGGAAGAGAGACACCAAGTCAAGGTTGTGAGGGCTTGCCGGGTATTTATCAGACTGCAGTGATTTGATCTCACGTTACACCTGAGCGAAGAGGGTGCTGTCTGCTCCACACTGCCGGAATACACCCGCTGGTGGACACCGGTACTACGGCCCAAGGATGCAACAGTGCCACCAACAGGTGAGTCCTCTTATTACAGGTCTTAGGTGTTGGAAGACACCCGCTGGTGGACACTGGTACATCCAGGAGACCGATAGCGCCACCAATGGGTGAACCTTTTCATGACAATTACATTTTTGATCATTAATTCAATAAAAAAAATGACAATTACAAAAAAAAAAAAAATCAAGCAGAGTTAATGGCAGCCAGGCATGTTTGAAAGGAATTAAAAACATTATTGATACATATTGTACACGCACTAAATATTTTCATGCACAGCAATAATTCCTGTCCCAATCATCTCACTACCTTGGACACCCTGTCCTCTTCATTGCGGCTTTCATCCCTCAGTTATCACCCCTTGGCATCAAGCACCCATCCATCAGTCACTATAACCCGTAAATACCCGTAAAGGACTATCTGGACGAGTAGAGACTGGGGCAAGCAATGCAGGCATGTGCAAAATCACATGTGAATTTTGAATCACTGCTGTGAACTGCAAGTTGGTTATATTTGCCCCTCATTCCAAAAGTTCATATTGCTTATCTGACCCTAAGCATTTCTGGTTAGACTGTCATTTTCTCTAATAGTTGCCCTTTAAGCAAAGCTGTACATAAAAGATAAGCAGTTAGCACATACCCTGAGAAGAGATCCAGCGGACAGTATTTGCTAATCCTTTTCCATTTTCCTTTTGAAACCTAAAATATGTAGAAAGTGATTTTCAAATGTCACTTCATATTTTTAGTAAGGCATAGGTTAGTTAGACCAAGCTTAAAATGTGTCTAAAGGGTGAACATCACATTAAAGCAGTTTAAAAAAAAAAAAAACGTTATAGACACTTTCATATACAATTACAACTATGCAGATACCATAATTGAGTTTGCTTAGTTTCAAAATGAGCCCTTAGCTGCATTCAGCAACAGCACCCTTAGGGCTCATTCACAGTGGTTGAATCAAGGTTTTACTACCCCCAATCCCTACCTCCTTCAGCTGCTGAGGCAGCAGCCAAAAGGTGTACACATGCTGCAGCAGGAATTAAACCTATTGCTTTTGGTGTTACTGCCTGCCAATCGTGACCCATTCAAGTACATAGTGGAACTTTGTAAGTGTCCCGCAACTGTATGCTTCTGTGGGGTCCAAGGGATTATAGCAGGTGGTGAAAGCAAAAAAAAAATGCTGCCTGCTCTAACCCCTTGTTTGCTGTTCTGCACAAGGTTGCAGAGCACTTGCAGAACAGCCTCATTCACTTGAATGTGTCATGCTTGACCGGTGCTACACCCACCAACCATGACAGGGCATATAACTCTTGCTGTGGCTGTGACATGTGTACACCCCTGGCCACTGCAGCAACACGTAAACATACGTCTTAACTATGGGGTGCTTCTTGCTGTGAAGGCCAGCTATAGGTGGGGGCAGTGGCTATTTGTTTGTTGCTGACAGTATACTGGTGGGGGACACACTGGACACCTTTGCTGCCATTGTGCTTTATGCTGGGTGTCCAGTGTGCCCCTGTGCTACCCCTGACTCACCTGCCCTCCATCTATCCATTAGAATGCATGTGCTTCCACTGTGGAGACAATTGGGCACTGCGTCGCTTTAACTGCTAATTGCGCGGTCATGCAATGCTGTACCCAAACAAAATTTGCGTCCTTTTCTTCCCACAAATAGAGCTTTCTTTTGATGGTATTTGATCACCTCTGCGGTTTTTATTTTTTGCGCTATAAACGGAAAAAGACCAAATTTTTTTTTAAAAAAATGATGTTTTCTATTTTTTGTTATAAAAAAATCCAATAAACTCAATTTTATTCATGCATTTAGGCCAAAATGTATTCGGCCACATGTCTTTGGTAAAAGGGTACATTTTCTGGAATTTACACAGCTTTTAGTTTATGACTGCCTATGTAATTTCTTGAGGTGCTAAAATGGCAGGGCAGTACAAACCCCCCCCAAATGACCCCATTTTGGTAAGTAGACACACCAAGGAAATTGCTGAGAGGCATGTTGAGCCCATTGACTATTATTTTTTTTTGTCCCAAGTGATTGACAAAAAGTTGTCACTAAATGATATATTGCGCACACAGGCCATGGGCATATGTGGAATTGCACCCCAAAATACATTTAGCTGCTTCTCCCGAGTATGGGGATACCACATGTGTGGGTCTTTCTGGGAGCCTAGCCGCGTACGGGGCCCCGAAAACCAAGCACCGCCTTCAGGATTCCTAAGGGCGTACATTTTTTATTTCACTCCTCTCTACCTATCACAGTTTTGAAGGCCATAAAGGGCCAAGATGGCACAACCCCCCCCCCCGCCCAAATGACCCCATTTTGGAAAGTAGACGCCCCACGCTATTTGCTGAGAGGCATGTTGAGTCCATGGAATATTTTATATTTTGACACAAGTTGCAGGAAAATGACAAACTTTTTTTTTTTGCACAAAGTTGTCACTAAATGATATATTGCTCACACAGGCCATGGGCATATGTGGAATTACACCCCAAAATACATTCTGCTGCTTCTCCTGAGTACGGGGATACCACTTATTGGGAGCCTAGCTGCATACGGGGCCCCGAAAACCAATCACCGCCTTCAGGATTTCTAAGGGCTTAAATTTTTTATTTCACTCCTCACTACCTATCACAGTTTCCAAGGCCATAAAATGCCAAGATAGCACAACCCCCCCCCCCCCCCAAATGACCCCATTTTGGAAAGTAGACACCCCAAGCTATTTGCTGAGAGACATGGTGAGTATTTTGCCGCTCTCATTTGTTGTTGAAAATGAAGAAAGACCAGAAACATTTTTTTTTGTCTTTTTTCAATTTTCAAAACTTTGTGACAAAAAGTGAGATCCAAAATACTCACTATACCTCTCAGCAAATAGCTTGGGGTGTCTACTTTCCAAAATAGGGTTATTTGGGGAGGGGGGGGTTGTGCCACCTGGGCATTCCATGGCCTCCGAAACTGTGATAGGCAGTGAAGAATGAAATCAAAAATTTACGCCCTTAGAAAGCCTGAAGGCGGTGCTTGGTTTTCGGGGTCCCGTCTGTGGCTAGGCTCCCAAAAAGTCTCACACACGTGGTATCCCCGTACTCAGGAGAGGCATCAGAATGTATTTTGGGGTGTAATTTCACATATCCCCATGGCATGTTTGAGCAATATATCATTTAGTGACAACTTTGTGCAAAAAAAAAAAAAAGTTTGTAATTTTCCCGCAACTTGTGTCACAATATAAAATATTCCATGGACTCGACATGCCTCTCAGCAAATAGCTTGGGGTGTCTACTTTCCAAAATGGGGTAATTGGGGGGGGGGGGGGGTTGAGCTGTCCTGGCATTTTATGCACAACATTTAGAAGCTTATGTCACACATCACCCACTCTAACCACTTGAAGACAAAGCCCTTTCTGACACTTTTTGTTTACATGAAAAAATTATTTTTTTTTTTTGCAAGAAAATTACTTTGAACCCCCAAACATTATATATATTTTTAAAAAAAGTATTTGCGCATCGATTTTTCAAACGCTTTTTATTGGGGAAAAAACACACTTTTTAAAATTTTGATGCACTAAAACACACTACTGTTACCACTTTAGATTTACAGAGGAGGTCTACTTACTGTCCTCGATCTGACCTTCGCGGTGATACCTCACATGCATGGTGCAATTGCTGTTTACATTTTACAAAAGACCGACGCTTGCGTTCGCCTTTGCTCGAGAGCAGGGGGGGGGGACAGTTTACGCTATTTATATCCGGCGAAATCTAAGTCATGAAATGCTTGCAGCTTCCGGTTTCTTAGGCCATAGAGATGTTTGTAGCCATTCTGGTCTCTGATCAGCTCTATGGTCAGCTGGCTGAATCACCGGCTGCATTCTCAGGTTCCCTGTTGGGACAGGAGAGCCAGAGAAAAACATGGAAGATGGTTGGGGGGGGGGCATTCCTTCCCACTGCTTGTAAAAGCAGTCTAGAGGCTAATTAGCCGCTAGGATTGCTTTTACATGAAAGCCGACCACTGGCTGAAAGAATGATACCAAGAAGATACCTAAACCTGCAGGCATCATTCTGGTATAACCACTCAGTCCAGCAACATACCAGTACGTCCTTGTTGGGCATATATTGTAAACTTTTTTTTCATGCAGCCTGCGGGCTGAACGAAAAAAAGATTGATCGGTGGGTATGCCCACCATTAGAATACCTCCCTTCATCCACCCACTTCTAATGATGGGCATACATGCACCGTTTATATATGCCGAAGCATGGGGGCATCCGCCCCAAAAGGTAGGAGCAAATCGCTCCTCCGCCTCTGCTGCCCCCATGCTTTGGCATATATGTCCTTTTTTTAACTGTGGTGGTGAAATCACCTCCTACAGCTCTGGAGTCACAGCTTTATGTATCGTGGGAGCAAACGCTGTTGCTGTCTAGATAGATAAATCTGTGCTGCAACTGAATGGCGTACCTGCTAAGCAAATGATGGTTAACAATAAAACAAAGTAACATTACAGTATAACAGAAAGACTTACCATACCTGCAAAGCAAATACAAAAAAAAAATAGTAAAAAATAAAACATTTAACGCAACCTGTGCCTAAAATATATATATGCCGAAGCAAGGGGGCATCCTCCCGCATAAGGTAGGAGCAAATCGCTCCTCCGCCCTCTGCTGCCCCCATGCTTCGGCATATATGCTGAAGTATGTAACTGTGGTGGTGAAATTACCTCCGACAGCGCTGGAGTCACGGCTTTATGTATCGTGGGAGCAAACGCTGTTGCTGTCAAGATACATAAATACGCACTGCAACTGAATGGCGTACCTGTTAAGCAAATGATGGTTAACAATAAAACAAAGTAACATTACAGTATAACAGTAATGCCCTGTATACACGGTCGGATTTTCCGACGGAAAATGTGCGATCGGAGCGTGTTGTCGGAAATTGCGACCGTGTGTGGGCTCCATCGGACATTTTCCATCGGATTTTCCAACACACAAAGTTTGAGAGCAGGCTATAAAATTTTCCGACAACAAAATCAATTGTCGGAAATTCCGATCGTGTGTACACAAATCCGACGCACAAAGTGCCACGCATGCTCAGAATAAATTATGAAATGAAAGCTATTGGCTACTGCCCCGTTTATAGTCCCGATGTACGTGTTTTACGTCACCGCGTTCAGAACGATCGGATTTTCCGACAACTTTGTGTGACCATGTGTATGCAAGACAAGTTTGAGCCAACATCCGTCGGAAAAAATCCATTGATTTTTTGACGGAATGTCCGATCAATGTCCGACCGTGTGTACAGGGCATAAGACTTACCATACCTGCAAAGCAAATACAACAAAACATAGTAAAAAATAAAACATTTAACGCAACCTGTGCCTAAAATATATATATATATATATATATATATATATATATATATATATATATATATATATATATATATATATATATATATATATGCTGAAGCATGGGGGCATCCTCCCGCATAAGGTAGGAGCAAATCGCTCCTCCGCTGCCCCCATGCTTCGGCATATATGCTGAAGTATGTAACTGTGGTGGTGAAATCACCTCCGACAGCGATGGAGTCACGGCTTTATGTATCGTGGGAGCAAACGCTGTTGCTGTCAAGATAAATAAATCCGCTCTGCAGCTAAATTGCGTACCTGAAAACAAAAAAATGGTTAACAATAAAACACAGTAAACAGTAAAGTATAAAAAAATTGCATATCTGAAAAGCAAACATGGTAAAACATAATAACAATAAAACATTGCAGAATAGGATACAGTAAAAAGAGCAGAACAATAGAGAATAGAGAGAGAACAATAAAACGACAACTATTTTTGTTTTTTTTTTATTTTATATTTTTTTTGTGTTTTATTTTTTTTACTTTTTTTTTTTTTTTTTACACTTTTTTTTGTAACTATAACTTTTGTAACTGGTAACAGGTTCGGGTCTCTCAAAATGTGATGGCACCTCGGGAGACCCTGTGTTAATGTGCCTAGTCTGTGCAGTGCTGTACCCTACGCTAATACTCAACTAGTGAATGGTAGCGTTCAAAACATTCACCAATGCAAAGACCAGGATTGTCAGGACAGGAGGGACAATCATAGCGGGTGTCACTCCTATATCCGCGCTTGCTGCAGACACGACATCTTCTTTGGGGGGCTCGTTGGGTAGGGGTACTCGGGAGGACATACGGAAAATGCCTCTCATGCAGCCGGCTTACTGAATTTGGTTGGGGAAGGTGAGGTGGAGCACCGCCTGGAAACAGAAGAGCTCTGACGATCTCTTCCTGGAATTTAAGGAAGGATCCAGTCCATCCTGAAGCTCTGTATAGTACATGACCGTTCAGCAAAGCCAATTGAAATAAATAAACAGACACTTTTTTGTACCAGCGTCTGGCCTTATGGGCAACTAGGTACGGCGCTAACAACTGGTCCACCCCTCCCACGTTAAGGTTATATTCGTGGACACAGAGGGGTTTCTCCACAACACCAGTCGCCGTAGGAATTTGGACCGTCGTGTCTGCATGAAGGGAGGTAAAAACGAAAACATTCTTATTATCCCTCCACTTCATAGCGAGCAAATTATTACACTTGAAGCAGGCTCTCTCCCCCAGCCTAAGATGGGAATCTACAATCTAAATCTATTTATATGATTATTTGTTTATATTCCTATACATGATTAAACCATACATGTCTTGATGTAAGCGTCTGATCACGCGCCTTCCATCCACCTCCTACCAAACAGTCCTTTCCAGACCACCCCTGGTCAGTTAAGGCAGCGGGACACGCTCCATCATCTCCTACAGTCCTTCTACTTTCTACAATACCACCCTTTCCTTACAGCAAACGGCCTCACAAGCGCAGGAGTATTTTTCACCATACCTTGTCTACACTTTGCAAAGGGAATCTACAAGCCGCTGGGGAAAGCCCCGGTGATTAGGTCGCACGGTGCCACATGCTCCAATCTGATGATCAAAAAGATGACTAAAAAGTGGCACGCTCGTGTAATAATTGTCCACGTACAAGTGGTACCCCTTTCCAAATAAGGGTGACACCAAGTCCCACACAATCTTGCCAGCGCTTCCTATGTAGTCAGGGCAGTTTGTCGGCTCTACGTGACTATCTTTGCCCTCGTAAACCATAAAACTACATGTATAGCCTGTGGCCCTGTCACAGAGCTTATACATCTTGACCCCATATCTGGCACACTTGCTGGGAAGGTACTGTTTGAATGACAAGCGGCCAGAAAACTTAATCAGGGACTCATCAACGCAGACAACTTGATGGGGAGTAAACAAGTCTGCAAAACGTTGGCTGAAGTGGTTTACGAGGAGCCGGATTTGATCGTATCCAGGGTCTCCACGAGGACGACAGAGTTAATTGTTGTTGAAGTGCATGAACCGCAAAATCTGCTCGTATCGTGCCCTGGTCATGGAGGCAGAGTACAAGGGCATATGGTGAATTGGGTCAGTGAACCAATATGACAGCAACTCGCTCTTTTTAGTTATGCCCATGTTGAGGGAAAGGCCCAGAAAGATCTTAAATTCGGAAACCGTAATTGGTTTCCAATCTCTGGCAAGTGAGGACTGGGGAATAGTGGCGATGTGTTGACCAGCGTACAAATTGCTTTGGTCCACAATAGATCTATAGAGATCTTCGGTGAAAAACAGTGAATAAAAATCAAGTGACGTAAAATCAACTGTTTCCACCTGAATGCCGGATTGGCCAGTGAATGGGGGAAGTACGGGTGCTGCAGAAGTGGTGGGTTCCCAATTAGGATTGGCGAATGCAGCAGGAAGGGCACTATGGGCACGACAGGCCTGTGTTCGTCTTCTTCCTGATGGCAGCGGGACACTACTTGTGCTTGCCACTTCACCAGCTTAAACTGCACTTATGGGACTCGCCACATCACCAAGTGTTATTGCAGTGCTGGATGTACGACCAGGGTGTACTAGGCCGCTGGTGCTTGCTAGTTCACCAGAAGGAATAGCAGCGCTAGTACTGCTCTGCTCCATACAAGGGACCTGCGATTCTTGCACCTCAACAACAGCAGAAGATCGGGGTCTGGTATGCCTGACCTTGGCAGGGACCACAACTCCGTCGTCAGAGCTATCTGTCATGGAGCCACTGTCCTCTACAGGATCGTATTCTGATCCTGAATCTGACAGATGAGTGACTTCCTCTTCGCTATCTGTCATGCTCAGAAACGTGTAGGTCTCTTCACTAGTGTACCTTCAATTTGCCATTTTGGGCTCTAAATTTAGTGGTACACTAGTGAGACTCACAGGTAAAAAAGCTCCTGACTGTTAGCGACTGTATCAAAACGCTCCCAAAAAAACCTGTTAGCGATCGCAGGGATCAGGCCTGACTCTGCGAACACTGCAGTTATGTGTGTTTATTGTTTTGTAAGTGACAGTGATCGATCGATACTGCACTTGGGTGGGCTGGGCCGAGGGGCAAAACGCAGGTGCTAGCAGGTATCTGGGCTGATCCCGCTAACACTGCGTTTTTGGGAACCCTAAACTGCTGGGCACGCTAGTATAGATCTGATTGGATCAGATGTTGATCCGTTCAGATACTATACCACTAAGGGAGGTGTATGCTGCGTGCGTGGGTGTTAGCAGTACTGGCGCTAACCTGACGCTGCCTTGGGCGACGCAGATCCTATCTGACCCTAAAACCTAACTTATATCACCGCCGGGCGATCAGGGGGTTAAACCCTTATTAGGTAATAAACGGCGGGTGCCCTGGAACTATAAAAAATAAACTAACTAACCAACGTCACCCGTAACACTTATACGGTGATCACTGGTGAAAGGGTTAACTAGGGGGCAATGAGGGGGTTAAAACCTTTATTAGGTAGTATATGGGGGTCCCTGACGCTATAAAAAGCTGGTGGCGAACCTATATACTTACCTCCCTAACTAGCGCCACCTGTGACACTAATACAGCGATCAGAAAAACAATCGCTTAGTGACACTGGCGACGGGGGATGATAAAGGGGTTAACCTTTATTAGGGGGGTAGCCTAGACCTAAAGGGGGCTAACCCTAACTGCCCTACCACTTATAACTGTCACAAACTGACACCAATGAAATAATCAGAAAAAAAAAAAAAACTGCTATTGGTGTCACTGTGACAGAGGGTGATCGGCGGGTGAAATGTGTGCCTAGAGTGTTCTACTGTTAGTGTGGTGTTTGGTGCACTTACTTGATGTCTTCTCTCCTCGATGCCAGAACGGAAAAGACCGACTCGAGGAGAGATGACATCACTTCCTCTGCCGCTGTTTACATTTCAGAGGCAGAGGAAGAATGTCATTGGGTGGGAGCGATCGCGAAGGGGTGGCCACGAATGGATAATCTAAAACTGTTTTTAAAAAAAAGCAAACAGGCAAAAAGTAAATCACTGTTCTTTGCCCACAGGAGAAGTAAAAATGAGAACATCACTAGAAGTGTCACAAAACACTCTAGACAACACAACCGGGTGAAACAAATTTTTAACAAGTACTTGCACCTCTAAACTATGGACCCCAAACTGGCTCCTTTTGTATCTGAGCATCCTGCCATTACATATAGAAGGGCTCCATCTGTAAAAGGATTAGCTAGTACATAGTGAATTCAAAGAACAGGGGATGATAGATGTATGACAATAGGAACATGTGGGTATTGCACTTATTGTCATTTGTTATGTTTGTAATTTTTTGTATATTTATACATTCGTATTGCTGGTTCATTTTGTATTTGTTGTATAATGCCCAGCTATGTAAATATATGTAAAATATGTAAAATAGATGCAGTGCTAGTAAAAACATTGATCAATTCATCGATAGGAAAACTAAAGCAGATTCCCATTGAAATTCAAGTCCATAAATAACAAGGGGTTAACACCCATCCATGTGAATGAAGATGATAGGTTACAGTGGAGGAAATCATGAAAGTCCTTCATATAAAGTACGTCCAGCTCAACACCCAGGTGAGTAAATAATCTGCATACCAGAACGTCGTGACCACCAATCAGTAGTCTCACCAAGCTCAGGAAAAGAAACTGTCTCCCCGGGACCATTAAAAGTTGTCTGGGATAGCAGCTGGAGCCAGTGATACTCAAAAAACATAAAAAGAAATGCTCCCATGGTGTAGTACTTAATAAAGGCAAGTTTAATAAAAACAAGTGGATTGCACTGACAAGATAAAAGCCGCTTGAAAGCGGTACAACAGTGTTTGTTAAAAACAAAACCATGGCGTCTCCATAGGCTTCTCTTCACTTCCTAGATTGTTTGCTCATCCACCTCCTGAGAGGAAGAGCATGATGACGTCACCGTCGTAGGCTCCACCCTACGTGTTTCGTCATTAGTGGACATTGACTGGTGATTGGCCAAGTGACCGTGTCATCAGGCATACTGATTTTATACACCTCCAGCGCCATCGTAACTACTGGCCGCTGGATCAGTATAGTGGATGAAATGGCGGTAAAGCCATTTTAACTACTGGTCACCAATCAGAGCAATATAAATAAGGAAGTGTAGAGACTGAAGGAATAAATTGAGAACACTCATATCTAGTGGCGGAAATGAAGAAGGAACAAGTTGTTGGATGGCAAGTTAGTGGATGGCAAATTGAGAGAAAAAGAAAGCGAAAAAAAGCCATACGGACACCACAGGTTTATACAGGCTGTGAAATATACCATAAATATTGGTTTTACCTAATTCATGGAAAAAATGCAAGCTACAAAAGAATTTTATATGTTAATGATATAAAGGGGGGGGGTAACAATAAAAATATCAAAATAAAAAATATTGATAAAAACCGGACATATAATCTGTATGCCCCTTCTGAATGATGTCTAAGCATTATTTATAAAACAATTAATGTCCCAGTCAACGTTTAAACCGAAAGGCACATAAGATTTCATGTCAAAAATCCATCTAGTTTCAAGTCTGGAAATTGATCAGATCATGTTCGTACCCCTCCAATGGGGTCAGACTTTGTCAAGGGCCAAGAACAAAGTCCCTTTAAGTTTCTTATCATAATATTTAGCATAATGTCTCGATAAATTATGCTTTTTAAAACCTCTTAATACTCCCCACATGTTCAGCTAAGCGTACATGTAATTCTCTTTTTGTGTGTCCAATGTACTGTTTAGAGCATGGACATTGAATCGTATAGACAACATATTTAGTAGAACAGGTAATAAATGATTCTATATTGTACATCCTGTTTGTCTGAGTAGATTAAAATGTCTCACATTTTCGCACTATGAAGGAATTAATCTGGCAAATACTACATTTTCGACATGGAAAACAGCCCTTCATAGAATGAAAAAACAAAATGGCTTTTGGGAGCTCTACTACGTTCGGGGCAATACTGTGCCTTAAAGAAGGTGCTCCTCTATATATTATTACAGGGCGGCCTGGAATAACGGGACCAAGGACCTTGTCATTCTTTCGTATTCCCCAATGCTTATTGAGGATTTTTTGGAAAAAATGTTGGTCTGAATACCCTGTAATCATGGACCAGCCAAATTTATTGTCTGGTGCATGATTAGTCCCTCTTGTTCCGTTTAGCATAATGCACTTGTCCATATTAGCAATGCTATCAATGGTTACATGCATTTCTTTTTCAGGGTAGCCCTTATCCAAAAACCTTTGTTTCAGTATTTGCGCCTGCTGATAGTAGTCTGATATTTCAGTGCAGTTGCGCCTAATTCATTGGAATTGGCCTTTTTGGGACTGCACTTAACCATGATGTATGATGGCAGCTGGATAGAGGGATAAAGGCATTTCGGTCAGTCTCCTTGAAGTATGTACTTGTAGTCAAGACGCCCATCCTTGACCACGATGTTAAGATCAAGGAAGTGAATCTGGGAGTGACTTGCCTCATACTGCAAGGTGATACCTCTGTCATTCTGATTAAGTCTAGAGAAGAACGTCTCAAGGGAGGGCAGATCTCCATCCCACAGAAGGACATCATCGACGTACCTCCTCCAGAAACTTAGCTGCCTGGGGGGGGGATCAGTGTTGATTACCTCTTGCTCCCAATGGGCCATAAATAAATTGGCTAAGCTGGGCGCAAATGTTGTGACCATCGCTATGTCACAGGTTTGTAAAAAGAAAGCACTCCCAAACCAACAGTAATTATGGCCCGCTGCAAAAATCAGAAGCTTCATAACAAAATCTCTCTATAGCTGCGACAGAGAGTGGTCATGTTCAAGATAGAACTTCACTGCCTCAAACCCTTGCTTGTATGATGGTGTAGAGAAAAGCCACATCTGCTGTTGCCAGAATATAGCCCTCTCTCCACTCACACCCATCCAACAGGTTAATAACCTGTGTAGTGTCACCAGCCCAGGCAAAGGAACAGGCAGACTACGAGGGACCACCTAGCAACAGGCATTTAGAGGTAAGTGAAAAAAAAAAAAAAATCCAAATTTTTTTTGTTTTTTTTTTTTTTTTTTAGAATTTTTCCAGGTATTTTTGTTTTTTGGGTGGAACCCCACTTTAAGTACTACACCATGGGAGCATTTCTTTTTTATGTTTTTTTTTTGAGTATCACTGGTTCCAGCTGCAGTCCCAGACAACTTTTTAATGGTCCTGGGGAGACTTTCCCTGAGCTTGATGAGACTACTGATTAGTGGTCACGGCGATCTGGTAAGCAGATTATTTACTCACCTGGGTGTTGAGCTGGACGCACTTTATATGAAGGACTTTCTCACGATTTTGCTCCACTGTAACCTATTATCTTCATTCACATGGATGGGTGTTAACCCTTTGTTATTTATGGACTTGAATTCCAATGGGACTCTGCTCTGGTTTTCTTATCACTTGATTAATCAATGAATATTTTTACTAGCGCTGCATCTATTTTGCATATTTTATCTGTTTGAGTTGTTGTATTAGACTTTAAGGTGCTGGCAGCTGTGTATATTTATATTCACATACATCAATTTTCTTTTATTTTTCGAGCGCAACGTTGGCCTTTGGGCTCCTTTTTTACATATGTAAATATATGTGACTGATGTAAAAATTCCTCAGCAGAACGTTCCTTATAGATGTGGTGGAGCAGCCTATTATTTTTCGGTGCTGGTGTCACTTGGGGCCCAAATGTTACATCAACCAACCCACCATGACCTTCCTCGGCCCCAGCTGGAAAAGGGGATGGTCAGGGTTTTGGCCGTGGGAGGCGCGTCATGCCTCGCTCCTTCATGGGCTGGCCCATATTTTGACCTGCGCTCCAGCTTGAAGTGCAGGTCTGTGGCCTAGTGTGCGACGGCGGCATGGCGCCGCATGATGTCAACCTGCGCATCTTGGGTCGGGGGACCCAAGGACAACACGCTCTCCATTTCCATGGACAAAGTGAGTGTCATGGTGCCATTGCCCAGCTGAAATCCATCGTCATCAGGGCGATTGAATTTCCTCTACTGATAGGTAGAATATTTATAGAGTGCCCCCCGCCAGCCATAAATCACTGCTTGATGCATGCTGACACAATTATTTTTCTGACTTGCAGGTATTCTTACTACTCCTCACTGGCTGATGCTATGAGGTGCTTTTTCCTCCTTATGGAAGAGCTTAGTGCTTATATCTGCCTTCTTATTATAGAGCTTTTTCAACCGCCTTTTTACCTCCGGATTACCATCACTAGTCTTACTATTTACTTTCAGATTACTACCTTGGCTGGTACTAATAGGGGCCACCTGCCCCGTTGAGAGTCCTTGTGGGTTTGGGCAAAACGGGGGTCTCCCTGCTCACTGACTGTAGGGCTCATTTGCATGACTACCACATTCAGCTGGAATGTATGTGTTCCTTACACACTATGTGCCTTTGTATGACCTCTGTAAGTATGTTGAACAGCTTGTGTGATATGTATTACTAATGTAATATACTTGTACTAATACAGTTATATTTGCTACTGTATTTATGTTTACTAACACATTGTGTATTTACATTGTAGAAGAATAAAACCCAGTATACATTCCTGAGGAAGGACTTAAAGTCCAAAACATGTTGGGTTTTATCCCAACTATCCATGGGAGCTGACCTGGAATTGGATACGGGTAGCCCTATGGATGCTATGCTTTGTGCATAGATATTTGCATGTAATCTATTAACGATTGGTCAATATTGTATTTATATGTTCATCTTTATATTTTACTTTTGATTTTTAACGATATTGATGTTAAAATACTTTATCTTATAAAATTAGTTTGCCTTACAGTCCATGAGGTGTTTTTGTGTAGTACATTCACTCCATTGCTGTTTCATTTCCATTTAGGATTTTGGCAGACCACGTTCTATTATACTCCATTCCTTTCTTTCTATTTCATTGCTATAACAACAATTTTTGGACAGTTACATAGTTGCGTAGTTGATAAGGTTGTGGAAAAAGACACAGGTCTGTCCAGTCTGATCTACAATGTCAGGTCACCTGAGGCCAGGTGACAGATGCACACACTGCTGGGGTCAGGAGTGCACCGCTAAGGTAGTGGACCCTACGGTTGACTGCTGCGGATGGAGCTCTGGGTGTTTCAGGAAAGCAGGTCCTCTGGAGCACTGACACAGATCACACTGGGAGCTAGAGCATGAGATCCCCCAGGGCGTGGAACCTAAGAGCCAGCAGGTGTTCACCAGGGCCCCTGATGGCGGGGATGGACTCCGCTGCAACTGGCTCCAGGTCGCAGCCCCCCGGGGGTCTCGCAGCTCATGGTAGGCTACTGGAGGATAGAGAGGAAGCAGCAGACCAGGACAACAAGGGATAGTGAGGAGATAAGCCAAAAGGTTAGGGAAACAAGCAGACAGGGATAGTCAAAGAACACGCCAAAAGTCGGTATATGAAGCAGACAAGGATAGTCAAGAACAAGCCAAGGTCGATAGACAGAATCAGACCGAGCACATGGCAAGAAGTACACAGGAAGCCAAACACACAATATTGATCAGTGAGGCTGGCTTGCAGTGCACAGATTAATATAGTGTTCCCAGTTAGAGGCTGGGGTGGAGCCATGCTTGAGGGAAGATTACGTAAGCAGACAGGTGAACAGGCAGTCGGTCTCTAAGCTGAACTCACAGAGAGGTAAGCAGACAGACATGAAAATTACTGCAGTACATAAGAGTACCCCCCCTCTTAGGAGCCCCCCCTTCCCCGCTTAGGCCCAGGCGTGGAGGGAAATCTCAGATGAAACCTCCTCAACAGACGAGGCGCAGGACATCAGATGCAGTGATCCCAGACCTCTTCTCAGGTCCAAACCCTTTCCAATGCATGAGGTACTGAAGAATGCCTTTACAGAGCCGGGAAACCAGAATTTGACTAACCTCGTACTCCTGATTATCCTCAGAAACCCAGGGCCATGGTAGGGAGAGGACGAGAGAACTTCTTGAGGACCAAATTCTTCAGAAGGGAATCATGGAAGGAGTTTGAGATTTTGAGGCTTTTAGGAATCTGAAGTTTGAAACAAACCAGATTCAGCTTGGAAGTTATGGCGTATGGGAAAATGAGGCAAACTTCAAAGAAGGAACCCAGGGCTTGATGTTTCTGGTGGAAAGCCAGACTTTGTCCCCTGGTTGTAGAGAAGGTGGTTTACGCCTGCGACGGTCAGCAAAAACTTTGAATTTGTCAGCAGCTGCCTGGAGGTAATCATGAACTGAACGTCACCCCAAATAGAATTGAAAGATTCCTGAGCCATAGCCAAAGCTGGAATGTCTGGAGAACACGTCATAGGAAGAGGGAGCTGAGGGTGCCTTCCATAAACTGTAAAAAAAAGGGTGTCTTCTGGGAACTGGTGTTTACATGATTAGTGTGAGAGAATTCTGCCCACGGAAGTAGAGAGGACCAATCGTCATGATGAGCAGAGACTAAAGTGCAGAGAAAGGCCTCCAACTCCTGATTAACCCTCTCAGTCTGTCCATAGGATTGAGGGTGGTACGAAGAGGAAAGATCCAAGACGATATATTGAGGGATTTACAAAAGGCTCTCCAAAAATGAGAAGTAAATTAAACACCCCAGTCGGAAACAATATGAGAAGGAACCCCATGGAGGCGGAAGATTTCTCACACAAAAATGGGAACCAAAACAAGAGCAGAAGGGAGGAACAAAATTAGCCATCTTGGAGAACCGATCGATTACCACCCAAATGACCGTATTATTCTCAGACAGTGGGAGATCGGAGATAAAATCCATGGCAATGTGAGACCAGGGCTCCTTAGGAATGGGCAAGGGCATGATAAGACCAACAGGAGCTTGAGTACAGGATTAAGACTGAGCACAGACATGACAAGCCTTAACATAGTCTTTGACATCTGAGCGGAGAGTAGGCCACCAGTAATGGTGACTGATGAGCAGGAAGGATCGGAGGAACCCAGCATGACCTGCCCTCAGGTTCAGGGGTGGGCTCATCATCCAAAGTGTCAAATGACCTAGAGAGTGCATCATCCAGACTGTTGCAGGAACCAGGTTTGTACGTAATCGTGAAATAAAAACGAGAAAAGAAAAGGCTCCACCTGGCCTGTCTGGGATTCAATTGTTTGGCATTCTGAAAGTACTGCAAATTTTTAGGATTAGTGAAAATCGTTATGGAGTGAGGGGAACCCTCAAAGAGGTGACGCCACTCCTCTAACGCCAATTCAATTGCAAGAAGTTACCGATCACCAATAGCGTAATTTTTCTCTGCCTGAGAACATTTTTTGGAGTAAAACGCACATGGTTGACGTTTGTTCTCAAAGGATTGAGGAAACACTGCTCCCACCCCAATCAAAGAGGCATCCACTTCAATAAAGAATGGATCCCCAGGATTAGGTCTCCTCAAGAGAGGTCCAGAAACAAAGGCCTGGTTCAAATCATTAAACGCAGAGACAGCTTCGGGGAACCACTCCTTGGCATTCGCACCCTTCTTGGCCAAGAGATAATAGGCACAGCAACTGAACAGTAATTCCTAATGAACTGCCTATAATAATTTGTGAATCCAAGAAAGCGCCGTGTGGTCTTGAGGCTGGCAGGAAGAGGCCAGTTGGTAATGGCCGAGACCTTTCCAGGATCCATACTAAGACCCAAACTAGAGTCAAAGCATCCCAGGAACAGGACCTCGGAACTTCCAAAAGAACATTTCTCCAGCTTTGCATACAGATTATTTGCTCTAAGGCACTGAAGTACAATCTGGACATGGTTACCGTGGACAAATGGATTTTCCGAAAAGATGAGAATGTCATCCAGATAGATGACAACAAATTGGTAAAGCAGATCCCTGAAGATTTTGTTGACAAAGTTTTTTAACATGGCTAGGGCATTACACAAACCAAAAGGCATAACCGAGCATTTGTAATGCCCATCTCTAGTGTTAAACGTGATTTTCCATTGGTCACCTTCCCGTATCTGGATCAGATTGTATGCACTTCTGAGATCCAACTTGGTAAAAATTTCAACCTGGCGAAAAGTTCAGATATTAAAGGTAAGGGGTAGTGATTTGTGATTGTCACTGCATTTATGCCTCGATAGTCTTCACGGTCTTAAGGTACTATCCTTTTTGGCAATAAAAAGAACCCTGCTCCCGCGGGCGATGAGGGTTTGCCCATGAACCCTTTTCTCTAGGTTTTCAGTGACATACTCAGACATAGCCTGGAACTCTGGCATGAACAGAGGGTAGGTACGGCTCCTGGGCAGAGTTGCTCCGGGAACAAGGTCAATAGCAGAGTCAAAGGGCCTGTGAGGAGGAAGCACCTCAGCTGATTTTTTGCATAACATCCTGGAAATCGATATATGCAGCGGGAAGAGCGGAAGATACAGATGTGGTTGCAACAGGAAGTCTCTCCTTTGAAACAACCTTGAGTAGGCAGGACAAGAAACAGGAGGAACCCCAAGCCAGGATCTGCCCAGAAGTCCAGTCAACGTGTGGAGAATAGAGCTGTAACCAAGGAAGACCCAATATGATGGGGGTTGAGGCCTTAGATAGGATAAGGAAGGATATCCACTCCTGGTGGAGGTTCCCTACCGACATCTTAACAGGAAGAGTCTGGAAGCGGATAGGATCCCCTGGAAGAACAGTGCCATCAATTGCCAAGAAGAAACACATTAAAACAATGTAGCAGCGCTGATAATCGTGAAAAAATATATATATCGAATAGGTCCAAAAAGCAATATGATGTGTCCAAAATAAACAGTTGAATGTGACTGGAAACACAATCCAAAATTTGCACATATGTGAGTGCTGACCAAATCACCTCTTGACGACAGTGCACCACCACCACATAAATATGTGCTTACCAGAGGCAAGCTAAAAAGGAAGCCTGCGGCTAATACCCAGCCAGGGCCTTTTCCACAAGGAAGTTGACGTCACGCTACCAGCAGAGGTTTTAGCAGCTGCTTTGTCACATCTTTATTTTTATTTTTCTATGCACTTTAGCGCGGTATTTTTTTCTGTTTTCATCAATTGCCAAGACCACCAGTGGGGTGGTGAGGGGTGAAAGGGTAAGCTTCAAGGAAGATGCAGTTCTCAAATCCATATGTAGCAGTGCCCTTGTGGGGTCACTACGTGTTCTAGCATTGACACATTTGGCCCTGCTGGTCAGACATCCATTTTGGCACACTTCTCCAGACAAACATTCTTTTGCTTGTTTTTGTTGTTTTTATTAGGGGATTAAACTTGGATGGGGAAAAGGGAAAAGGGACATGGGATGCCCAGACAATGAATACTTCTCAAAGAAATCAATGTTGGTTGAGTCTAAATCTGACGGTCTCTTCCTCTGCACATCTCCAGCACACTACTTGAGATCTCTTGCTTCACTTCACTGTCCAAATCTAGGTTCCTGTCACCATTAGCACATGGCTAGGCCTCACTCTGAATAAATCCTAACATTTTCCTAATAGCCCTTTACAGGCAGGGGTTTGCATTCCCCTTTGTGGTAGCAACCATTTTAGCTGAAAATAATAAATGTGCAGTGGACTTGGTGGACTACTAATCCCAGCATGTCCAATGCAAATCCTGCCTGCCCTCATGGCTGCAACGTCTTGATTCCAAAACACCACAACAGTCATTCCCTCTGGCTCCACATCCAAATCCTGGCATGTCTCTCCCAGAGCTTTACACTGTGCTGCTCACTCACCGAACCTGGCATGGATCCCTCCTGAATGACTTGCCTGGCAGTGCTCCAAACTGTCCTCTTCCTGCTCCTGTTTCAGGACACCTCTCAATGACCGTGTAAAGAGAGGCTCCCTCTCAGCTCCCGAGCTCCAGGCCTGAGGTCACCCCCACGACCAGAAAGAGGATTTCCTCAGACCACGACAGTCTAACACTCCATCATTCAGTTCTTCCACCCGACAACTCCTCCCACAGCATGCTAACCATGGGTATATATAGGAGGCCTAGTTGGGGATTTGTCAGGGCTCCCACATACACCTCATGTGACTCCAGCTCTCTGCCCTGCCTCTTTTCCAGAACCTTCTGAAAACCAAAGGAAGCGCCCAAGAGCTGAAGCACATGTCAGTCACCTGCTGCTACACTAAACCACTCCCCTGCCCCCAGATCAAAACAGGTCTAGCTCACAGCATAGGCCTGCCTTAATTTACCTGTGCTGACAGTACAAAACCCACTACTCTAGCACCTACCTAAGGTAGAGGGTGCTGCAAATAAAATTGCCAGCACCCCCAGTATCCAGATAAGCCAAGACCGAATGAGAGGAAGTGCCTACATAAAGGAACACAGAAAGAAGACGACGAGAAGGAGATATTTCTGGGTCCAGTACTCCACCTTCCAGATGTATTAGACCTGAGCATTTCCCAGACGAAGCGTGCAGGAGTCACGAAAATTACCTTTGCCCCCACAATAGAGACACAGGCCCAGAGTTCTGCGTCTAGCACGTTCCTCAGGGGAAAGCCTGGTCCCACCCAACTGCATAGGATCCTCAACTGTCAGAAGATGCTCCATGGGACGGAGGGAGGGGAGCTCAGGCTGGCTAAGGACCAGGGAGTTCTGGCATCTTTTTCTAGGGACCTCTCCTAAAAGCGAATAGGAATCTGGTTACACAAGGAGATGACATTGTTCAAACCGGCGGGGATGGTTCTTCCTGCTATTTCATCCTTCACTCGGTCAAAGGTTGCAACTAAGGCCTCATTATTCCAGCTCAACTCAGCTGTTAGTATACAAAACTCCAGCCTATTGGTGATTATGGGGTCCCTAGCCTGACCCCGATGATTACTCACCGTCCTGCCAATTTGATGCAACATACAAGTATTAAATCAAATGAATGAGTGTATTACAGAGTTAGCAAAGCCCCCTGAAGAGCGAGCGTGGTCTCGAGAAACCTCGTTGGGTACTGCTCATGTTTGCAAATTTCTCTGATGTTTGTATAATGGTATATTTTGTTTTACCATGTATGGGGATTGTCCTATGTTTTTTTAAATCAGATTCTTTTTATTGATTTTTAAAAACATAAGAAGAGAAAAAACTCTTCCTTACAACAAAAACAAAAACAAAAACATACATCAAATTGCATTGCCAAGGACATATTATTATCCAAACATACAATCAATCAGCTTATGTTTCCTGCATAATTATGGTATATGTAGGGTTACAATCAATCTATGAAGACAAATCTTTACGTATCTATACCAATTTCAGCTTTATCTCCTATTTTCTATGATTAGTAAGTGTGTCCTTTTAGTACTTTGTACCCCTACCCCGCTCCCGGTCCTTCAACGGACAATCGGTCGATGTAGAGGTACCTCTCCCCCCAAACAATGGGGGGGGGGGGGGATAGTATCTGCTTTCTTTCTTTAACTAATATATAATTAAAACCATATAACTCGTCATCGCAGAGTAAGACAACTTCTCATCAAAATTATTATGTCAGTTTGATTTATATTCTGAGTCCCTATAACATCATATCATCCTGTATCCATTCAATGTAGACAGCCTCCCTCCTCAAACAAGGGGGGTAGGCGTCTGCGTTCTGCCACCTAGTATTTTATTTTGGACCAATTGGAAGGGGGCTAAACCAGCTACCTCCAACCAAGGGTCCCATATACGTTCAAATTTTGCTGGGCTACCCCTGTGTTGGTATGTCAGCTTTTCCCTCAATAGAGTTTCATTTATGGTATTCACCCATTCTGCATGCGTCGGTGGTGTCACCGAAAGCCATTTCTTAGCTATAAGTTTTCTAGCAATAAACAATATTCTGGTGATGGCTATATACGTATGTGGTGTATATAGTTCTTCGTCCAACCATCCCAACAGACACAGCTTGGGGTCAACCACAAATGTAATATTCCATATTTTATTTATAGAGCTGATTATTTCAGACCAGTATCTTTGCAATTTTGGGCACTTCCAGAGCATGTGCATAAGGGTGCCATTATCTACCTTACAACGGGGGCAAAAAGGTTCATCTCTTCTGTTCCATTTATATAATTTATAGGGGGTACGGTAGGTTCGGTGTATAATGAATAGTTGTGTGAGTTTTTGGGAAAAGGAAAGACACCTTGGGCACAGTCTCCATTATAGCAGACCATTCCTCATCTGTATGTGACCTATATCCTCCCCCCAACTTGTCCTGCATTTTTTAGTGACATAGTCTTGGATATCTGCATTATTAGTGATTCATATATAGATGATATCTGCTCTTTCCTAGACATTGAATTTACCAGCTGTATGAGCACCGTTGGTCTAGTTAATTCCCACTTAGAAAGTGTAGTTTGTGCTGAGATGGCGTGTCTAAGTTGTAAATATTGAAAGAACACAACATTTGGTATGCCATATTCTTCTCTTAGGGATTGAAAGTCCCGTAAAATCCTCCTTGGTATAACTGCTTAATATACACCACCCCACTCCTAGACCACCCAGAGAAGCCCTTTAATTTACACAGTTCGGGAAAACTGCTATTGTTCCATATACGAGACCATTCAGAGTACCCTTCATAGTGAAAATGTTGCTTGGCCTTGTTCCATATCTTATCTATAAGCACCAAAGTTTTGTATTCAGGTACCCCACGGAACTCTCCTGCTTCCAAGCACTCCACAAGGCCCCCACTCGAAAGTAATGTACGTATAATATTGCTTGCAGGGTCAGATAACTCAGAGTCCTGCCAACCCGTCAGGTGTTGCAATTGGGCCGCTATAAAATAATAATATGGGTTCAGGACTGCCAGCCCGCCCGAGTCCTTTGCCTCCTGTAATGTTTCCAATTTAATACGCGGCACCTGTTTCCTCCAGATCAAAGAGCGAAATATGGTGTTACATTTTTTGAAGACATGTATAGGGATCCATATAGGGGCGTTGTGGAGCGCAAACAAAAGTTGTGGACCCCAGACCATTTTTATCAGGTTACATCGGCCAACTACCGAAAGGGGAAGTTTTATCCAACTGGCTGCTTTTTCCTGGAATTTTTTGATCAAGGGATTTATATTAAGTTTAACATATAGTTCTAAATTGGGGTGGATGACTATGCCTAAATATCGGAAAGTGTCTACCACCTTTATCTGGTCTGCTGCTGAGGCGACGCAAGGGGGTCCAGTGGTAACAGTGTGGATTTGTCCCAGTTTATCTTGAACCCTGAATAGGATCCAAATTTACCAATTAACTCCATAAGATTTGTTAAGGAGGCAGACGTGTCGCCCAAAAAGATGAGCGCATCGTCAGCATACAAGGCTATTTTATCTTCCAAATTTCCTCTTTTAAAACCGCATATGGCCAGGTTTTCTCTGATAGCAGCAGCCAGAGGCTCTATGGCCAAAGCAAAGAGCAATAATGGGCAGCCTTGTCTTGTTCCCCTGTGTAAATCAAAAAAGGAGGACAGTGTGTTGTTAATTCTAATACATGCTTTTGGTTTTCTGTATAGTAGTTTGATCCAGGATATGAATGTCTCCCCCAAGTTGAACTTCTCTAGCACCTTCCAAAGATAATTCCATTCTATACTATCGAATGCCTTAGCGGCGTCTAGGGACAGGATAGCTCTTTGACCTGTATTATCTGTTGGGATTTGCATATTTAAATATAATCTGTGAAGATTGTGTGCTGTGGATCTGTTCGGTATAAATCCCGATTGATCCTGGTGCACTATTTTTGTCACCACCTTAGACAACCGCATAGCGAGGACTTTAGTGATCAATTTCAAATCATTATTCAAAAGTGATATGGGCCTGTACGACTCAGGTTGGTTCGAATCCTTCCCGGGTTTCAACAGGACCACTACCACTGCCTCGTACATGGAGTCTGGTAATGAATCATTGGCATGTGCTTCCTTAATTGTGTGTAGCAATTCCGGTAAGAGTATGCCACCAAATTTTTTATACATCTCTACTGGGAGACCATCATTTCCCGGGGCCTTAGAATTGGGGAATGTTGCTAATGCAAGTTGCAATTCTTCTAGAGATATAGGTGCATTAAGTAGTTTTTTGTCTTCCCCCTGTATTGTCGGAAGTGAGATTCCATCTAAAAACTCAGTTAAGTCTTCTTCAGGGTAACTCACCTTCGAGGAATACACATCCTGGAAAAAAGTACAGAATCCCTGCATAATTGAAGGGGTGTCCATAGCTACTTGTGTTGGTGATACCGCCAAGCGGTGAATAATTGGTGATGGCTGCTGCGATTTGGCTATTACCGATAACATATGTCCTGTTTTTTCTCCCTCTTCAAAGTATGTTTGTGCGGTAAAGAAACGTTTATTTTCTGCTTGTTGGGTATGTATGGTGCGATACATTTTTTGTGCGTCTTTCCATTTTCTTTCACTATCAGGTGTGGGTGTCTGTAGGAATTCCTCCTCAGCTTTGTCTACCGCTATGCTGGCGTCAGCTGCCCATTGTCTGCTATTTGTTTTAATTGCGGTTATTTCCTTAATACACATTCCCCTGATAAAAGCCTTCAGAGTGTCCCAAACTATACCTGGTGGGGCAGAATGTTTATTGTCTAGTAAAAAGTGTTGAATTTGTATTTGCATATGTTTAGTATCTCTAAACAGAGGAATCCAAAAAGGATTCATCTTCCAGTGTATTGGTAACTTTACAGTGGGAAAGCCTAAACTGGTCGGATAGGCCTCTAGCAAGATAAGTAACCTCTGGATCATAACAGTGCGTTAATGTATTACCCAAAACTAAATCAATGCGCGACAAAGTAGAGTGCGTTAGGGAATGACATGAAAATTGTGCCTTAAAAGGAAACTTACACTGCCATAAATCAAAAAGCCCAATCTCCATCAAAAATTTTGCAAGAGCTGTATATGTCCTGGGGCCCTGAGGGCAGTACTTCCTGTGCACATCTAAAGACATGTCCAGAGTACTGTTAAAATCTCCCATGACATATACCGGTACCCGAGGATATTTTGCCAGAAATCTAGAAAGACATTGCATTATTGTTAAATTAAATGGTGGAGGTATATATACATTTATGATCACACAGGTGTGTGATTCCCAAGTTCCCATAAGAAAAATAAACCTGCCTTCTACATCAATTTGTGCATCAATTTTTGTGAATGAGGTAGTCCTGGAAAATACCGGGTATGTGTGGAATGGTATTGAGTAGGATATTTCGATAAGTGTAACAGGTTGGTGGTTTCCCTAGTGAGATGTGTCTCTTGCAGACATATTACAGTGGGGTTCCGATGTGAGATAGAGGTGAAAATGGCAGTTCTCTTTTTAGGGTCATGTAAGCCTCTCACATTCCATGAGAGAATTGACTCTGTTCGCTTAGTCATTTGGTGTAGTTGCTAGTTGTGATCCAATCCCCTGTATTGGAGGTCTGTGGTAGATGAACTCAGATGATGCAGTATAAGTTCTGAAGTGTAGAAAGTGTATTGCGTGACTTGTATCATGTGTCTCACTCTGCAGATTTGCAACCAGCGACAAAGCAAACTTGCCTTGCGACCAAAATATATAGCGCCCATTCAACCAGGGCTTAAAAACGGAAAAAAGAAAAACAAACTGAAATAAAGTAACTTCCACTGGAAAGTCTTCCATTGGTGCCCCACAGGGCGTTTGGTGGGGTAATAAAGAGGGCTGGGACCTTGTGCCCATAAAGTCATAAACGATAGGGGTCACTGGTAAAATAAACCAAAAAAGTCAGTTGTGACTCTGCGGGCTCCATTTTTTCTAAGGTGAGCATAAAAAATCAGTGTACGGGGTTCATGCATTGTTTCATCCTGGTTCATTGCCACGCACGGCTGCCTGCAAATGCCTCTCGTGTCTGTCCAGCCAATTGGTAGCTATCATAGGATTTTTAAAAAAGTGCACCGTGCCCTCAGCAACCACTCTCAACTTGGCAGGGTATAGCATAGAATATATCACCGAGAGAGCACGCAGTCTCTTTTTGACCTCAGTATATTTTGCTCTTTGTTTCTGCACAGCCGCTGAGAAATCAGGGTATATTGACACTCTGGCACCCTGAATTTCCATATCGGGTTTCTGTCTGGCCAAACGAAGTATAATATCCCTGTCCTTGTAATGTAGTAACTTCAGCAAAAATGGTCTGTCGTTGCCCCCTGGTGGCGGTGGACGGAGTGGCACTCTATGGGCTCTTTCAACAGAAAAGAATGGTGTAAGGTTATTTCTCCCAAATGTGTCAGCTAGCCAGGTTTCAATAAAATCAGTGGGGTTTTTTCCTTTAGATTTTTCAGGTATACCGACAATGCGAATATTTGACCTTCTCAATCTGTTTTACATATCCTCCACTCTATTTGCTGTTTCTGTGGCTTTAGCTGAAGTTATGTGAATCTCCTGAGCAAGAGGGGGTATATCATCCTCCAGTGTGCTCACTCTTCCCTCCAGAGCAGTGGCTCTCTCTCTTATTTTCTGCATGTCTTGCCTTATGTGTAATATGCCTTCTTTCATGCTTTTTACTTCAATAGAGAGTTGAGTTAGTGAGGAGCCATAAGTGTGAACTGCAGTCAGTATATCTTGTAAGGAAGGCTCAGAGTGCTCAGTGTCTGGAGCTTTGGCTGCTTCAGAGGAAGGAGGGGGGGATGGGGAGTTCCTCACTGTGTGCTCTGCTGCTCCAGGGGCCATCTTCTCTATGCCATGCTGTGCTGTTTGCTGTGGGACACCCTTGGCTGCTGCCTATGCATATGAGGTATGTGGCTGTGTTGTTTTGTGAGTGCCAGTGTCATGAGCATACCTCTCCAGGCGTGCAGCTGCTGATAGCTGTGATTCCTTCCCCGCATGCTGTGGGAGCGGGGATCCGCCATCTTGGCCATGCCGGCCGAACGGCTCTCCTCCATCCTCCCCCGTTTTGGATGTAAAGCGACCGGGTGTCACTGTAGGTGTAGCCCCACGCCGGGAGCGAAGTGTCCGGTCTATGGTAGCGGTGGATCGGGCTCACTTCAGGATGTTTTATGTTCAGGATGCTGGAGCCTCTGTGAGACACGTCCTCTCACATGGAAGTCCAAGCCACGCCCCGGATTGTCCTATGTTTACATTATATGCATAGTTTATTGGCATGTAGTTATTGCTGTTGTCTTTCAGATGCGCAACAATTGTAATAAATCTACACTATTTTACTTCCATGACATGTTTCTTGACTAACCATATTCACCACAAAGTCCCAGGGCGAACCCCTTGTATATATGTATACGAAACTGAAGAGCATACTGTCACACGGAAGAAGACTCTTGGCGAAGACGTAAAAGGGCACTGGCCACTGAAGAAACCCAACCCGGTTCCTCAAAGCTATTCCAAAAGAGCTTCAGGAAGTTAGGCAGGCTAGAAACCACTGGATCATTATTCTCCCACAGGGGAGCAGCCCAGGCTAAAGCCTCACCGGAGAGGAGGGAAATAATATAGGTTACCTTTGCCTGATCAGACAAGAAGTTTTGAGGCTGGAGTTCGAAGTGAATGGTGCACTGGCTGAGGAACCCCCATGCAGGCCTTGGAGTCCCCAGAGAAATGGGACAGAGCTGGTAGTTGCAGTGACTGTGTGGCTGTGACTGTGACCAGAATAGGTTCAGCTGCCGATTGTGATTGAGGATGCTGAATCGAGGTTCCTAAGGAGGCCTGAAGCTGTTCGAAGTGGAGAGCCAAATCCTGGAGGAATCGCCTCTGATTAGATTCCTGGGTCTCGAGCCTGTGGACTATAACCTGCAACGGATCATCTGTGGGTAGCGGCACATTAGTCGGGTCCATGGCTGATCAAACTGTCAGGTGACCTGAGACCAGGTGACAGATGCCCACACCGTTGGGGTCAGGAGGGCACCGCTAAGGTAGTGGACCCTACGGCTGACTGCTGCAGATGGAGCTCTGGGTGGTTCAGGAAAGCAGGTCCTCTGGAGCACCAACACAGATCACACTGGGAGCTAGAGATTCCCCAGGGCGCAGAATCTAAGAGCCAGCAGGTGTGATGGTGGGGATGGGCTTCGCTGCAACTGGCTCCAGGTCACGGCCCCCAGGGACTCCTAGGTCACACTCATGGTAGGAGACTGAAGCAGACAAGGATAACAAAACAAGGTCGGTAAACAGAATCAGATGTAGAGCACATGGCAAGAAGTACACAGGAAGCGAAACACACTATATTGATCAGCGAGGCTGGCTTGCAGTGCACAGGTTAATATAGTGTTCCCAGTTAGAGGCTGGGGTGGAGCCATGCTTGAGGCAAGATTAGTTAAGCAGACAGGTGAACAGGCGGCCGGTCTCTAAGCTGAACACACAGAGAGGTAAGCAGACAGACATGAACATTACTGCAGATCCATGACATACAAGTTTCAATTCACATTTTCTAGTCAAAGACTTTTTTGAATTTGATGACACTCCTAGATGATATCACTACTTGGGGAACAGAGTTCCATGTTATTGATGATCTGACCATAAAGAAACCCCTCTGCAGTTTTAAATTTAAATTGTGTTCAAGTGTCCTTGTCAGGGACCCAAGATTAATCAAGTTATTACAACCTTTAAAGTCACCAGTGATTAATCTGAAAATAGTGAACAAATCTTCTCTTAAGCTTCTCCTTTTAGGATAATTACAGTAAGTTTATGCTTCAGCCCCCTTAAAAATGTTGTTGCCCTTTGATGGACTCAAATTATAGGACATGTTAACTATCGATTAGGCACTAAAACTGAATACTCAAGATTAGGCCGAACCAATGTTTTGTAAAGAGGTAAGAGTATCAGTTTGCCCCTCAAATAAATACAATTTTTTAAGGTTTGTGAGTATTCTGCTTGTTCTGCTAGTGGTGGGCTGGCACTGCAAACTACTGCCAAGTCTGTCCTCCACTAGGACCCCAAAATCTTTTTACATCATCTCCCAGTATTATCTCTCCTAATCAATATTCTGCCTGCAAACTCTTAGCACCCAAATTAATAACTTTCCATTCATCAACATTGAACCTCATCTGCCAAGTCTCTACCCATCCCCCTATTTTATCCAGGTCTTTCTGTAATTTTGCTACATCCTGTGTCCAATATTTCTCTGCATAATATTGTATCATTACCAAATACATAAATTGAATACCTAATTTCAAGCTCAATGTTTCTAAAAAAAAACCTAACAAACATTGGTCTCATTACAGAACTCTGAGGCACCCCACTCGCAACTTTGGCCCACTCAAAGGCTGTGTTATTTACCCTCTGTACCCAAATCCTGAAGTCAGCGTTCTACCCATGCACATACACTTCCACTTCAATAGACTATTTTGAAATTTTCTCAAGGGCCAGGCCAGGATTTCCTCCATTTGCTTTTTAAGACTAGCATTGAGTTACATGGGTTCATATTTGTACTCTTATTTTTGTTACTCAATTGAGTGCAACGGTAAATATTGTTATTTATCACACTCCTAAAGCACTCCCACTTCTAAAATATATTTGGTCTCATTTAGTATCACACTGTAAAGAGTGCAGCTTATTGAAGCTGGCATTTTTTTTATTTAAGCGTTTTAATTGTACCCAAATGTTACTTCCTCCTGTAAGACACATCAAATGTAGATAGACTGTGGTCACTACAGCCTCAGTTGTCTCTAATTAAACAGCAGAAATGAGTGCTGTCTTATTAGAAATCACCAGATCTAGTAAAGCATTTTTCTGGTTGGGAGTTCTACAATTTGTCCCATAAAATTATCCTGCAGCATGTTCAGGAACTTGCAAACCTTAACTGGGTTTGCAGTACCATTTGTCCAATCAAGTCCAGATAACCAAAGCCCCCCATAACAATACCATTACCCTGTTTCCCAGTTAATTTTGTTTGTAAAATTAGATTTGGCTCTTCTACCTTAATTTTGAGTGGCCTACAACATATTCTCATAAATAATTTACTGTTTGTACAAATCATATGCAGCTCCAGGTTTGCTTCATCACCACACTCATTGCTGATATCTTCTCTCACACTGCTTCTCAGATTAGTATTGACATATAGACATTTGCCTCCACTTCCCTCATGCTGTCCTTCCTCAAGATTGTGTGACTTTTGATATTTGCAGTCCAGGCCTGTATGCAGTCTTATATTCTCACAAAGTCAAAATCATCCATGAAAAGTAAACATTCCAGCTCATTTTGCCTTACCTGTAAATTCTATATGCTGGAGTACAGTGCAGGACATAGGCAACTTATTCATACACCATGGGTTATAGACTTGAACCTTTAGGTGTTTGGACACTGTCAAACTTGTGAAGATATGTCCCCTTGGGATTCCCCCTCCCCTATATCTCAATCACACTCAGCAAGGCCTCAGTTTTTTAACAAGCAATGCAGAGTAATAAGGAGAATTTAGGTATGGTAGCCCATGTCTTGTACTGTACTGCAAGATGCGGAATTTGTGGGTAAATTCAATTTCCTCTCATCTTAATTATAGAGTACTGGACACTGGCAACTTATAAATATACAATGGGATGTCCCAAAGCAATGAATAAAAGGTCAGGAAACAACTAGGTAACAGAACTGCCACAGACACAACAGGAGTGAAAAACCACCTAAGTTTTAGAGTAGTGCTGCAAACATGAAAATGAAAAACAAGTAATTGGTAACTAGAAGGTAGGAACAGTAGACCAGGCAATGCTCCAACCATTGTGGCAGAGCGTGTGTGTAATAGCATAAAATGAAGCATCTGTGTTGAGGCTGGTGGGTCTGTAAACAGTACACTTTGTGAGAACTAAAGGAAAAAAAAGGAAGAACTTTGTTTTGAAGAAGAAATATTATTTAGGATATGCTCGAATAGTTCTGACAATAGAGTGTAGAGGGATGTCTTTAGGAAGCTTAGAAGCAGGGCATAAGGATGTTAGCTCAATTCTGTTATGAGGCTCTTTCCAGTTCTGAGATATGTTATGTTACTAGAAAAGGCTATCATGTTGGCCTGGGATTGTTAAGGAGTGTCCCCAATAGTTGCCACGGTGATTTATGAGAGAACAATTGAGTTAAGGCCCCTAGGAGGATCAGGGTGCAAGAGGGGGGCCTGATGCAAAAAGGAATTTGAATAAGGTTTTTGTAAGGAGAGGCAAAGCTAGTGGTCTTAGAAGGGATGGATAAGGCTGAAACCTGACCTATTAGGGTGCAGAGAGCTAGATTCTGGTCCAATCCAATATTGGAGGTCCAGAGTAGGGATACAGGGTAAATTATTGAGTTGAATATACTGCTCTAAATGCAGGCTAAATACGATTTTCAGGTACAATAATAAATGTTCCTGACTGTGGCTCTTTTTTACCTTCAGCAAGGCAGTAATAACAGAGTCAGAGAGCTCTGTGTTCATTTGGATCTGGGTGTCAGTAGTTCTTGACCACTTAAGGACTAGCCTTGTTTTGGAATTTAGGTGTTTACATGTTTAAAACAGGTTTTTTTTTTTTGCTAGAAAATTACTTAGAACCCCCAAACATTATATATTATTTTTTTTTCTAACATCTTAGAGAATAAAATGGCGGTCATTGCAATACTTTTTTTTCACACCGTATTTGCGCAGCGATCTTACAAGCGCACTATTTTTGGAAAAAAAAAATCACTTTTTTGAATAAAAAAAATAAAAAAGACAACAGTAAAGTTAGTCCATTTTTTTTATATTATGAAAGATAATGTTAAGCCGAGTAAATTGATACCCAACATGTCACACTTCAAAATTGCGCCCGCTCGTGGAATGGCGTCAAACTTTTACCCTCAGAAATCTCCATAGGCGACGTTTAAAAAAATTTACAGGTTGCATGTTTTGCCTTACAGAGGAGGCGGCGATACCTCACATGTGTGGTTTGACCACCGTTTTCATATGCGGGCGCTACTCACGTATGCGTTCGCTTCTGCACGCGAGCTCATCGGGACAGGGCATTTTAATTTTTTTTTTTCTTATTTATTTTACTTGATTCTATTTATTTTTTCATCGTTTTAAAAAAAAAAAAAAAATTGGGTCACTTTTATTCCTATTACAAGAAATGTAAACATCCCTTGTAATAGAAAAAAAAGTATGTCAGGTCTTCTTAAATATGAGATCTTTGGTCAAAAAATTAACAGAAAAAATGGGTTGAAAAAGTGACAACAGAAAAATGTGCCTTTAAGATGTTTTGGAGGAAGTGACGTTTTGACGTCGCTTCCGCCCTCCTATGGTATGGAGACGGGTGGGAGCCATCTTAGCCTCACTCATCTCCATACCACAGACGTGAAGGGACCTGATCGCCAACGCCGCTACCGATGGCTGCGGTAAGCGGCGGAGGGCGCGGGAGAGAGGCGGGTGGCACCTCTCCCCCCGCCGATAACAGTGATCTCGCGGTGAATGGATACCTTGGTTGTGGCATCAGCTGCTGCCGTTACCGAGATATCCATCTTCAAACTGCCGACGTATATGTACATGAGCCAGTTGGTAAGATCAGTTCTTGACTATGAACCCTGACTTGCCAAGGATACTGAGATTTGCTACCTAGCCAGGCAGACCCTTTGATAAATATGTTCCAACTATAAAAAAGAGGAAGATTTTTCCCAAACCACTATCACTTGAGATGGTGATCTTCCAGATGTAGGGGGATCTTTTATTTGTCGATTTGTGGAAACAAGTGGAAATCTCCTTAACCATAGATTTTTGCTTATTTTCATAAATATAAAAATGTTTAATATTTCAGTATAAACATTCTAACATATTTGGAGGCCCCAGTGAGATGTATGCCTAAGTTTTAAACAAAGGATACAACTGTGCAAAGTATATATATTTTGTTGCCATTTTTTTTTTATTTGGGTATTGCTATTGTTGGTTGCAATATTGAAAATGTCTGATACAGTCCAATAGATTCGGCAGAGATTGAGACTGGTCTGCATAACAAAAATACCAGAGAATTGGAAAAATATCAGGTGATATCTTATGTCAAAGAAAAATTGGAGATTAAAAAGGATACCAATGATTGGGTAATTGAAATGCAGAGTAGAGTTGCAGAATATGTAAATTATATCTGGTCTGATAAATCAGGTGTGGCAACTTATCTTCTTCTTATATCTGTTCACTAAAGATTGTTCTCTTCTTAATTTTAAGGAAATCTCACATCAAAAGCACTCCAAAAGTATGTCTCATAGGAGTGAGAAAAAAAAAAAAACCCTCAACCTGTGCCTGATACTACAAAAGTGATAAAGTTTTTAAAAGCAAATATGGGTATATATACTAAGAAAAGATCACCTTCTATAATTAATCATATAGAAACTTATGAGAAGGCGATGAGGTGCCTTAAATTAAAACATGACAAACATAAAATTGATTTTATTTCATGGGTATTTGAGCTAAGGCACAAGTACTTCTTTAAATTCCCTATGAGACATGGGTAAAAATATCTGGTCTGAAGTTCTCTCAGAAATAAAAACTGAATTTGGTCCCTATTGTTCAGTCTGCAAAAAGAGCCATCTTTACTGTAAAATGTCGGTTGAGTCAAAGTCCCAGGGAATTTTTGTCAGTTCTCAAGAATGCCTATAGCTTGGCTGAGAAAGATCCCAATTTTGAGGACCATGAATTCATACAATTGTTTTATGATGCCTTGCCAAATAAAATTAAAATTATTCCGGCCCGGGATTACAATCCCAGAAAAAGTCTGGATTGGTTACTAACAGAGTACCACCCTTTTTGCTGTTTTACAGAATAGCGAGGAGTCTCGCAATAAAAAGACCGCTCAAGAAGCAGCTGAGACTCACATTAAAAAGGATCAGGGACAGTTTGTGTCTCCAAAGAGGAGTTATGCTTAGGTTGTTAAAAGCCCCAGTTTTCCCAAACAGAATAAAGCTAGATCCAATCCAGATGATAAGATACCAATAATTTCTGAAAACCCAAATAAAAAGAAACAGTTTGTAAAAAGGCAGTTCAATCAGTATGGGAGAAATCAGAGGAATCATTACTGGGATAACCAATTTGATAAATGGTTCAAAATGGTTCTGAATCAGATGGTTCTGGAAAATCACAGCCTTCTAATTTCCAAAATCCACCCACAAACGTTCATTGGAAAAGTAGAAGTAATTTATATGATCAAATGGATCATATGCAGAATAACTTTGGGGTGTTGGCCAAACAGATGGAAAATCTTTCCAATTTCCTCACTGTTAAATCCAAAAATCTTTTTTTAGAAGAAGAAGCAACCCCTGTCCAGAACCCTGCTTAATAACAAACAGTGATAAGCAGGCTAAAGTGTTAAATCATGCAAATGCCTGTAATTTACTAGTAAGCAAAAGTGAGCCAGTTAAACCAAATGTCTGTATACCTGAAAAGAAATGAACCCCGCCAATGCCAAATGGCAAAAGGGGAGTGGGGGGGAGACATGTTTGTGATTTTATCTTGCAGGTGACGGAGGCCCCAGCTGTGAAAAACCTGACAGGCAATCTCAGGATTACTGTCTGTGAAGAAGAGAAAGGGGGGCCATCGGTGGGTAAGAGAAACAGCAAGACAAAAGACAGTTTCACATGTCATCCAAAATTTCTTTGCTCCCTACAGGAAATAGACTACAGGTATTTCATGAAAGTGGCGTTGCATAATAATTTACCACCAATAATGGCTTTATTGGACACAGGTAGCGAAGCAACTATTTTGTCTCAGATATATTTTCAACAGATCCAGGATTTATCTTCTGAAAAGTATAAGCTGAAACATTTCACAACTGACCTTGTAAGTGTCTCGGGCACCGCCCTGAAGGTCATAGGAAAGGACTGGCTGAACTTCAACGTGTGGAATAAAGTAATTTGCCATCCCACACTTAGTTGACTTGCCCTACGAACACTTATTTATTGGCATCGATCTCCTTAAGAGATTAAATCCTATTATTGATTTTATCAATAAGATTATCTGGTCTCAAGTGAAAATGCCCATTAACTATGAACATTCCCAATCCTATCACAATCGGCATAACTGCCATGTGACAGAGGAAAGGCCGGACTCTATTAAGATCCATCTCAGAAACAGCCAAGTTCCAGATGTCTCCTTACAGGCAAAACCGACCTCCACCGTAGGTGGACAGGAGGATAACACCATATGTGTGTCCCCTGAAAGGGTTAGATATGTTTGCTTGGAAGGTGATGTCATCACCATTCACTTGCATCCAGAAAATACTGACTCTACTGGGTACAGTAATCATAGACAATTCCTAGCAGGGATTTTAAAAGGTGAATGATGATGTGTTCTTTCCCCTATAATGACCTGGGAAGAACTAAAAGGGCTAAACTAGATCTACGCCAGGAAAATATTTACGTTAGTAGAAATCTACTAGAACAGTTGGCCAATCCTAAAGTAATTAGGTATCCAAACCCTCAGGATAACTGGATCCATGATCTGGATGATGACCCTAACAGTCATAATATAATTGCTAAATGCATGTTATCCATTTCTATAGGGGGTAAAACAGCCAATCATTCAATTCTGGTAATTAAGGAGCTACGGTATCATATTTACATTGGCAACAATATATTACATAGCTTTGCTATACACGTGGATCTGGTAAATTCCACATTATGGTCCAGATTAAAAGGGAATACATGTAGTTTCATAAATGATCATGAAACCCTCAAATCATCCCAGATACTGCCATATGCAGTAAGTAAATCAGTACCACATGATATTATCATCCCTCCAGGTAGCAATAGTTTTCTGTTACCTATCCAGGTACAAATAGGCAAAAAAAAATTAAGAATCCTGAAGCATTAATATGCCTCTCAAATAGGATGCAACAAATGGGAATTTCAGTAAATCATACACCCATGGTAAACATTCATCTATTCAAAACCCAAATCATCGTTAACAATGGAACTCTAAATGAGAGCTCTTTGTATAAAGACACCATACTTGGTCTGGCCTTAGATTCAGATCATTATACTTTTGGGTTTCATAATGCAATTATTGGCCTAATACCTGAACAATAACTCACTGAGGAGCAAATGGTTGCACAAACATTTCATTATCCTCCTGAAGGATTGTTCATCATTAATTCAGTATATCCTTTCAATCCTGAAGATGGTACCTGCAAGGTGGAGGAATCCTCCCTTACCTTTGATCATACACTTAAGGAGCAGAGGAATATCACGAGTACACAGAGAAGGCTAGTAAGTCCAATCATGACCTCACTGACCGGCTTGAAGAAACCTATGAAATAGGTCAACCTGAGATTTTCCCAGGATTTCTGGATATGGTTCAAGAGCAAATGTTGTTAGCCAATCTATGCTCTAATGATATAGAGTGCCAACATTTAAAATAAGTTTTCTTGGAGTTCAAGGAAATGTTTGCTAAAGATTCCTATGATTGTGGTCTAACAGACATACACATTGCCAGGATTCAGACTGATCCAGAGGAATATTGTCTTCCCCTAGCTTGTTACGATTCACTAGCAGAAATTATAAGGAATCTCAAGGAAAGAGAAGTTAGAAGATCATTGCACAGTTCTTATAATAATCCAATACTTGATATCCTTAACCACTTGCCGCCTGCCATATAGCAAAATGACAGCGGCAAAGTGGTTTCAATATCTTGACCGGACGTCATATGACGTGATCAGGATATTAAGCTGCTGCGCGCTCCCAGGGGCGCACATCGCGGCGATTGTTGTTGCGGTGTGTCAGTCTGACACACCGCAACTCCGATCTAGGTAAAGAGTCTCTGACAGAGACTCTTTACCACGTGATCAGTCGGAGTCCAATCACGGCTGATCACGATGTAAATAGGAAGAGCCGGTGATCGTCTGACAGACGCGAGTAAAGGAGAGCCGATCGGCTGCTCTCCTGACAGGGGGGGTCTGTGCTGATTGTTTATCAGCACAGCCCCCCTCGGATCCCACCCAGGATGGCAATCCACACTGGACCACCAGGTATGCCCCCTAGACCCCCAGGGAAATACTAATCTGTGCCCAGGCAGCTGCTAATCAATGCCTAGGTAGCTGCCAATCAGTGCCCACTCAATGCCTACCACTGCCAGTGCCACCAGGGATGCCTATCAGTGCCACATATCAGTGCCCAGCAGTGCCGCCTATCAGTGCCCAGTGCCGCCTATCAGTGCCACCCATAAGAACCCATCTTTGCCTTTCAGTGCCCATCGGTGTCGCCTATCAGTGCCCACCAGTGCTGTCCACCAGTGCCACCCATGAGTGCCCATCAGTGCCGCCTATCAATGCCCATCAGTGCTGCATATCAGTGCCACCCATCAGTGCCGCCTACCAGTGCCGCATATCAGTGCCCATCGTCAGTGCCCGCTCATTGGTGCCACCTCATCGGTTCCGCCTTATCAGTGCCTGTCAGTGCCGCCTTATCAGTGCCCATCAGTGAAAGAGAAAACTTACTTATTTACAAAATTTTTTAACAGAAGCAAAAGCAAAACTTTTATTTTTTTTCAAAATTTTCGGTCTTTTTTTATTTGTTTAGCAAAAAATAAAAACCGCAGAGGTGATCAAATACCACCAAAAGAAAGCTCTATTTGTGGGAACAAATTTATAAAAATTTAGTTTGGGTACAGTGTAGCATGACCGCGCAATTGTCATTCAAACTGCGACAGCACTGAAAGCTGAAAATTGGTCTGGGTAGGAAGGTGTATAAGTGCCCTGTATTGAAGTGGTTAAACTGAATGGTCAATGGCGTTTATGTGCTGATCTCAGACAGCTAAATAAACAAGTATATATGTCCGGCTGGCCTGTGCCATATATTGACCAATGCTTGGTACAAATGCAAGGCGCCAAAATCTTTACCACGCTGGACTGTGCTCAAAGATATTGGACTGTTAGGTTAAGTCTTGAAGATCTATATAAACTGGCATTTACATTTGGTAAGGAACAGTACACCTGGAACAGAATGCCATTTGGTTATATAAAGAATCTGCCATGTTTTTACATAAAGCTATGCCTGATGCCACTGAAAGAGGAAACTTGACACATGTGGATGATATTTTGTTAAAAAGTACCTCGTTTGAAATACATATCCAATGAGGAGGGCGTGGCTAGCCGGCGGAGACGATGGACACATGTTAACAGAGCTCCGCAGTATCCTGGGCCTGAGCGGGTGATAACAGCGACACAGAGCCTCGTTTCCCGGATCCATACACCGGTCCCACAGTGGACACACTCCCGGATGCCTTCCCGCAAACGAAAGGAGCCCACGAAGCCAAGAAAGATGACAGACTTTCTCATACAGCCGCGCCATCTGACTGTCCAAGATGGTGCCGGCAGACATGCAGGAGAGCCGCGTGGCCTCGGCACACAGCACGGACGGGACAGGAGACAAGACTCTGGCCGCTCCTATGGAAATAGATCACAGGGAAAAGGTCAGTACCCTCCACCTCCATCTGCATCCTCCAGCCCTGCAAAAAGCAAGCTGAAAACGTCTTCGCCCTGTGTAGACACAGCAGATATCAGTGGATTTGAATCCTCCCTGGATGATACCAGGGAACTACAGGAGTCCATTATAGACTTCCCCACACAAAACCAGCCGGTATTAGATACCACACTTAAAGACATGTTAGTATCCTTGCGATCAACCTTACATGCTGACATGTTGGCAATAACACAGCGATTCAAAGCAGAGGTAGCAGCGGTATACTCAAGGGTTTCCCACATTGAATCTAAGATGGGCGAATTTGCGTCAACCTTTAATGATATGGTGGATGCTCATAACGACAGGGATGAGGAAATTACAGCTATCAAAACAAAAATGGCCGACCTAGAGGACAGATCAAGACGCAATAACGTCAAAATCAGAGGGATCCCTGAATCGGTCAAACCCCCAGATTTAAAGGAATACTTTACAAACCTTAAGAAAGCTGCACTTCCAGAAGCACCCCTGGAGGATTTAATCATAGATCGAATACACCGCCTCCCAAAACCCAGAAACATACAAGAACATCTTCCCAGAGATACAATAGTTCGCATCCACTTTTTCCACATCAAGGACCAATTCATGATGACAGTTAGAAGACGAGAAAACCTCCCTCAAGAGCTACAAGACCTTTCTTTCTTTGCTGACCTTTCAGCCTTCACCATGCAGCAACGTAGACAGTTAGCAACTATCACAAAACCGCTGAATAACCACCGCATCTAGTACAGATGGCTGTATCCGGCCAAGCTCCTGATTACAAAAGAGGGCAAATCACATGTTGTAACAAATGTTAGGGAGGGAATCCGTCTCCTGAGAGATTGGCGAATTTTTGATCCAGATGACAACGGCCAGGATGGGCCACATTCACTTTCATCCACCAGAGCCAGCTCAGACGCAGAAACAGGCTGATTTACTCGGCTGAAAAACGACAAGAAACCCATTTAGCCCAGGAGAATGCCACTTAGCTAACTCCTTGCTTTACCCCCCGAGTTATAGTGGATTTACATCCGCACAGATCCCTATCAGGATCGAAAATTTTTTACAACTTTTTGTTTGTACCCTTTTTCTCTCCTCCCCTCCATATTTCCCTTTTTGTCTACAGGAACAGAAATACGGACATACTGATTATTCCTCCTCAATCATTGGAGTCTTTTGATCCGCAGTTCCCAGCACATCGGAAGCCAATACCATCAGGCGGCCAGCTTTCTCTCTACACTCTCTACAAGCAAAGGTATGAGTTACACAACTAAAAACAGGTCTTTCAAACTATCATCACTAAATGTGAAAGGTCTGAACAGCCCCTACAAATGTCAAATGGCCTGGAAGGAAGCATCTAGACTGAAAAGCGACATTATGTGTTTCCAGGAGACTCACTTTTCAGCGACCAAACCCCTGGTTTTTAGAAACCGTAAATTCCCTCACCTATATACAGCAAATGGCCCAAAGAAAAAAGGAGGGGTAGCAATTGCAATCAGAGACTCTATTCCGTTCTCAGAAATCACAACCTACCTGGATAACTCTGGCAGGTACATCATATTGGTGTGTGAGATTTTTGCAGTCAAGTATACCTTAGTTAACATATACCTACCAAACAGCAACCAACTCCGATTCTTAAACAAAATATGGAAAAAGGTAGAATCTCTGAAACAGGGACATGTTATCCTATGCGGGGACTTCAACGCGATCCCAGACAAGTATATGGACTGCACTAACCCCAAACACCTAAAATACAGAAGGACAACGCTGGCAAGATTTATTAATGCATCAAACCTCTTTGACGTATGGAGGTGTCAACATTCATCAGAGAAGGACTTCACCTTTTTTTCTAATGTACACAGCACTTACTCAAGAATAGATTTATTTCTAGTGGACAAATTTTTATTGCAGAAAATTGTTACATCAGATATTGATATTATATCATGGTCTGACAATGCTCCAATATCCATAGGCGTGGGGGGGGCGGAATGCTGAGACAGCAGCAAATAGATGGAGGAATGATGTGTTATCTATCTCCCAACCTGAGAATCTTAAATCAATCAGGAAATCTTTGACTGAATTTTTTAAAAATCAACCCTCCCTCGGTATCCGACCCTTTCACATTGTGGAACACCCATAAAGTAGTTATGCGGGGTCTCCTAATACAATTAAGCGCAAGGGCCAAAAGGCAGAGGACAGAGAGGCTTAACGACCTGCTGAATAAAATAAAAAACTTAGAACTCTCCAACAAACAAAATTCTACCCAAAAAACAAGAACTCTATTATTTGATGCTAGACAGGATTTAAGAACACTTCTGGTGTCCCAGCAGGATAGCCGCCTTCGCATTTTAAAAGCGAATAACTACCGTTGCAGCAACAAGGCGGGTAAACTGCTGGCGAACCAGCTGAAAGAGAAAATGATAAAACAAAGAATCCCACATATAGTGAATCCTAAATCTAAATTAACAGTGTCCAACCCCAAAGATATAGCAGACGCTTTTAGCGACTACTATGAAGCCCTATATAATCTTAAAGAAGACCCCAACACACCACAACCATCTGAAAACATGATTTCAGAATTCTTGGAAGCAATTAATCTTCCAAAGGTTCCACAATCAGAACTTACTAAACTAAACCTACCATTTACTACCCAAGAAATTGAAAAAACAATTAGGAATATGCCCCTCAACAAATCTCCAGGTCCCGATGGATATTCATCTGAATACTACCAATTATTCCAAACTGAACTGTCCCCATATCTAAAGCAGGTCTTTGATGCCGCAATGTCCAAAGCCTCATTCCCAAAAGAAATGTTAACAGCAACTATCATAACCCTGCCAAAACCAGGTAAAGATTACTCAGTTCCACAAAATTTTAGGCCTATTTCTTGACTGAATGTGGACGTCAAGGTGTACACCAAGATCTTAGCCAATAGATTGACATCAATACTACCAGAACTCATTAATCAGGACCAAGTAGGTTTCGTATCTGGTAGGCAAACCACCGACGCAACCAGAAGAATGGTAAATATAATCCATCTGGCAGAGGAGTCTCGAAGGCCTTCTCTGCTCCTAACTTTGGACGCAGAGAAGGCCTTCGATAGAGTTCATTGGGGATATTTGCTCAAGGTGTTGGAGAAGTTTGGTTTGATAGGCCCCATACAACAAGCAATTTTAGCATTGTATTCCTCCCCGTCCGCCTATGTTTTTACTGAAGGAATGTTTTCTAAAAACTTTCAAATAACAAATGGAACAAGGCAGGGGTGCCCCCTGTCACCACTAATTTATGCATTAATTATGGAACCACTTGCAGAAACAATTAGTAATAATATAGCAATCCAAGGAATTCCCTCTTCTGACCGAGAACATAAAATATCTCTCTTTGCAGATGACGTCATTTTGACTCTATCTGACCCCTATAACTCATTAAAAGCTGCACACGAGACACTACTGAAATTTAGTAAAGTAGCCTACTACAAGGTGAATGCATCTAAATCTAATATTCTAGGAATAGCGATTGACAACAAAACTAAATCCGATATGCAAAAAGATTTCCCTTATCCGTGGTCCCCAGACTCTATCACCTACCTAGGTATACAACTAGCTTCCCCCACTTCGAAACTTTTCCAACTTAATTACCAACCTCTATTAAAAGCATTTCAAGAAGATATCTCAAGATTCCAAAAATTCCACTTATCTTGGAATGGCCGATTAGCGGCATACAAGATGTTACTACTCCCAAAATTAATGTACATTTTCAAAACCCTTCCAATACCAATCCCAAACACCTTCTTTAAAGCCATGCAAAAACAAATGTCAAAGTTTATATGGGCAGGTAAGAGAGCTAGGTTCCCGTCGCAAATGCAAGAAAATCACAAAGAAATAGGTGGTTTAGGGGTACCAAATTTAAAAGACTACTATATAGCAGCAGTCTTAGACCAACTAAAACAATGGTTCGCCAACAAAGAAATGAAACACTGGTCCCAACTAGAACAGTCATGGTTGCACCCTAGATCCCTACAGTCATTGATACTTGCTAACAATATACAACAAGTTACAATTAAAAATGATCACCCTACCATACAAGCTACAATGCAAGCCTGGTTCCACCTAAAAAAGACATCCAGTCCAAAAATGGAACTCACAGAAGTACCTATCCCACTAGAAGCCTTAAAATGGTTGATCCCAAACATTTCCCTAGAACAATGGCAAAGTAAAAAAATCTTACTATTGAGGGATATAATACAAGAAGACAAGTTGCTGCCATTCAAAGAAATACAAAATAAGTTTCATCTACATTCATCAGAGTTTCTGACCTATCTACAGATTGCCTCATGGTATAACAAATGGAAAATATCAAATTCTCTCATACCAACTCTAGTATGGAAGTATTTGAATTCCACTAACCCTAAAACGAAAGGCATATCTCTGATGTACACACTACTCAACGCCAAAAAAACATTTGCTAAACTCACTCCCTTACAAAAATGGGAAAAAGAACTAGGCCAGACGTTTACAGAAAAACAATGGTTATTGGCATTTAAATGTAATCATAGATTTTCAAGGTGCTCTAACTATGAGGAACTGGGGGCAAAGCTAATAGCAAGATGGCATTATACACCTTATATGATGGCTAAATTCTTTAGAGAAAATTTGAATTTGTGTTGGAGGGGCTGCGACCATGTTGGAACATTGACCCACATGTTATGGTCATGCAAGCATATTCGCAGCTTCTGGTCAGAAATATTTAAACTAATAGCGAAAATAACAGGAGTCTTTACCACTCCTTCGGTCGAGAAGGCCATTCTAAGCATTAATATGTCAGAATACCCAATCTCAGTGAGATCTATAGCGATGCATATACTATTTGCCGCCAGGTCCCTGTTGGTGAGTAAATGGAGATCCGACGAAATTCCCAGTATCAGAGAAATTACTACAAAGATCAACACGATATCTGTTTATGAAAAAATCTTAGCCTATAGAGATGGTTCTGGAGCAAAATACCTTTCTAATTTGAAACTTTGGAATTCACTATTTCATACATGAAAATGTTCTGTTACCTGTAACCCAGTTGTAATTTAAAATACTACCCTTTTACCCTCTCTTTCTCTCTCCCTTCCTTTCCCCCCCCTCTCCCTCTAATCTACCAGTTTGTACGGTGATATGTTTTAATCACCACAGTTAGTGTATCATCAAATGGAGCTAATCCATTGTGAAGTTCAACTAAGAAACATAAAGCAAATCAATAAGATTCACTTGTCCCAGGATATTGTATTATCTACATAATCTTAAACTGAGTTAATCTGTAATAATTTAGCATATTGTTTATCTGATAAATGTACAGTTGACAATCCCATGATGGACAAGTTAACTATTTTCATAACATGTATGTATGACAAATTCTTAATAAAAATTAAATAAAAAAAAAAAGAAAAAAAAAAAGAAATACATATCCAATAAATTAGGCATGTACTTAGTCTGTTAAGTTAGGCAGGTGTTAAAATCTCTTTAAAGAAAGCCCAATGGTGTTGTTCCAAAGTTAATTTCCTAGGACATGAGGTTACTTCCGAAGGCTTAAGTTTATTGATAATTATGCAGAAATCAGTAAACCACTGTTGGCATTACTAAAGAAGGATGTACCATGGACATGGGGAAAGAATCAGGAACAAGCCATGTTGGAGCTTAAAAGAAAACTCATCCAAGCCCCATCTTTGATCTATCCAGAGGGGGTAAACCCTTTCATCTGGAAACTGGTTTTACAAACCTCAGTATCAGTGCGCTACTGTGTCAAAAACAAGACAATTTGAAACAAGGTCATTGCATATGCAAGCAAGTCTTTGTCACCTGTAGAGGTAAACTTTAGTGACTGTGAAAAGGCGTTACTAGCCCCAGTCTGGGCCCTTCAAAACTTTAGAAGTTACATTCAGGGTGAGAAAATAATTATTGAAACGGCACATCAACCTCTACAATATTTACAAAGTGACAAAATAAGAGATGACAATTTGTCAAACAGCAGAATAATTGCTAGGACGTTATCTCTACAAGGAGGGCCCTTGGAACTCAGTTATAAACAAAATAAAAAGTGTCCAGTAGCTCAAGGACTTGCCAAACTTCATGATTGTATGGCTCCTTCTCATAAAGAAGAGCTGTTAGATGATTTCTTAGAGGAACAAATCTCTTCCCCTTACAAAGCATATGATGAGGATTACTGTCCTCTACTCCCATGTGTAAACATTGATGGTTGTGCTTATCACGCGTTATCGTAGGGGATGAGAGAAAACTAGTGGCAGGCATTGGAATCACTTGGGCAAGTGAATTCCCAAATGTATCAGTAGGATACCGCATTGGTGCTAAAAGTAGCCAAGTGGCAGAATTAGCAGCTGTATACAAGACTGTTCAAATTGCTATAGAGCATAATATTACTGAATTTGTTATAGTCACAGATTCTAATTATGTACATAACAGTTTTGTCGAGTATCTGCCTACTTGGAAGAGAAACAACATGCTACGGTATAATAACAAACCTGTTAAACATGCCAAACTGTTTTGCACCATAGATGAATTAGTCAGTAGTAATGGATTAACCATTTACTAGAAGAAAACAAAAAGGTCATTCTAAAACCCAGAACATGGACAAGGAAGGTAACGATCTAGCTGAACAACTTGCTAAACAAGGTGCGATAAATGGAGAAAATGTAGACATAGATCTAGGAATGATACACATTGAAGCTGTCACTAGACCCTGAGCTAAATTACAGACTGTAAATAATGTGGCACAATGGAGTCAAGAATCTGCAAGTGAAGATCTAATTAAAAGCCAAAAGGAAGATCCTATACTTGGGATCTTATATAAACATATTGGAGATCCTAGTAACAATCCCATTTCAGAGGATGATTATGCCCAAAAAAAAACCCTCCGATTATTAGTAAAAATCAAATCTCAATTCAGCATTCAAGATGGTTTACTAATGAGGACATCCAAGAATGGTATTCAACAGTGGGTAGTTCCTACTATATTTAGAGGCCTAAAGTTACATGTTCATGATGCACCTACAGCAGGTCACCAAGGTGAGAAGATTACCTGTGAATTATTACGGGATTATGCATATTGGCCTCATATGTTGAAAGATGTCCAAACCTATTGTCAAGATTGTCTAGTTTGTGCTCAATTCCAACCTCAAGGTCCCACACATTGTGCCCCACTTCAGAGAAAAGGTTTCTCCTTGCCTTGGTCCGACATACAGATTGACTTTATAGGTCCTGTCACAAAGTCATCCAGGGGAAACAAATACATGTTAATGGTCACTTGTGTATTTACCAAGGGGGTAGAATGTTTACCGGCTCATAACAACACAGCTAAAACATGTGCCCATTTTCTTATTAACCATGTATTTTCCAGATTTGGCCAACTGTTAAGGATTGGTTTGGATCAGGGTCGGCATTTTACAAATGAAGTAATGTCTAAAATGTGGAAAATCTTGGGTGTCAAATGGAAATTACACATTGCCTATCGTCCAGCATCCAGTGGATCAGTAGAGTGCTATAACCAGTCTATTGTCAACGTCCTTGAAAAATTTGTGAAAGAATCAGGTAAAGACTGGGACGTGAAGTTACCTTTAGTGCTCACGGCCATCAGAGCTACACAGAGTTCTGCTACTAAGATGTCACCCTTTGAATTGATGACAGGTAGGAAAATGGTACTTCCACAACATCTGTTGTATCGCACATCAGATCATAACCTGATGAATGCAGCCACAACACATCAGTATGTGGAAAACCTTTGACAGCATCTTCAACATGCTTTTGCTTTTGCACAGAAGAATCTCGAGAAAGCAGCAGTAAGTAATAAAACTTATTATGATCTCAAAACCAACAAGGAGTATGAAACAGCTGATAAAGTGTTTCTGTACAATTTTTCTTGAGACCAAGTAAAAGAAAATATGTTTCTTCCATCATGGAAAGGTCCGTACGATATCATTGACAAGATCTCACCTGTGGTTTCCAAAATTAAACTAGATAAACTATAGGCCCACAACCAGGTCTGAAAGTTATGGCATCTCAGAGAGGACCCACCCTGACCGGATCTTCACCGATTTTGCTCATATTTCAGCAGCTAGGTCTTTACAGAAGTAATTACAATTACAGCTTACAACTGCATAGAGCTCACTAAAGAGAATATACAGCCCCACCTACTGGCTGAAAACTTAAAATAACAGTGTCAATAGAGCATTATTATTGCACACTCCAAAGTCAGATAGTAATAACTAGGGATGAGCCGAACAACCCCCGCTTCGGTTCGCACCAAAACATGCGAACAGGCAAAAAGTTTGTGCGAACATCGTTAAAGTCTATGGGAAACGAACATGAAAAATCAAAAAAGTGTTCATTTTAAAGGCTTATATGCAAGTTATTGCCATAAAAAAGTGTATGGGGACACAGGTACTGCCCCAGGGGACATGTATCAATACCAAAAAAAAGTTTTTAAAACAGCCGTTTTGTCAGGAACAGTAATTTTAAAAATGCTTAAAGTGAAACAATAAAAACAAAATATTCCTTTAACCGCTTGCTGCCCTCCATATGACGGCCAGGCGGCGCGGCTCTTGTTCTGGGCGGGCGTCATAGGACATCCGTCCATTTAAACAGGGAATGCGCGCGATCGTGTGTGTGCAGCCCTGTACCTTCGGTGGTGGCCTGTCACAGACACAGCTTACCACCGAGGGGGGTGAACAGCCATTGGGCATGGCTGTTTACCACGTTGATCGGCCGTGATTAAGTCAGATTGAAGGAGATTGTGGTAACATCTCGTTACCGCGTGCACCAATCACACTGATTGCCCCCTCATAAAGAGAACCTGTCACCAGCCATCAAAGTACCTGTCACAGTTCAGCTAAGTACCCCAGTACCTGTCACAGTTCATCTGAGTACTCGAGTACCTGTCACAGTCCATCTGAGTACCTGTCACAGTCCATTTGAGTACCCGAGTACCTGTCACAGTCCATATGAGAACCCTAGTACCTGTCACAGTCCATCTGAGTACCCGAGTACCTGTCACAGTCCATCTGAGTACCCGAGTACCTGTCACAGTCCATCTGAGTACCCGAGTACCTGTCACAGTCCATCTGAGTACCTGTCACAGTTTATATGAGTACCTGTCACCGCCCTTCAGAGTACCCGAATACCAGTCACCAGCCCATCAGAGCACCCGAGTACCATTAGTGATTAAATACCACCAAAAGAAAGCTCTTTTTGTGTGAAAAAAAGGACACAAATTTCATATGGGTACAGTGTTGCATGACTGAGTAATTGTCATTCAAAGTGTCAGAGCGCTGAAAGCTGAAAATTGGTCTGGGCAGGAAGGGGGTGTAAGTGCACTGTATTGAGGTGGTTAAATATCATGCCTGGGGGGGTCCGCCTGTAAAGTGGCGCATCTCTCTGATGTGTTTTACTATGTCGCAGCAAAATTACATTTCTAAAGAAAAAATGTCATTTAAAATTGCTGGTGGCTGTAATGTATTTCCGGATCCTGGCAATATAGATAAAAAATCAATAGACCCCCCCCAATCCAAACCAGGCCCTATGGGTCTGGTATGGATTATAGGGAGAACTCTACGCCAGAATAAAAAAAAAAAAAAAAAAAAAAAAGGCGTCCCCCCCCCCAAAAAAATCCATACCAGACCCTTAATCGAGCAAGCAGCCTGGCAGGCCAGGATGGGGGGGGGGGGGGTGTGAGCAAATGGCCCCCCTCCTGAACCATACCAGGCCCCTTGCCCTCAACATGGGGAGAGTGCTTTGGGGTCTCCCCCAAAGCACCTTGTCCCCATGTTGATGGGGACAAGGACATTGTCCCCACAACCCTGGCCATTGGTTATGGGGGTCTGCGGGCGGGGGACTTATTGGAATCTGGAAGCCCCCTTTAACAAGAGACAGCAGTCGGTGAGGCACCTCCTATCGAGGCAGTGTTTTTTTTCTTCTATTTTTCAGGTCCATCTGCGCCGTGATTGAAGATGGATGGACATCGTCGGACACTCTTTTTTTCTTTTTTAATAAAGGACTTGTCAAAAACTGTGTACTGTGGGTTTTACTTTTTGACAATTTTTATTGGTGAATGGGTAGGGGTACAATGTACCCCATACCCATTCACATGGGGGGGGCGGGATCTGGGGGCCCCCTTGCTAAAAAGGGGCTTCCAGATTCTGATAAGCCCCCCGCCCGCATACCCCCAATACCAATGGCTAGGGTGGTGGGGACGAAGCCCTTGTCACCACAAGGAGCTTTGGGGGGGACCACAAAGCACCCTCCCCATGTTGAGGGCAAGCGGCCTGGTATGGCTCAGGAGGGGGGCATTTGCTTGCCCCCCATCCTGGCCTGCCAGGCTGCTTGCTCGGATAAGGGTCTGATATGGATTTTGGGGGGGACCCCACGCCAATTTGTTTTTACATTTTGGCATGGAGTTCCCCTTCAAATCTATACCAGACCCAAAATGGCCTGGTATGGACTTGGGGGGGGGGGGGGGACCCATGCCATTTGTTTTCTTTTTTTTTTTATATAATCTTTATTTTTATTTTATGTATTAAAAGGAACATACAGACATATAGTCTATGGTCATTCTTACCACAATACAGTGCAATTCTTACAGTGCAAACATAGACGTTCCAGACAATAACAAGTTGTCAAACCAATCACAAGACAAGGTAAAAACCGGAGGGGTGAGGGAAGGAGGGGGAAGGGGATGAGGGATCAAGTCTTCTTCTAACTGTATTGCACTGTGGAACAGTCAAAATGATTCCCAGGGGGGGGTCCCGCCATGGCAACTTCTTGGCCGGACCCGTCACAAAAGCCCTCCATTCTGTATTGGAGGGGGGGTTTCTTCCCTGCTTTAAGGTCCCCGAGATGCCCACCGGGCGGGTCCCTCGGGAGGGGGGCCATAAGCCTCCAACTAACCTCCACCGAAAGGGAGGCGCCCCACGGGCATCCCCTGGGGTCAATGCCTTTGAAAGGTGCCTGTGTCGCCAGGCGGAGCCCCTTTCCCATAAGTCTGCCCTGGTAATAACTCTATAACATTTAATAAGGGAGATACAAAACTTGCCTTTCTTAAAGGGAAAAAAAAAAAAAAAAAAAACTCCAAAGACGCCTAGCGTTTCGTATGAGCCTTCAACTGTGGACCTTGTGAACCATGCATAAGGAAAGAAAAGGTCTACATCCGGTGCAATCAATAGGGTGGTGAGACATGCCATTCAGGTACGCACGTCACCACATACAGGCCTCCTTAGCTTCAAGGAGGGCTCCGCTAACTCCAACAGCGCGACTTCCAGGCTAGAGGATACAGGATTAGTGTCAATGGTGAATCTCCGCCACTGGGCCCAGATACTATCAAAGCGCTCACTCCTATTCTTGCACCCCGCCACCCACTCCTCCGCCTCTCTGATATCCTCCACCTTCTGTAACCATTCTTTTAAGGTAGGGATCCGTGGACTCTTCCAGTGGAGAGGAACCAGCCTTTTAGCAGCGTTTAATAGATGAGGAAGGGCGCTTTTTTTGTAGTGGCTCAGAGGGAGGGTGGGGAGGTGCAAGAGAAAATGCTCTGGGGAGAACGGGATCTCAATCTGCAGAGCATTTTTAATGGTAGCCTGTACCTCCGTCCAGAACGGCCTAATTACTGGGCATTCCCACCACACATGAAGGAGGGTGCCTTTCTGACCGCAGTCACGCCAGCAGCGGTCAGAAACCGAGGGGTAAATACGTGCTATGACGGCTGGTACCCGGTACCAACGAGTTAGGAGCTTGTAGTTAGTTTCCTGCGTTCTGGACTCTATGGAGCTAGAATGTGCTAATTTATACATGTGTAGGCGCTGTTCTGGTGAGAACTCTATCCCTAGGTCCCGCTCCCATTCTCTTATGAAAGCTGGCTTGCAAGCAGCGGAAACTGAACCCAGTAGCCTATATAACTCAGAGATCAGGTGGGGAATTGGTTCCTCTTCTATGAAAAATCTTTCTAGTGTGGTAATGGTGTCTAGCCCTCTCATCGAAGCCCCCTCTGTTGCAATGAAGTGTTGGAGTTGCTGGTGTCTCCACCAATCCATGGGGAATCTGCCATGGCTAGTCCTCAAGGCATCTAGGGGTATCAGACTACCCTTATCTACAAATTTGCCACAGCTATAATTACCGTCTGTAACCCATGTACCAAAAAAGGTCCTTTGCTCCCCAGGAGGGAACCACCTGAACCCCCCCAGCGGTGCCAGTGGGGAGCCCGGGGGCACCAAAGCGTACAAAGCATTCGTGCGATCCCAGACCCGCAGGGTATGGGTAGTTAGCGGGGAGGACGTCTGTGAGAGTCCTCTATATTCACGAGGCAGCCAAGGCGCGTAGGACAAGTCACGACCTGCCAAGCTCTTTTCCAAGGAGACCCATATTTTTGAACCCCCATGATGCCGCCAGTTGAGGATATGTTGGATCGCAATGGCTCTGTAGTATCGTCTTATATCCGGGAGGCCCAGGCCTCCCATTTCCTTGGCCTTCTGTAGTAAAGACGCGGCCAGTCTTGGCCTTTTACCATGCCAGATGAAATTAATCATTAGGCTTTGAAGCTGTGTAAAGAAGCTCCTGGGGAGAGGGACCGGCAGCATTTGTAAATAAAAGAGCACCCGTGGAAGGATGTTCATCTTGAGTATGCTAAGTTTGCCCAGCCACGTGAAGGAGGTCTTGGCCCAATTCTGTAAGTCTCTACGCACCATGCTCAAAAGGGTGGGAAAATTAGCCGAGTAAATATTATCAAATCTATTGGTAAGTTGTATACCCAGGTACTTAATCGATGTTGTAGCCCAACTAAATGGGAAAGCTTGTTGTAAGTCATTAGCCATCTTCGCAGGGATGGTGATGGGCAGGATTTCGGATTTCGAAAAATTTATTTTAAAATTGGACACCTGACCAAAAGTTTTTAGTTCCCTCATAAGGTTTGGCAGCGACACCAAGGGCTGGGTCAAATGAAAGAGCACGTCATCTGCATAGGCTGACAGTTTGTGTTCCGTTGACCCCACCGTCACCCCTCTGATGTCAGCACTCGCCCGTATTGTTCGAAGCAGTGGCTCCATAGCCAGAGCGAACAAGAGGGGGGAGAGGGGGCACCCCTGCCTCGTGCCATTCCGAATGGGGAACCCCTGGGATAAGTGGCCATTTACCTTGACCTTCGCACTGGGGGTCGCGTAAAGTGCCATGATCCATCTAAGCATATGAGGGCCTAGTCCCCAAGCCTCCAGCACCGCCTTAAGGTATGACCAATCTAGTCTGTCAAAAGCCTTTTCGGCATCCGTGGACAGAATAAGGTATGGGGTGGAATTCCTATGGGCACATGCCCATTGTATAAGCTGCATGGCCCGGATGGAGTTATCCCTAGCTTCTCTACCTGGGATAAATCCCGTTTGATCGGGGTGGATAAAGGAGGGCAAGACATATTTAAGTCGATTTGCCATGATCTTAGCAAAAATTTTTATATCGACGTTAAGAAGTGATATTGGTCGATAGCTTTGTGGGAGAGTAGGGTCCTTGCCTTCCTTCGGGATTACGGTGATGTGGGCTAGTAATGCCTCGGGGGGGATCTGGTGAGTTGTGGCTAAAGAATTAAAATACCTACACATATGATTTTGTAGCAAAGGGAGAAATTTTACATAGTACGCTTTGGAATATCCATCCGGGCCAGGGCTCTTCCCATTAGGTAGGGCCTTCACTGTCGAGATGATCTCCTGAGGGGAGACGGGGGCGTCAAGGTCTAGCTGCTGTTCGGGTGTCAGGGAGGGAAGTCCGGCTGAGGCGAGGTAGTCGCCAATAGCTTTCATTTTCGCTGTCCGCCCTGTGTGGGAGATCTCCTTATCTAGGTGATATAAGTCCGCATAATAATCTCTAAAGATGGAGGCAATCCCGGAGGAGTGTAATGTAGCTGTACCGTCAGGGGACCGAAGAGAGTGCACGTGAGCTGTCAGTCTTCTCCGCCGGAGCGCTCTAGCGAGCATTCTACCACACTTATTTCCCTGTTCGTAGTATTTATGTGAAAGGTAGCGTAGTTGTCTGCGCACTCGACGGTCAAGGAGGCGTGAAAAGAGTTCTCTCAGTTCGATCAACCGATCGCGGGCTTGAACATCTCCCTGGCGTTTGTGTTTAAGTTCTTCTTCCTGTAAAGCTGTCAGTACCCTCTGGAAGTCTATCTGCCTTTCCTTTTTAAGTTTAGAGCCTAGGGAGATCAGTTCCCCCCTGAGTACCGCCTTATGGCTTTCCCACACCACTCCGTCTGCCATATCCTCAGACACATTCTCTGTGAAATAATGTGTAATGGTCTCAGAGACCCTAGCCACTACCGAGGCATCGTCTAGGAGGTTTTCATTGAGCCTCCAGGACCAGGCCCTCTGCGTTTCATCTGGGATTCGCAGCACGGCCCACACCGGAGCGTGATCTGAAATAGTGATATTGCCTATTTCAGCTGACTGCAAGAGCTCAAGGGTGTCGTGGTCCACACACATTAAATCAATGCGCGTGTACACGTCATGCACCCCCGAATAGTAGCTGTAATCCCTCTCTGACGCATGAAGAGCTCTCCATGTGTCTATAAGGAAGCTGTTCTGCAGTGACTTGCGAAAATGCTTGAGGAAGGCTTGGGAGTGAGTGGGGCGGCCTCGGGATGTGTCAACGAGTGGGTCCGGGCTCACATTAAAGTCCCCTCCAAGAATAAGGTGCCCCTCCCTGAATTCGTTCAGCTTGTCTAACACAGAGTCAATAAAGGAGAGTTGTTGGGCATTGGGTGCGTAGAGAGTCGCAAATGTAAATTTTTTGTTGGCCAAGACCCCCTTCACAAAGACGTATCTACCCTGCGGGTCGACTCGGCTCTCTGAGAGCTGGAATGGGCAAGACCTATGGAACGCAATGGCTGTACCCCGTGATTTGGCCACCGGAGAGTTGCTAAAGAACCATTGGGTGTATAAGTGTGTAGGTATCTTTGGGAGGGACTGTTCCCTAAAGTGAGTCTCCTGCAGGAAAACCACCTGGGCCCCCAGCCTCTTTAGTTCCTGCCAAAGCCTGTTGCGCTTGTGTGGAGAGCAGAGCCCCCTGACATTATAGGACAGTACCTTTAGTGACGGCGCACCTGACCTGGATGATAGTTGACCGGTCACACCCCCTCTAGGTCCTCCGTGCATGGTTCAGTCCGTCAAAAGGCGACCTGAGGATCAAAGCAATAACCGTTAGCTCTGGAAAGTAATATCAGGCACAGAATGATATGAAGGGGGGAGGTTAAGGGGGGGGGAGGTAGATAGGGAGGAGGGGGGGTTTAGGGGGGTTAGTGGAGAGAGTAGGTGGGTAGGGGAGGAAAAGGAGGGAAGGGGATACGGGTGAAAACAATAGAAAACTATAGAGCTCACCCGGGAGGGGGGTATCAACCCAAAAACCGCCCGGGTGAAAACTCGGAGTCCCACAAGGGACTGTCACCTAGTAAGGTGAGGCCTAAGTGGGGTACGTGGGTGACCACCAAGGGGACGGCTAGCCCTTCCGTCCGTCCAGTCCATTATGACACATAAACAGGGTGGGGGGAAAAAAAAAAAAAAAAAAAAAAAAACAGTACATATCACCAAAAGGGGAAAGGAGATTATGTAACTCGAACTCCCAAAAAAGTGCGAAAAAGAAAAAACGGTGGGAAGGAAACCAGACAGCCAAGCTAGGAGCTGAACCGCGGACCCCCCCAGTCCATCATGGCGCCCAATGGTACTCAGAATTGGGAAGTAGTGCAAAGGGCCTCGCGTGCAACGTCCTGCACGTGGAAGTAGGATAAGACAGCAATGCGTCCATTGGGCCCAGTGTCCTGATGAGGGCACCTATGATGAAGAGGGGATTATGTCCAGAAAATTAGTGAGAGCAGCAAGGGCGTCAGTGGTTTGTTCAGTCACTGGTTGTAGAGGTGCCCGGACGTGGGCCCTCTGTTTGCCTGTTACGACCTCTGGAGCGTCTGTTTCCTGCCGCCTGGATCCATGGCTGAGGTAGCTGGGGCATCTGGATGTCCGGAGTGGTGCGCCAGTCCGGGAAATCCACTGGATTAAGCTCCAAGGTATGTAAGAAGCGGGGGAGGTCATCCTTTGTGCGTAGTATAGCCCAACGGCCATTCTTGGAAGCCTGGAGGCTGAATGGGAAGCCCCAGCGGTATGTGAGGCCTGCTGCTTGAATTTCCATTAGGAGTGGGCGTAGGGCTCGCCGCTGCATTAGGGTACGCCGTGAGAGGTCCTGGTAAAAGGACAGTTGAGCTCCATCAAAGTCAAAGACTGGTCTGTTACGCATCTTTTGCATTATACGGTCCTTTAGTGTAAATTTGTGCAGCTTGCAGATCACATCCCTGGGGTTGTCGGGGTCTTCTGATGGGGGCCGAAGTGCCCTGTGCGCTCTGTCTATCTCAATCGGCACCGATGGAGGCAAACTCAGGATCTCACGGAACACTCCCTGCAAGGTGGGAACAATGTCCTTAGGTGCAGTGGCTTCAGGAAGGCCTCGTATGCGAATATTCGCTCGCCTGCTGCGGTTCTCCATGTCATCCAACTGACACAGAAGGGCCTCAATCTGGTGACTATGGGTGACAGTCTGTTCTTTGAGCTGAGCTATGGCGGGTATAGTGTCATCAAATTTCTGCTCCAGAGTCTCTACCCTGTGACCCAGTTCAGTGGTATCTGTTTGCAATTGCTCAATGTCTTGCCTGAAGGCCCTCTCAATCCTGCTGGTAAAGCGCTCTAGGTCCTCCTTAGTGGGGAGAGACCATAGATGCTGTCTGATGTCCCTGTCCTCCGTCAAATCTGCCAGGTTTGTGCCCCTGTCCTGTGGTGATGTGGAGCGGGGGGATGCAGGGGGGATGGAGTCGCTTACCAGCCTGGGAGAGGAGATAGGAGACAGTGCTGGGGGCGCTGGCTGAATTTCCTGCTGCAGCGTGGCCGTTCGTTCCGGCGCCATCTTGGATTTTCCCCTCTGCTGGCGGGGGGTGTCGGAAAGGAAAGAATCCAGCGATCCTTGGCCGTTGGGGTGAGCTCTTTTCGGCTGGGAAGAAGCTCGCCGCCGCTGTGACATGCCCTGTGCGGAAATCGGGGGGTAATCACCCCTGTAGCTGCTTATTTAGCTGCGGACCGGACGGAGCTCGGGCCCAGCACGTCCTCACTCCTCCATAGCCAGGCCACGCCCCTCGCCATTTGTTTTCTTAATTCTGTCATAGGGTTCCCCTTAGCCGCTTCAATACACTATATTACATACTGTACACTGCACTATATACCCTGCACTATATACTCTGCATAAAAATTGGGCCTTAAGTGTTGGTGGTACCAGAACACTGTAACCCCTCATAGTTACTCTTGTTGGGTGCAGGAATGGGCCCTGCTGTGAAATATTATTTCAAAAATTGTAATTACATGCCCCTGTTAAACAGGGGAAAAAAAAAATGGGCCTTGGGTGTTGGTAGTGCCCTAAACCAAAAATATTGTTGGAAGCTAGCATCATCAAGATTCAGGAGGAATAGGATAGGCAGCATAGGCAGTCTTCAAGGGATCCCAGATCCATAGCAAATTCAATCAGTTACATCAGCATCGGGGGCTTGATAGCTGCTGATCCAGGACTGATTCATTTTTATAAATGTGAGCCTATCAACGGAGTCTGTGGACAGGCACACTCTTTGATCTGTTACAAACCCTCCAGCAGCAATGAATGAGTGTTCAGAAAGCACGTTGGATGCAGGACAGGCCAGTAGCTCGACTGCATATTGAGCAAGTTCTGGCCAGTGGTCCATCCTCAAGACCCAGTAACCCAGTGGATGCTCTGTTGAAAAAGTCTCCAAGTCTGCTCTTGCCCCTAGATATTCCTGCACCATATAATGTGCTGGTGATGGTTGCTTGAACCTATCAGAGGACTGAAAAATTGTTTAAAGGCCAACCAGCCACCTTTTTCACCTTCACCTTCTTCCTCTGACCAAAGGAACCCTCAGAAACACATTGTCCAGCACCAGGAAATGGTAACCTCCCAGGGTCTGGAATGGCGTTACACAAACTTTTCTTCAAGGCCTCCTGAAGATGTTTCTTCCTCTGCTCCCTCTGCTAAGGCAGGATGAGTTCTGCAACTTTACCCTTGTAACGTGGATCAAGAAGGGTTGCCAGCCAGTAATGATCCCTCTCTTTGATACGACAAATCCTAGGGTCCTTTCACAAGCTTTGCAGAATCAGGGAGGCCATGCAGCGTAAGTTTGCAGAGGCATTAGATTCCGAGTGCTCTGGGTCACTTTAGGATGACATTATCAGGAACTACCTCCTCCCAGCCACGTACAACTCCTTGGGTTTCTGGGGACTGAAAATCATCCCTTGAAGACTGCTGCATCCACGCTGACACAATCCTCCTCCTCCTCTTTTTCCTGTGTGTTTGGCAGCCCTGCAGGAATGCTATCTGGGGCCTTGAGAGGAAAGGAAGTCCTTCTCTTCCTCCCGCTGTTCTGCCTCAAGTGCCCTGTGCATGATTCCATGAAGTGTGTGCTCCAGCAGGAAGACTAGAGTGACAGTGTCACTGATGCATGCATTGTCTCTGCTCACCATCCTTGTGGCCCCCTCAAATGGTGACAGGACAGTACATGCATCCTTGATCAGTAGCCAATGGCGTGGCAAAAAGAAGCCAAGCCCCCCTAAACCTGTCCTGGTGCCATACTCACACAGGCCCTCTGCTGTGCAGCCGCTGCAGCATTGTCAATGTTGAGTTCCACCTGGTGGGCATATCACAAATGAGGCGGTTGGTGGGCAGGTTAAATACCCTTTGAATGTCAGCTAGTTGAGCACTGGCATTGTATGACCACCGGAAATGACCACAGCCTTTTCTAGCCAGCCTCAAGAGATCTTGTAAGCCTGGGTACCTGGTCAAGAAACGCTGCACCACCAAATTCAGGACATGTGCCAAGCATGAAACATGTGTCAAGTGTACCTGCCAGAGGGCGAAGAGAAGGTTGGTGCCATTGTCACATACAACCATTCCTGGCTCAAGCTGCCATGGCATCAATCACCTCTGAGCCTGCCCCTGCACAGCTGACAGAATCTCTGCCCCAGTGTCGCTCCTGTCCCCTAGGCAGACCAACTGAAGCACTGCATGGCATATTTTAGCCTGACTGCTTGCGTAGCCCCTTGAGAGCTTATGGAGCACTGCAGGTTCAGAGGACAATTCTGCAGAAGAGGCCATAGAGGAAGGAGGGGAGCATAGAGACGTTGTGGCAGAATTGCCACTAGTTTTTTTGAGGCGTGGTGGCAGAACAAGCTCCAACACTGAACCCTGTCATGCATCCTTCCCAGCTGCCAGCTGAGTTACCAAGTGCGGCGTAAATGAAACAAAACGTCCCTGCCTGTCACGTACCTGGTCGGAGGCCGAAGTGCTGAAAGGGCTTCCCTTGCGGCTAAGTGCAGAGTGCCCCCTGAAGGTGGTACAGGGTGTGCTATACTCAAAAAGCAGAGGTTGCCAGCTGCGACAGACTGAAGTGATGAAGAAATGTCTGCTGGAAGGGGGCAGATGAGCAGGGTGGACTGCTGGGCAGGAGTCCCTCAGGAGTACCAGATGAGACTTGGCAGCAGGGAGAGCCAGGAACAGAGTCAGGAGCCAGGTCAGAAATCATACACAGAGAATCAGCCAGGGGTAAGCTGGGGTCATCAACGGCTCCGCAGGCAGAAGCGGAGTCACTGGAACAAGCCAAGGGTCAAAGCAAGGAAATGGAGATAACACAGGTCAAAGGCAAGCTGGGTTGGTAACAGGAAATCCAATGATAGAAGGAACAAGAACTCAGGAATACACAGGGAAGCTGAAGATCATCCAGCAGTTAATAGTTGATGCTGCAGGCTTTAAATATGCCAGTGGGCGCCAGAGTCTATCACGTACAGCGTGCGCTTTGGTGTACGCGCATACGCACTGGAGAATATAACTTCCTGGCTGCTCTTGCCAGTGTGCGCATGAGCATTAGCATTGGCAAATTTGCGTTTGTCAACCTGCGATCCTGCTGGCCATTGATAGATATGCCAGTTCTTCTGTGGATTATTCTGACACTGCCCATGCCTGATGGACCATAAGTATGGGGTAATATGAACCTTGCTGCTGACTGCCCTATTCAACGAGGCCAAAACATTGCCTTCCACATGAATGTAGAGAGCTGGAATGGCCTTACGTGAAAAAAAAATTCCTTTTGGAACCTGCCAATGTGGTACAGTACATTCCACAAATTCAGAAAAGGGAGCAGAGTCTACCAGCTGAAAAGGCAGCGGTTGCAGTGCTAGCGTTTTGGCCAAGCTAGCATTTAGACGCTGAGCATGTGAATGGCTAGAACAGAATTATTTTTACGGTTCAGCAACTGGGGTAGCAAAATTTGCCTGCTGAAATCAACTGGTAATGCACTGATAGCAGATTGGCTGCAAGTACCGGTGGCAACTATTGCTATACCTTCATTCCTCTCAGTGCAGGTTTTTGTGAGGACTGGAGGTATAGTAGGGTTTGAGATCCCAGATGAGGAGCAAGGAGAAGTCCGCCTTTTTCTATGATGTGGGTCTTTCAGGTACTGTTGCCAACAGACTGCATGGCAGGTCGCCATATGACTTGTCAAGCATGTGGTGCCCAAGCGGCTGCTGTTCTGGCCATGCTTGATCTGCTTCAGACATAGATTGCAAACAGCAATGGTGTCATCTACTGCACATGTGTCGAAAAAAGCCCACACCAAGGAACCTTTGCAAGTCAGCGGGGAGTCAGCAGCGCCCTTCACCTGCGGAGCTCTGTGGTGTGATGCAATAGGGTGGCTGCCCTTAAGCTGGCCCCTGGAGGACATCCTGCCTAGTTGGAGTTGTGCCTCTTCTTCCTCCTCACTTTCCTCCTGTCTTCTCTCAGGCACCCAAGTACAGTCAACAACCTCACCATCCCCTCCCCTCCCTCCTCATCACTTGGCAGTCTGCTGCAGCTGGGGGAACATGACTGCCAGTTCCTTGTCCTTCTGTGGCACCCCCTCTCTCTAGGCTCACGTTACTCCCTTCCTCAACCAGGGAACCAATATCAGAACCTTTAAATTCCTGCGCATCCTCCAGCAGCATGTAACCGACTCTATGGTCGAATGATTCTGGTGATTCCGTGCATGATGGTGGGGCTACGGAAGGAGTAACTGGACAAGGAGCTGGTGGAATAGGCCGCTTTGGCAGCTGCGTTGGAAGGAAAACTACTATGAGCCTGGGTGACAGAGGATGAGGACGGCTTTGTTATCCACTCCACCAACTCTTCTGCATGCTGTGGCTCAATAACACGGCCCAGCAGCAGTAAAAAAGGAAAAGCATGACCCGCCTGCAGAGGATGCACCATGTCCACGACCATCACTGTTCACTGTAGACACAGAGGCTGCTTGCCCTCTTTTAGTGGCCTGTGAGTGTCTGCCTCTCCTTGGTGGCCTTCTGGACATAATGGCGATTTATTTATTCATTTTTTTTAACACCACACTACACTGTATAATATACTGAACACCAACTGCACTGAATTTCCCATGGCGGCAAAAGAGACCATACAGGCAGAGCCACATGCCGGACTCCTTGAATGAAGGTACGAACTAAAGAGTGAGTGGCTAGGGGTCGCTGACAGAAGACTGCTAAGGCAGACACCTGGCCCTTGATGGAGCTCAAAGCCAACTTCTGCTCAACAACCTGTTGAGAAAAAGCTAAGATACGAGCCACAGAAAAGGATCGAGGATGAACACCAATCGACTCACACCAAGAAATGTATGCTTTCCACTTCCTCGCCTTCACTATAGTAGGGATCACTGATCCAGACAGACCTCTATCTCTCAGTACCTGGCTTTCATTGGCTATGCCATTAAAACCAGTTACTGTAAAGCAGGATGGAAGCTTAGCCCTCAGTACAACTGGTTCTCTTTTAGAGGTAGCTTCCAAGGGACTTTTATGGCCACCAGAAGACTTTCGCCCTCGGTCCTTCGCAGGCACCGCATAAGAGGAAGGTGTTGGCCCCGCAGTGGCACTAGGACGACTGTGGCATCTACCAGAGGAACTCGCAAGGTTGCCACGAGCCTCAGTTACTTCCCGTTGAACTGAACCCGTTGAAGGGGCCGATGTTTGAGAAGAAAAAACTACTAATCTGGTCAGCATTCACTCCAGAGTCAGACCCAGGTAGCCCAATTTCCTGGACAGGGCTAGAGGGGACCTTGGGTAGTTCGGACGTTATCTGAACCTTTACAGGAATTATACCCACACAAGGAGACATAGGGCTCCCCGAAGTGGACAAATTCTGTCCCCCTTCTTTGGTACCCCCCAAAAGGTTCAATTTGTGGACCCCCTTGAGGCTCACGAAGGAGGTCCATGAATCTGGAAACCAGCAAAGATGTCCCCCCACCCCAGCAATTTGTGAGGGCAGACCTTCATGCTGAAGGAGCCTTGTCAGTGTATCCGGAGAAGCCTGCTCTAGACTTACCAGACCAAGATTGCTTGGAACTTCCAGGGAAGACTTGAGAGATCGGTTTGCTTTATCTGCAGTCCTGGGAGCCCAGAAGAATTTCTTATGGACTGAGAAGGAAGGCCCCTGTCTGCGACAAGGCTCCTTCCCTTTCCTAGATTGAGGTAGGAAGGTACTCTTGCAGGAAGGTACTCTTTCCCCCGTGACACCCTTAATGATGTCATCCAGGGTAGCCCCAAACAAGCAGGAGCCTTGAAAGGGCAGATCAATGAGAGCTTTTTAGGGGCTTGGTCTGCCGACCAACTCTTAAGCCACAACACACGCCTAATCACCACCGCTGAAACAGAAAGTTTGGACAGCACAGGAGCTGCACATTAACAGCGGGAACCTGCTCACTACCCAGACCCTGGCGCAAAAGCTTGGCCCATTCAGTTAGGGTCTGCGACACCAGGGCCGAGGCCAAGAATGGCCGCAATGCCGACCCAGCCATAGTAAACATGCTGCGTGCCACAGCCTCCACTTTCCTGTCAGCCGGGTCCTTAAAGGACGGAGATTCCTATACTGGGATCACGGTTGCTTTATTCAACCGGGAAACAGGAGGGTCCACCGCTGGTGGGGTAGTCCACTTTTTTAAAAGTGATTCTTCAAAGGGGTAGCGTACTGAGAAACGTTTGGGGACCACAAAGGGTGACTTTGGTTGTTCCCATTCCTTATAGGTAAACCTATTAAAATAAGGCAGATAAGGAAACCCTTGGTGTGCAAGGTGACTTATGCGTACCAAAGGACACAGTCACATCTGTGGCCCTGTCAGCCACATCCCCCATTTTTAGAGTCCCCCGCACCGCAGTAACAAGTGCGTCCACCAGCGCTCTTTTACTCGCTGTTGAGAATGCAGAGGACTCATCCTCACTATCGGACAGGTCAGGGGGCGAGATATTAAACTCCCCTGGTTGGGCGGCACCAGGCTCAGCATCAGATCAGACAGACTGAGCAGGGGAAGGCGGAGGACGCTTCTTCCTGAGTCTTTGCCCACAAACTACTTCCACCCAAGATACCAATGACTCCAGGACCACTGTCAGCGCAACCATGGGAAGCTGGGGTTCCGAGGGACCTGCCACCTCCATAAGGGGATCAGTGGGTAAGATGTGACCCTGAGGCTTCATAGGGAAGAAGACCCTGTAGTACAAAGGAACTTTGGCACCACTAAGGGACAGCCCAATGGCCAGGGTACCTATCAGCAGAGAGGGAGATACACAAGGACCCCCAAAGACTCAACCTACCAAACGGTAGAGTGCCGCAATTTGGACCCAGCAACACCAGCATCAATTTCATATATCCCGGGACAGGAAGAGACGCATAGGGGAGGAAGAGGAAGGAGGAGGAGCTCTGGCTTTTCCACGAGGTTGCGGCCGTCTCTAGCACCTCACTAGACGAAAAATGGCCGCCGTGATATTGCCTACATAAACATGGCCACCGGTGGGAGACCAGCCAGACCAAGGAAAAATGGCCGCTGTGATGTCATCGGACCATCCAAGCATGGCCACCAGCAATTTGACATGCTGAAGCATGCTGCCAGGATCCTCTCTGTGCCTTCAACATCGCTGCACACTCTGCAAGGGGACCCTCTTCTAAAAAGGCACTGAACGCCACCAGGCAGGGTGAAGATTTAAGGTGACACCGCTGTGCACTCTGCACCGCTGTGCTCTCTGCACTGGGACCGGCAAACTGGGACTACCTCACTTTGCACACACAGCAGGGCAAGCAACTAGGGGTCTCCTGCACTGGAACCCCCCCATACCGCCAGGGCAGGACACACACACCCAGAAGGGAAATGGCGGGGGAGACCCCCAGGGGTCTCTGCTGCCTGCCCTGGGACTCCCACCAATCCAGCCCAGTTTAACCAAGGGACTTAAGGATGGGAGGAGGGATCATACAGGCAGGTCCAACCATCCCTGGAGGGTACCTGCGTCCACCCCAAACCACACAAAGGGGGAAAGGGGGACTGTACTTACTGATCCATGGTTTGGTTGACCCTCCAGACAGAACTCCTTGCCACCGAAGTGGGGGCCATCGGCCAAGGGACCGCTGCGACTCGGACCAGAGCCTGTTCGTATGCGACCCTGCGAGACGTTCAACTCGCAGCCTCTGTCCGTTGAGGCTATGTGGCGGCCGACCTAGCGCATAGCTGTGGTTTGCACGCGCTCGCTGGCTGGACTGGGGAGACCACTGGATCTAGATTATCCAGCCCGTTGCCCAGCCCAGCAGTTGATTGCAGATCTTCCAGGAGAAAATGCATGGAAGAAAGACAAAAAGTAAAATTTGCTAAGACCAAAAGATCCCAGCAAGGAGCTAGGTCCTTACTCCTGACAGAAATAAACTGAATACCTAGAGCAGGGAGGGGGTTATATACTGACTGAGGACAGCCCATGGGCATAGCCAGGTGTTTTTTGTTCTGCTTAGTCCTACTCCTGCAGAGGTGATGTAACCCAATGGTCAAGATTAAGGAGGCACTGTATCCGTAATAGAAAGGTGATTTTTAATAACATAACATTCAATTACAATATGATTAGTGTCGCAATTATATGTGCTATATTATTTTGTATTTATTTGCTATTTTTTTTTCCCCCACGAAAACTTTAATAAAATATGGAAAGGTGCTAAACATCCTAGCTCCTATGAAACAGCACCAGTATAAAGATGAACTGCAGTGTAAATCGGGTGCCTCCAGGATAGAGAACGGGGAAACCCCAGGAGACAACAAAATGAACTTTGAACGGGCAACTCTGTGAATCCGGCTTTCAAGTAAGAGGTATATTTATGTGAAAGACTCTCCAGTTGAATAGACGGGATGGTATAGAGAGATTATAGCCTTTTAATCAGCCAGGATGAAGCAGCCGCCGGTGTATCAAAAGAGTAAAAATAAGAAAAAATGGTGCTGAAGAAATATTATAGCTAAAAGCCAATTAACCACTTCAGCCCCGGAAAGATTTGCCCCCTTAACGACCAGGCCATTTTTTTGCGATACGGCACTGCATCACTTTAACTGACAATTGCGCGGTTGTGCGACACTGTACCCAAACAAAATTAACGCCCTTTTTTCCCACAGACAGAGCTTTCTTTTGGTGCTATTTGATCACCTCTGTGGTTTTTATTTTTTTGCGCTATATATTTTTCTTCTTTTAAAAAAGCAATATTTTTTACTTTTTGCTATAATAAATCCCCCCCCTCCCCCCAAAAAAATATATTAAAAAAAACTAATTTCTTCCTCAGTTTAGGCCGATATATATTATTCTACATATTTTTGGTAAAAAAAAAATTACAATAAGCGTATATTGATTGGTTTGCGCAAAAGTTAAAGCGTCTACAAAATAAGGGCTATATTTATGGCATTTTTATTTATTTATTTTTTTACTAGTAATGGTGGCGATCTACGATTTTTTAGCGGGACTATTTATGATGATGAATATTCTGTCTTTCCTCTCTTGACAGAATGGGGATTTGTATGTTTACACAGACATTCCCGTTGTGGCTCTCATGCCCGCCGGCCACGTGCATTAGGTCCCTCACCATGCAGTGGGCGCCTGCTATAGCTGTTTAAAGGGCCGACATACAGCTATGGCGATTTGCGCAGGAGAGCTGACCTGCCGCAGTAGAATGACGCCGGCTGGACGGCTAGTGGTTAAATGTCCATCTCAAGTCCAGCATGAATATAATGATATAGGTGTCAAACAGGTGGTAAATACAGCATTAGCGGCAGCACCCTTGAGAGCAAAGCAGGGATTCTGTAAGCACGTAAGGTAAAAACAGAGGGTGGCCAGACTAAGTGCAGCATTAAAAACACCTAGGTTTATTAAAATTCCACAACTGGCAACTCACATATTTGTGGAAATGAGCAGGCATGTATAATAATCCATGGCTAAGTGTGGAGAGTCCCCGTGAAGTTTATGTTAGTAGTGGCTCCAGTGCAGCGGAGATAAAATGACCAGGAAGTGGGTGACTGCCGGGACAGCCAGCGTGGAGCGCAAGATGGCGCTGGACCGGAACCGATGTCAGCGGGAAGACCTGATGCCGTGGATAGGGTCAGTAACGTATCCAAGAACCAAACTGAATCGCCATCAATGGTCTGGAGTTTGCTAGGATATACAGTATCTCACAAAAGTGAGTACACCCCTCACATTTTTGTAAATATTTTATTATATCTTTTCATGTGACAATACTGAAGAAATGATACTTTGCTACAATGTAAAGTAGTGAGTGTACAGCTTGCATAACCGTGTAAATTTGCTGCCCCCTCAAAATAACACACAGCCATTAATATTTAAACCGCTGACAACAAAAGTGAGTACACCCCTAAGTGAAAATGTCCAAATTGGGCCCAAAGTGTCAATATTTTGTGTGGCCACCATTATTTGCCAGCACTGCCTTAACCCTCTTGGGCATTGAGTTCACCAGAGCTTCAAAGGTTGCCACTGGAGTCCGCTTCCACTCCTCAATGATGACATCATGGAGCTGGTGGATGTTAGAGACCTTGCGCTCCTCCACCTTCCATTTGAGGGTGCCCCACAGATGCTCAAAAGGGTTTAGGTCTGGAGACATGCTTGGACAGTCCACCACCTTTACCCTTAGGTTCTTTAGCAAGGCAGTGGTCATCTTGGAGGTGTGTTTGGGGTCGTTATGTTGGAATACTGCCCTGAGGCCCAGTCTCCGAAGGGAGGGGATCATGCTCTGCTTCAGTATGTCACAGTACATGCTGGCATTCATGGTTCCCTCCATGAATTGTAGCTCCCCAGTGCCGGCAGCACTCATGCAGCCCCAGACCATGACACTCCCACCACCATGCTTGACTGTAGGCAAGACACACTTGTCTTTGTACTTCTCACCTGGTTGCCACCACACATGCTTAACACCATCTGAACCAAATAAATTTATCTTGGTCTCATCAGACCACAGGACATGGTTCCAGTAATCCATGTCCTTAGTCTGCTTGTCTTCAGCAAACTGTTTGCACCCTTTTTTGTGCATCATCTTTAGAAGAGGCTTCTTTCTGGGAAGACAGCCATGCAGACCAATTTCATGCAGTGTGCGGCGTAAGGTCTGAACACTGACAGGCTGATCCCCCACCCCTTCAATCTCTGCAGCAATGCTGGCAGCACTCATACGTCTATTTCCCAAAGACAACCTCTGGATATGACCCTGAGCACATGCACTCAACTACTTTGGTTGACCATAGCGAGGCCTGTTTTGAGTGGAACCTGTCCTGTTAAACCACTATGGTCTTGGCCACCATGCTGCAGCTCAGTTTCAGGGTCTTGGAAATCTTCTAATAGCCTAGGCCATCTTTATGTAGAGCAACAATTCTTTCTGTCAGATCCTCAGACAGTTTTTTGCCATGAGGTGCCATGTTGAATGTCCAGTGACCAGTATGAAAGAGTGAAAGCGATAACACCAAATTTAACACACCTGCTCCCCATTCACACCTGAGACCTTGTAACACTACCGAGTCACATGAAACCGGGGAGGGAAAATGGCTAATTGGGCCCAACATGGACATTTTCACTTAGGGGTGTACTCACTTTTGTTGCCAGCGGTTTAGACATTAATGACTGTGTGTTGAGTTATTTTGAAGGGACAGCAAATTTACACTATTATACAAGCTGTGCACTTACTACGTTACATTGTAGCAAAGTGTCATTTCTTCAGTGTTGTCACATGAAAATATATAATAAAATATTTACAAAAATGTGAGGGGTATATTCACTTTTGTGAGATAATGTAGGAGGCTTTATTTCAGGCATTTGCAAACGTCAGTGAAGGAAGTCTGTTGTATCTCTGGAGAATAATCTGGGAATCAGGAGATTGCCATATGCAAGATCTTGCTTGTTCCTGGCAGCCGCTAAAAAAAGTTGCAATCCCAGTAGTTCAGAAGCCAGAAAAGGAAAAGTCTCGGTGGCACCCCAGGCACTGGAGTTGGAGAAACATGATCCTTTGTCTCTACCACAAAGGCTGACAGGAGGTCAAAGTGATTTAGACGTGTGGTCAAAAAGGATTCTGCAAATTCCGCCTGCTTAGTCCCCTGCGCCCCCTTCGGGAAACCCAGAGTCCTTGGGTTGTTGCTGCAACGGTGGTTCTCTGGTTCAGTCGCTTTCTCCTGGAGTCCTTTATCCTGCCTCCTGCATACAGATCAGTGGAATCCTCCCCGACAGTGTCCTCCACTTGAGTGATCCCCTCTTCTGCCTCAATATTGTCTATAGAGATGGTTCACATCTTCACTCCATGTTGCCTGAAGCCAAACACCTGAAGCTCAAAAAAGTTCCGGAGCTTTTTTTGTAACTCTAATCAGGCAGATTTGAGTGTTTTTGGAGTGTTTTTATTCTCATAGAAATTAATGAAAATGCGCCGTTTGCACGATTTTGTGTGCATTCACGCTTTTTTGCGTGATTTTCTGCCCAAATGGAAACATGTAAAAAATAAAATTGTAATAATATATGAATACATGTAAAATAAAAATACACAAACAACTAAAAATCATCATAAATAAGTAAAATAAATGAATAATATGTAATACATGAATAAAAATTAACCCCTAAACTTAAAAAATGTATTATTATTATTAATAGTACTAATAATAAAACAATAAACACACAAACCCGAACCAAAATGAGTAGCAGTAGTAGTAATAATAATAATAAAAATGATTAAAACAAAAAATAAAAGAAATAATAATAAAAAAACCCTAACTCCAACTGCTAATCCTAACCCTTACCTAACCTTCACTCTAACCCCTTATCACAAGGAAAAAAATATAATAAAATGAATAATAATAATAATTAAAAAAAAAATAAAAGCTGAAATACCTAGCAACAAATGATGCAACAGATAATAATTTTCTTTACTGGCTAATAAAAACCGGCAAAAGCTCAAAAACGCTGTATAAAAACAACATGTAAGTCGAGCATAAAACGCGCCAAAATTGTGCATAAAAAGGCATGTAAAATGCTGGAAAAGCGCTCAAAGGCGCTACGCTCAGGTGTGAATGCAGCCTCAGGTAGGCGAGGCTGATGTCTGTGCCTAGAAAGTAAATTATTGCGGTCAGTGCCTCCTTGCATTGTAGAGCAAATGTCATTCGGGTCTTTTGTCCATGCACTCTTGCACCTGTGATCCTCCATTGCCAAGTAATGGTATCCCCTGCAGGGTACTCATTGAATGAGTGTGACTGTGTCTCTTTATTAGATCGCAGCAGTAGTGCAGCAGCATGCGGTGTGGAGATGCAAGTGGAAATGCGTAAGCCAGGAGACGTGACAAAGCTACCTCATATCCACCTGAGACTAAGTCTCAGAAGGAGTAAAAAATGCCAGTTTTAAACTGTCCACAAGGAGAATTGTTAGAGCAAATATATAATAGAGGCATTGCATTAAAAGTGAAAAACCATACATTCCTCTGCCTGCTCCGCATACAGTACAGCCAGCTCGCTAGAGCATATACACTGGAGTCCAGTGCCCTAAAAATCAGCGATAATAGACTACAGCAGGTCGGCATCCCTCCACTACACGACCCGCAAAAGAAAAGACTGGAATCCCTCGAGAAGAATGACTTCTACTCACAGCCCCGTCACTTCTCCAGCCAAGATGGCGCCGGCGGATCTCAGCAGCATAAGCGTGGCTTCCCCAGCGCCACAGAGAAGGGCCTGCAGCACTTCTCCCCAGACTTCACTCACCCTCAGCAGACAAATGGCAGAGCCTTCAAGTCCTCCTCTTGTTCCTCCAGCCCAGTGAAAGCCAAGCACAAGCATCAGGAACCGCTTGATCCAGCATTGGAGGTGAGTGACATGGCAGGCTCCCTGGATGATACCAAAGAACTGCAAGAATCTATTGCTGAATTCCCCACTGCAAACCAACCAGTACTAGATACTACGTTAAAAGATATGTTGGTGTCTCTGAGAAGCACACTCCATGCAGTTATCTCACTAGCCCAGCAATTCAAATCAGAAGTGAGTGAAATTGGGGAGAGGGTAACTCATGTTGAACACAAGATGGGTGACTTTGCCTCTACTTTTAATGAGTTGATAGACGCTCATAACACTCATGAGGGTGAAATCACTTGGATGAAATCAAAAATCGCAGACCTGGAAGACTGCTCTAGACGCAATAATGTTAAAATTTGAGGAATCCCTGAAGCGATTAAAAATCCTGACCTGACGACCTTCTTTACAGATGTGATGAAAGCTGCACTGCCTGACCTCCCCCTAGAGGATTTGCTAATTGACCGCATACACAGGCTACCAAAACTAAACACATTCCTGCCCAGGTATACCATAGCCCGCATTCATTTTTTTCCTACCAAAGAAAAATTAATGGTGGCTTTTAGAGATGCTGATCAACTACAAGATCATTTGCAGACGTTCTTGCTGTCTATTGACCTATCTGCGCACACTATGCAGCAACGCAGACAACTAGCCACCATAACAAAACCTCTCAGGAATAACCATATCTCATACCAATGGAGGTACCCGGCGAAACTCCTTGTCACAAAGGATGATCGATTTTACACGATTACTTCTCTAAAAGGAAGGCATTCGCCTATTACGAGGTTGGCAAATCCTAGACCCAGATATTGCTACCACAGACCGATCAATTTCACTGTGCACGGATTCTCCTCACCGCAGAGCCCCTTCCACTAAACAAGGGCCTGGATGAACTAAGCTACGGCTAAGCAAACTTAGCTCCAGCGAGCTTGTATAATGCACAAGCTAATTACCAAGTTCTACAGTTGTAGTTGTCCCCCTGAAAGCTGCAGACTATAACTCGCTCAGGTTCTGGCTAGAACCATACTTTCTTGTTTCCATTTTTGGATTTCTGTTCCCGAGGGAACAGTCGGTTCTACTCCCTCTTCCTTAGCTATTCACCCCCTCACTAATTGTTTGTGATCTACCCAACTACATACCAAGATTTGAATCATAACTCTGGACATTTGATATCCCTTCAAAGTACCTAACAAAATCTTGACACATACTCTCTCCAAGCTCTTTCCTACTGAATAAGAAGTCTAACTACAAAATGCAGTTTAAAATCTCCTCACTGAACGTTAAAGTGGTTGTAAACCCATTACAACCACTTTAACCTACAGGTAAGCCTAGATTAAGGCTTACCTGTAGGTGCAAGAAATATCTCCCAAACCTAAAAGGTTCAGGAGATATTTGCAGAATTAGCGGCACCGATGTCTACGGCGCATGCGCAATAGACATCGGGCTCAGGCGCAGTGATCATGCCGTTAGTGGCGGGACCAGCACGCATGTGCGGGAGTGACATCATCGTGGCTCCAGCCAGTCACAGCTCCAGAGCCACGATACCCGGAGGTCACTCCGGGATAGATGGCGGCGTCGGAGGAGGCGAACGAGGGCCGATGGCTTTGATCTCAGGTAATTCATAATGAGCTAGTATGCTATACATACTAGCTCATTATGCCTTTGTCTTGCAGGGTGTATTTTTTTTTTTTTTCAGAGGCTTTACTTCCTCTTTAAAGGCCAGAACAGCCCAACTAAACAGCACATGGCATGGAAAGAGGCACAACGCTTAATTGTGACATTTTTTGCCTGCAGGAAACACACATCGCCTCATAGAAACCTCCTGCATTCAAGCATTAAAAGTTTCCCCATGTATATTAAGCCAATGCTCCCTCAAAGAAAAGAGGGGTTCTCATTGCTATCATGGACTTGGTTGCATTCTCTAGAATTGGAAGTGGACCCTCTAGAACGGTATTTAGTTCTAGTGGGCCAGATAAATAACGTTCTCTACTCTATCATCAACGTCTACTTACCGAATGTTAGACCGATTTCCGCACTAAACAAGATCTGGAAAAAGATCTAAACCTTTTGTCAAGGACACATTATGTGCGGGGACTTTAACGCAATAGCAGACTGCAAAATGGACATGTGAAGTTCCTCACCAAATCGCTCTCACAGAGCCACCCTGGCAAACTTCCTGAACACCTCTACCCTATTTGATGTATGGTGCTGCCAACACGCCACGGAAAAATATTTTACCTTTTTCTCCCACACCCATAAGATTGACACCTGTATTGATTTTTTCCTAACAGATAAATTTCTTTTGCAGGATGTCCATGAGTCAGAAATTGGTAACATTACGTGGTCAGACCACGCGCCTGTGTCCATTTCACTGGGGGGAGCTGGGGACGAGAGCGAACAGATGGCATAATGATGCAGTGCTGATGGCCCATCCTGAGCACAAGCATCAAATACAAAAAGCACTGCAAGAATTTTTTTGAACTGATCGCTCCATCCACAGCAGACCCCTTCACGCTGTGGAATTCACATAAGGACTTTATACCTGGTGTTATGATGAAGCAGAGTTGCATTGCTAGGAAGCTTAGGACACAGCAGCTGAATGATACACTAACCTCTATAAAACACCTAGAACAATCCCACAAACAAAATCCTCTACCACACACATTGGCGAAACTTACCCAGACAAGACTTGACCTTAGAGCAATCCTAACGAACTAACACCTTAAACTACTAAGAGCATCGGAAGCTAACTTCTATCTTTACAGCAACAAAGCAGGTAGATTGCTCGCAAACCAACTTAAAGATAAAACAGCCAAACGAAAACTACCCCACATATTCCACCCCAAAACAGGTAAAAAATGACTGAATCCGCAGGACATAGCAGATGCCTTTAGCGTCTACTATAGCTCCCTATATTTACTTCAACACCAGGAAGGCACCCCACAACCTACTTCAGAAACAATAGAAAAATTCCTAAACTCAATCGACTTGCCCTCCCTTTCCTTAGAGGACAGGTCACTCCTTAACCAACCCTTTACACAAAAAGAGATTTTAAAAGTTATTCATTCACTCCCACATGACAAAGCACCCGGCTCCAACGGATTTTCCTCCGAATACAATCAATTATTCCACCACACCCTAACTAAACATATGGAGGTGGTGTTCAATGCCGCTGTGTCCAGTGCTTCCTTCCAGGCAGAAATGTTGACTGCAAATATTATCTATATACCAAAACCGGCAAAGGACCCTGCATATGTACAAAACTTCAGCCCTATTTCTCTCCTCAATGTCGACTTAAAGATATATGCAAAACTCATCTCCACTAGGCTCTGTCCTATCCTACCTACCTACTCTTGTTAAATCAGATCAGGTAGGATTTGTGCCAGACCGCCAGGCTCCTGATGCCACTAGACGAGTTATAAACCTCATGCATTAGGCCGAGTCTTCTCGGAGGCCTTCTCTGCTGTTAACATTGGACGCAGAGAAGGCCTTCGACAGGGTTCACTGGGGGTATTTATCCAGTGTATTAGAAACGTTTGGCATACAAGGTGAAATATTTTTATACGGCCCCATCTGCTTATGTATACTCCGAAAGTCTGTTCTCAAAAAACTTTACAATTTCAAATGGCACGAGACAGGGCTGTCCCTCATTTGCTTTGGTAATGGAACCCCTAGCGGAGAAAATTGGGTCCCATAGTGTCAAAGGAATACCAGTAGGAGTAGAACACTATCCTATAACACTTTTTGCAGATGACATTATTCTGACATTAGATGACCCAGTTAGATCATTGCCAGCCATACACCAGATCCTTAACGAGTTCAATCTAGTCTCCCCCTATAAAGTAAATGAAACAAAATCTAGCATATTGGGTATTAATATTAACAGAACCCTGAAAAATTCTTTACAATCCCAGTTCTCATACCCATGGTCCTTCAACACACTGTCCTACCTGGGTATCACTTTAACCTCTCCTCTTTCTAACTTATACAGACTTATTCTAACTTGAAGTGGGAAGGAGGAAGTACACAGAGTCTGGCCGGGCATCTCCCCAGGAGTCACAGGGCTTCCCACTTCAGGGATTAGACCGGTGCAACAACCCAGCAGCACCTGATAAAGCAGCAGAAGGAGCAGAGAGCGGATCCCAGCTACCATGGTCAACCTGGAGTAGAGGCAGGAAGAGACACAGACATAAGTAACCGCCATGGGCCAATGCAGGACATGGATTTCCTGGCTACAGAGGGCGAATCAATCATTTCTTGTCACCTATCAATCAATTCCTAGTGTGATATAGAGCCCAGCTACCACTGTGAGTCGCTTTTTTGTTATTTTTTCTTCTACATTTACTGAGGGAATCATATCTTGAATCTGGACAAAGCAGATCGGTTTCCATCCCAAAGGCCCTGGCTGGGTTTAAGCCATCCGTCTATTTTGTTTGGCGTTCTGGTAAGGGCAACTTACTCTTGTGATTTTTTGGACTGTTATTTCATCTATATATGTTGAAGCATTCTTGCGATCTGGAGTTTTTTTCCATCATAGGAGATATCTGGACTTTATTTTTAATTCTTAGTTTTTATTTCAATTTTTTGTGGCATTCAATTTTCCACCTAAATAACATTTTAGATAACGTAATAAGTATTTAGCGCAGTTTATTATTTTTACATTGCTATTTGGTGTTGTCGGTGTTTACAATTTTTTCCAGCGCGGAATTTTTTATTGTCTACCCTACCATGGGCAGGAAGATTGGCAGCGTTTAAAAAGGTCCATTCTCCCCAAAATCTTATATTTCTTTAGAACATTGACAATTCGAATCCCACCTGCCTTTTTTTTTTAAATATCCAGAAAACTATTCCTACATTTCTGTGGAATAAAGGCAAATCCAGATGCAGTCATGACACCCTTCGGAAACATAGGAAAGCAGGGGGTATGGGAGTACCAGATCTGCATGACTACTACACGGCCACATTATTAGACCAACTGAGGTTCTGGTTTATTAATCTAAACCTTAAACCATGGTGCACCATAGAACAAGCAGTAGTAACACTAGGCAACCTGCAGTCACTTCTACTAGCAAATGCCATAGCCCCTAATCTTAGTATTGGCTTGAGCCACCCCACTATTTCAGCCTCCATACTAGCATGGAAGCGCTTTCTACAACATGGAAATCAAACATCCAAACAAAGGTCCCACTTAACCTAGGAATGCTTAGATTCATCAACCCCAGTATAGCAACTCCCAAATGGGAAGTGAGAGGGATCAAAGAAATCTAATCCATACTTGAGGAATGTAAACTTATCTCGTATGAGGAACTAGCTTCTAAATACTCCCTCCCGAAAGGAGAGTTCCTCACATACGCCCAACTAAAATCCGCCTTAACACCCAATCTAAACTTGGGAAAATAGATTTCTCAGGATGCCTGGGATTTCTGGACATCTCCAAATCCCAAAAAGAAGGGAATTTCACTTTTTTTTACAACTGCTTGCATGACAAACTCACCTTTAAATTATCCAACCCCCTGATCAAATGGGCTACAGAATTGAATATTGATATCCCAGATCACCAGTGGCAAAAAGCAAAAGCAAAAAATACGTCTACTTCTAAATGTGCTACGTACTGGGTAATGGCACAGAAACTCCATCTCAGATGGTACTATACGCCATACATGATAGCTAAATTTAAGTCTGAACAATCTAACCAATGCTGGCGAGGTTGCGGCCTAATCGGTACTCCCTCTCACATGTTGTGGTTTTGCCCCAACGTACGTAGTTACTAGAACTCAGTGTTCAAACTCATTACAAAGCTGACTGGGTTCATAACCAGACCCAACTTTAAACTGGAAATTCTGAGTATTGGAATAGAAAAATTCCCAAGGAGCCTTAAACATGTGGCTATGTATACACTTTTCGCCGCACGATTAATACTCATGAGGAAATGGAAATTTACCACAGCCTCGAATGTTGGCGAAGTAGTAACTCTCACTTCGAGACATACTTTCTGGAACAAATAATGGCTTACAAACTAGGTAGCTTAACCACTTCCCGACCGGTGCACGCCGATGTACGTCGGCAGAATGGCACAGCTGGGCAAATGGGCGTACAGGTAAGTCCCATTGAACTTCCCGCCGTGCCACTGCGTGCGCACCGCCGGCGGCGCGCGTGCCAGGAGCTCTGTGAGTAGGGTCGCGGGTCCCGTGTCACTGATCTCTGCTCCCTGTCATCGGGAGTAGTGATCAGTGACGTGTCACAGCTAGCCTATCCCCCCTACAGTTAGAAAATACTCTCTAGTACTGACTTGACCCCTCCCCGCCGCCTAGTGGTTAAGCCCTTCACTGCCAGTGTCATTTACACAGGAATCAGTGCATTTTTATAGCACTGATTGCTGTATGACAATGGTCCCAAATGTGTCAAAAATGTCCGATGTGTCCGCCATAATGTCGGAGTCACAATAAAAATTGCTGATCGCCATCATTACTAGTGAAAAAAAAATTAATAAAAATGCCATAAAACTATCCCCTGTTTTGTAAACGCTATAACTTTTGCACAAACCAATCAATAAACGCTTATGCAATTTTTTTTTACCAAAAATATGTAGAAGAATACGTATCGGCCTAAACTGAGGAAAAAAATGTTTTTTTAATTATTTTTTGGGGATATTTATTATAGCAAAAAGTTAAAAATAATGCGTTTTTTTCAAAATTGTCGCAATTTTTTTGTTTATAGCGCAAAAAATAAAATCCGCAGAGGTGATCAAATACCACCAAAAGAAAGCTCTATTTGTGGGAAAAAAAGGACAATTTTGTTTGGGAGCCGCGTCGCACGACCGCGCAATTGTCAGTTAAAGTGACGCAGTGCCAAATCGCAAAAAACGCACTGGTCAGGAAGCGGGTAAATTCTTCCGGGGCTGAAGTGGTTAACTAAATTCTATGAGCAATGGTCTCCTGGAGAGAACTCTACAACGAGATATAGCTTAAACCCCTTACAGTCTTCCTGCTGAAGAACACAAATCAGAAGTCCTGATATAAAGTCGTAACATGAGGTAATTGGGTATCCTTCCATTCCCCCCTTCCTTCCAGTTTTTCTTTTCTTCTATACGGTTCAACATATATTTTTTTTATTGTTAAATAAAAAGCATGTGTGGTAGTTTTTCAAATTGACACCCACAGAATGATATAACTAGTATGTTTATGTTATGTTTATTCAGACGGAATAATAATAAGTTCTTTGACATGTGCGTACTAACTCATACATATGCATGTGATATTCTATGGACACCGTTACTAAGTTTTATCCTGTTATCCTGTACTCTTTTGAACCGAATAAAGATTTGAAATAAAAGCCATGAAGTGGTGTCAACATCAAATGGACCACTGCCTTGGACCTGTAAAGCATCTTGTGGCTAACTAAATGTTGCACTTCATGCTAAGTTGAACATGTAACACATAATCCAATACCTGAACCACACATTATAGGCCAGCCGCACACAGTGGGGTATGGGTAAAGTCCCTGAGAGAACACAAATAGGTACTGATCTGGAAACTGAAAGAGCTCAGGGCAAACAGTTCTAAGATCTTGATCTTAGATCCAAGTATCAGAAGAGAAAAAAAAACAAACAAATGGTCCATTATGTAAAAACAGTACCAAATAACTAAAGTCTCACAGAGTGGGAAGGGTTATATAGGTGACCACTATGGGCAGCCCTAGCAAGTTTTTGTCAGTAAACTATCACCTGAAGGTAGCCTTCATATAACCTGTGGTCTATGAATACAAGTCCTGTCTCTTGTATAGTACAATTAAGAGAACTATATTTGTTAGGGAAAAAAATTCCCTGCCAAAGGAGTTTATCCAGCAGCCAAACTGACTACAAGATGGTGTCATAGTAAAATTGTTAGTGCAAAGTCTAAGTGAATTAGAGTGCCACATGTAGGCTATCAAGAACATGTAGTTTCACCAATCTTTGTTTCAAATGCAGAATTTTTCAGACACTCACCTTTAGATGTTGGTGCATACAAAACCGACACATCTTCTTCTTAATCTCCTTAGTGGTGTAAGCAGAAGCTGGGATAAAACCACATTTCGGCTGGAAAGAAATAAATTGACTCATACACAAAGTAAGGACACAGGATTTCACAAATGCTTGTAATCATTTGTATTCCAAATATTTTTTACATATATAATAATCCGGGGATGCAAACAATGTACCTTCTTTATAGTGTAAAGGGAATAATCTTTATTTTTTAACAAACATGTCATATTTACCTCCTCTTCCGGGTCCCCCACTAGCACTTCTGGCTCGTCCCCCTTTCTGAGTGCTCCGATAGCAAGTCACTTGCAATAGAGGCACTCATGCAGACTTGATCCTGAGCTAGACTGTGTGTCCACTGACAAAACACAATGCAGTCCCCCCCCCCCCCACACACTCTCTCTCCTTACAGGCTGTGATTGACAGCAGCAGGAGCCAATGCTTCCTCCATGTACAGTGAGGAGAGAGAGATGTGCTGGATCAAGGCTCAGGCAAGTATGAAGCGGGGGTTGGGGGGAGCTGAACACAGGTTTTTTTTTTATCATAATACAGAGAATGCATGAAGGAAAAAAAAAAAAAAAAAAAAAAAAAAAAAATTTCTGCCTTTCAACCAATTTAAAGGGGTTGTAAACCTTTGTGTTTTTTCACCTTAATGCATCCTATGCATTAAGGTGAAAAAACACCTGGTAGTGACCGCCCCCCAGCCCCCCCGTTTTACTTACATGAGCCCTGGAACTTGACCCGGCAGGGACGCGCTGCCTCTCTGCCTGGGGTTCTTGGCTCTTGATTGGATAGATTGATAGCAGCACAGCCATTGGCTCATGCTGCTGTCAATCAAATTCAATGATGCAGGCTCCAGGGGGCGGGACTGAGTCATACTTTCGGCGGCTATGGACACATGTCCAAGCCTGTAAAAGGTCTGTCACCCTGAGCCCTAAACTAACACTGCCATTGAAGAAGACCTGCTTATTGTATGTTTTAAAAAGCTGGTTGGTACACAATATACATTTAAAAAAAATGTCAAGGCTTTTTTTTTCTCTCTTTCTATATGTTGATTGCAATGCAAAACATTAGCACAAAGGAGGTTAGCTCTTTAATATTGGTCTAAGTTTAATTTGCCAACAGAATGTAAGACCACTAAAGTCAATAAATATCTTGTGCAACGGCAACACAGGGAACCTGAAACCAGTACTAAATACATTAAATAACGTGTACTTGTAATGGTACACAAATGGACTGTAGCACACAGCACCTGGCAGCTTAAGCTGCATAAACAAGGTGCTCTTTCACGAACTATGGGTGCCTGCGCTCATCTGAATGAGGCCTTAGAGCTCTAAGATACCCAATTCCACAAATGGGATACAAAAATCAACGAAGGTCACATATAGCCCTGGTTTAAACTAATGCAATGCGGGAAACACACAAGATTTGCTGCGTTTCCTCACATCACATTGCTTGGCAATCGCACAGTGTCCATGTGATCTGCTGAGGTTGTTAATGTTAGATTAACAACACCCTGAAACAGATTGCAAAAGGCAGTGCCACTGCCAGAATCCCAATTGCATGGGTGTTCACACCCATGCGATGCAATTCAGGTGCAGGGGATAAAAGGGTCCTGCACCATTTTGGTGCAGATGCATTGCGATTTGAGCCATGCAAAATGTATGGCTCAAATCGCACTGCACAGACATTTTGTGTAATGTGCACAGGAATGTGGTGCAATTCCTGTGCAAATCACATGCATGTTTTCCACACACCAAGCTTAGAGATACTTTTTGAAAACATTTAAGAATTTTGTGTAATCCTAGAATATACATATACTGAGACAGTTGAAGTGTTTATGAATCTTAGACATGAAATATGAACAAAGCATATGCCTCTATATCCGGGTTTGGCAAGCAATCAATCGCGAGCTACCTGACGACTGTGGGAAGCCGACAGGTAGACCTTGATCAGGGCTGTGGCGATGCTTTCCCCTGTCTCCGTCGGCATTGCTCTTCAGTAGCAGAGAGGAGCGAGAGGCAAAGCTTTGCAAGTTAACTAGCAGATGATTGGTTGCTAGGCGGTCCTAGCAGCCAATCATCAGTTTGTTAACCGCTTCCCGACCGCCTCACGCAGATATACTGCGGCAGAAGGGCACGTACAGGAAGAATCACGTACCTGTACGTTGCCCTTTAAGAGGCAGCTTGCGGGCACGTGCACACCGTCGGGAGCTCCGTGAGTCGGATAGCGGGTCCCGCGAAATGTCTCAGGGAGTGGAAGAACGGGGAGATGCTAATGTAAACAAGCATCACCCCCGTTCTGTCTAGTGACACTGTCACTGATCACAGCTCCCTGTGATCGGGAGCAGTGATCAGTAATGTGTCACTCGTAGCCATGCCCCCTAACAGTTAGAATCACTCCCTAAGAAACACTTAACCCTTTCCTAGCCCCCTAGTGGTTAACCTCTTCACTGTCAGTGTCATTTTTACAGTAATCAGTGCAATATTATAGCACTGATCAATGTAAAAATGGCAATGGTCCCAAAAATGTGTCAAAATTGTCCGAGGTGTCCGCCATAATGTCGCAGTCACGATAAAAATCGAAGATCGCCGCCATTACTAGTAAAAAAAAAAATTGTTAATAAAAATGCCATAAAACTATCCCCTATTTTGTAGACGCGATAACTTTTGCGCAAACCAATCAATAAACGCTTATTACAATTTTTTTTTTTACCAAAAATATGTAGAAGAATACATATCGGCCTAAACTGAGGAAAAAATATTTTTATATATTTTTTTGGGTGATACTCAAAAAGTAAAAAATAATGCGTTTTTTTTTTCAAAATTGTCGCATTTTTTTGTTTATAGCGCAAAAAATAAAAAACACAGAGGTGATCAAATACCACCAAAAGAAAGCTCTATTTGTGGGAAAAAAAGGACATCAGTTTTGTTTGGGAGCCATGTCGCACGACCGCGCAATTGTCAGTTAGAGAGACACATGGCCGAATCGCAAAAAGTGCTCTGGTCTTTGGCCAGCGAAATGGTCCGGGGCTTAAGTGGTTAACATAAAAAGTTACCTAAAGCAGCTCCCGGTCCCGCCTTCCATCCAGCACCGTGCTGCCTCTCAACTCATGTACAAGTGCTGTAAAATAGGAGCTACCTACAGTTGTGTGTTGGGAGAGACAGGGGAAATAGCTATAGAGGGGCAGAGGATACTACTGGGGGGGGGAGGGGTGTTGTAGAGGAAACTGCTATGGTGGGGAGGGTACTGGGGGGGGTCAGAAGACAATGCCATGGGGTGGCAGAGGGCAGTACAGGTGGAGGAGGCTGCAGAGGACAGATGGGGGCAGAGGACTTTACTGTGTGTGTGTGTGTGTGTGTGGGAGGGGGTGCAGAAGATACTGCTATAGGGGGGGGCAGAGGACACTGCTTCGGGGGGCACAGAACACTACTGTTGGGGGGTCAGGAGACACTACCATGTGTGGGAGGGTCAGAGAACACTACCGTGTGTGTGTGTGCGCGTGTGTGTGTGGGGGGGGGTGTAGAGGATACTGCTATGGGGGGGGGCAGGGGACACTGCTTCGGGGGGGCACAGAACACTACTGTTGGGGGGGTCAGGAGACACTATCATGTGTGGGATGTGTGGGAGGGTCAGAGAACACTACCATATGTGTGAGGACACAACAGTGGGGGGGGGGGGCATAGTATATTACTAGGGGGGGTGATGTGAAAGGAGGCAGAGGACACCTCTGTGGGGGAGGAGATGGCAGGTGATACTACTGTGGTGTGGGGGGGGGGTGATTTTAAGAGGGGGCAGGAGACACTACTGTGACACACTATGTGTTTTTATTGAATGATTTACCGTATTTATCAGCATATAACACGCACGCATCTTCATTTTAGGAGGGAAGTTTCAGGGGAAAAGAAAAAAAAAATTCACATTTTAAATAAAGAACTTTGAAGCAAAATAAGTGTCAGTGCCCATCAATGCAGCCTCACCATTGCCCATCTGCAGCCTCACCATTGTCCATCTGCCGCCTCACAATTGCCAATCAATGAAGCTTGATCAATGCCCATCTGCAGCCTCACAATTGCCCATCAATGTAGCCTGACCAATGCCCATCTACAGCCTCACAATTGCCCATCAATGCAGCTTGATCAATGCCCATATGCAGCCTCACCATTGCTATGAATGCAGCCTGATCAATGCCCATCTGCAGCCTCACCTCAGATTACTGCTGCTTCGGAGGGGAGAGGGAGGGGGGCGGGACAAGCACCATCAGATTACATACAGCAAGAATCTCCTGTTTACTTGGTGGCCTCTTTAATACAAAGTCCCGCCTCTTGGAATGGCTTCTATGATTGACAGAACACAGGTCCAATGCCAGCCCAGGAGACGGGACTTCCTATTAAAGAGGCCGCTGAGTAAACAGGAGATTCTCGCTGTATGTAATCTGACGGCGCTCATCCCGCCCCCCCCCCGTTCCCTCCTAGGCAGCCCAAGTTGCAGTATTGGCGTATAACGCACACACTATTTGCACCTGATTTTCAGGGTGAAAAAGTGTGTGTTATACGCCAATAAATCATCATGGGACACAGAGCAGCCATAATAACTAACTGGATTATACGGCACCTATAAATGGACACTGGCAAACCAAAAAAAAAAAAAAGACAGGAAGTCCTCTCCTAGGAGTTCCGGTAGGTGCTTTACAGGTCCAAGGGAGTGGCTCCATATTCAATGGGACCCGGGCTTTGAAGGTCCAAGAGACAGAGACCCGCCGTGATGGGAGAAGATTGGAATCTAGCTTTTTAGCAGAATCTTGCAGTGGGACTGGTGTTTTAAAAGCTTTTTTGCACTTGTTAAACTGTAAGATAATGTTCAGTCTCTTACCTTTTTTTTTTTTTTAAGAATCAGGTGACAATTTTTTTCTGTCTACTGGGGCGGAGGCGCTTCTTCTGTGGAGCTTCCAGCCAGGTTGATCCTATCATGAGGCGGGTGGTTCTTTGGATTTCCCCACCCCTGTGTATCTAGTTCTTACGCCGGCATCTTCGGTGGCCCTTTCCCGCCATTGTTTATGTGGTCGGAGGGGACGTGCACATGCACGAGGGATGTGCACATGGGAGGCGCGAGAGCTGCACAGGACACTACAAGCGTGCACGCCGGACATGCGCAGTAGGGGCGGAAGCGGCCATATTAGGAGCTGTTCCAGCCCTAGGCTTCTGTAAGCAGGCTGTAGGGGACACAGAGTGGCATCAGCTGGGCACGCGAGTCACTGGTCCTGTAATAGCTGTGTACTGCAGGGACTAAACTGTAAAATTTACAGAGCAGTTGAAGTGCATAAAGGTGGTGTTTTCTTTATCTCAAATTTGTTGTCTCAGGCATGTCTTCCCGGAAGAGGAGTGGGGGAGGGGCAGCAGGAAGGGGTACAAATGCACCACCATCGGTATTGGAGGATGCTAGCCTTACATCTGCTGTGTTTAAATCTCCTGAAAGACTTGAGGCAACTGACCAGTCTGAGCCATTACTGTTGTCAGGCATTTTAGCAACAGCTAATGCTTCTGCCTCAACTTACGCTACAAAGGACGACTTAGCACCAAATTTAGCTGGGCTAGAGGGGAAAATAGCAGGTACGATTGCTTCAGTTTCCCAAGGGGAAGAAACGGGATAGATCCCCCTTCGCCTGAGCCCCCACCTGCATTGGAATAGGATTGGGCAGAAGATGTGGAAGAAGTGGCAGTGAATGAATGGGAGGAAGGTCATGCCACAGACTCCACTTCTGAGGAGTCAGGTTCTGAAGAACCATTTTCAGCCTCTCAATCCCAGAGACTGCTGATCCAGTCCCTCACGGAAATGGTCCGATCAGGTTTTAAATTGCCACCTGTGGAGGTCCCTGAAGTTTCCTTTTCTTCTTTAGGATCTCTGCGGCCTCCACAGAGTTCACAGGCTTTTCCCTTGCATCCGTAGCAGGAGGAAAGTGTGTATGCTGACTGGGATCACCTGGATAAGCTGTTTATTCCTCCTAAAATTTTTGCTCTTTTGTACCATATGGAGGAAAAGTTTATAAGAAAATGGAGCATGCCATCTGAGGACTCTGCCATTTTCTCTGTGAACAAGAGTCTTACCTGTCCTGTAGATAATGCCCAGGTGTTTAAGGATCCAGCAGATAAGAAATTGGAGTCTTTATTAAAGACTTAATTTGCTATTGCCGGTCTGCTGTACAACTGGAAGTGGCAGCTATAGGTATCTGTCAGTCTTTAAAGGACCAGGTGAAGCGGGTAACTAAGACTGTTCCCAATCAAGGGGTACCTGCGGAGGATTTGGCAGAATTACCCAGGGCCTTATGTTTCGCAGTAGATGCCATTAAGGATTCCACAATACAGATGTCCAGGTTGGCCCTGCTGTCAGTACATATGCTCAGGATTCTTTGGTTAAAAAGCTGGGCTGCAGAGTTACCCTGGAAAAGATTACTAGCTGGTTTTCTCTTTCATGGGGAGCGGCTATTTGGAGAAGACCTGGATAAATATTTCCAGAAGATTTCAGGGGGTAAGACTGTGCTTCTACCAGTTAAGAAGAGCAGACGACCTTCCTTCAAGGTGTCTAGTGCTTCAGTACCCAGCACTTCTAATTTAAGGCAGTTTTTTTCCATAAAAGATTTATTGAAATGTTTGTACAAAAAGCATTTACATATCGTATAACACGTGGAACATAATAAGCTTCCATGGCGTATACAATAATACAAGGTCTTATATCTTAAGTCATGGAGAATCGAACATTATGTTTCATTTACAATCAAATGTACTTGAATATTGAAAATATCTTGTAATTGCAGTCGGTATAACAGGATTCTAAAACAGGGATACCGTTCTTATGTCAAGTCTCATCTTAACTGGTAACATTACCACTTAGACCACTATCAACAGGTTTTCTCGTGGTAGTTACAGAACAGGCGGGGCATTTAACTTGGCCTTGTTTAGTTTAGGGTTTGATTGGGTGTCTATGAAGGGTCATTTAAAACTGGTCGTTTAGTTATAACGACTGTGAGACTTTTTTCGTACTTTGATCGGCTCAAGGAACGGGGATCCTAAGAACTTTTGGGTGTGGGATGGTTAGAGGAGGAACTTAAGTAGTGAGAATAGAGGTGATAAGGTGAGGAACAGAGAGAAGAAGATAAGGTGGAAAATAGAGGGAGAGGAGTGGGGGGTGGGGGCCACTCTTCGAATGTGTGTCTCCCCCTCCGTCTTGCACATGGAGGGAGATGTGGGGTCGAATTTTTTTATGGTGGGGTCTGGATTGTCGAATGTTATACTGGGAAAAGAGATTTATAGTAGTCTGATGTTTTGAAGTAGGTCCAACAAGCCCAGGTGGGTTATTTCGACCGTGTCTCAGAGGTACAAAATAGAATTCCGGGGGCTTCCCCCACCTCGGTTCCTAAGGTCCAACGTCCCCATAGACCCGGTAAAGAAGAGGTATTTTTTTCAGGCAATAGATCAACTAAGGTCACAAGGAGTGATTTCAGAGGTTCCAATCATCGAAAGATCCAAGGGTTTTTACTCAAATCTTTTCATAATCCCAAAGCCAAATGAAGATGTAAGGCCTATTCTGGTCCTCAAGTTTCTCAATCAATTTCTGGTCATTCATTCTTTCTGAATGGGGTACATTTGTTCAGTGATAGCCTCCTTACGCGGGGAGGAATTCCTGGCGTCCATAGACATCAAGGACGCGTACCTACACATGCCAATCTGCAGGTCCCATCAAAGGTTTCTGTGATTCGCGGTGGGCGACCAACATTTTCAGTTTGTGGCACTGCCCTTTGGGTTAGCCACGGCACCTCAGGTATTCACAAAGATATTGTATACATATATTCATGTGCACTCTGTCAGCTCAAATATAGAGAAATGGGCGATTAATCTACTCTTTATAGTGGGGAGTCCATGCATGAGAGTTCAAATGCAGCAAGAGGTGTGTAGATGGTCACAGATGGGCTGACTCTGGATGGCTGCCGGCTCATAGCAAGCTAGAAGGGGCTCTGTAGACAGTAAAAAACCAAGAAGAGAGCAGTGCCATCTAACTGCAGCGTGATAAAAACATTTTAATATAGGGTGGACAATTGTAAACTCACAAGATTGTAGAGATTACAGATTGTCGTCGCTACCCTCCAGACCACAGGTAAAAAGGACCTTCCTTTTACCAGATTCCTGGTTAACATCCACCAACTGAGACTCTGACGCACCCTCAGCCGAAGAAACATGTGTCAGTCCAGAGTCTGGACAGTCTTGTTCCAGACAGACAGAATGTTGCTCTGAAGTGGTCTGGAGTGGAACTGTGCATAAGGGACTGCTTCGAATGAAGATGCCATCTTCCCCAGTAGCCTCATACACAGGTGAATGGAGGGATATCTTTTTTCCCTTTATGACATGGACAAGGTTTTTCATGACTCTGACCTTCTCTGGTGGCAAGAATACCTTTGCCTAGACTCTGTCTAGTATTAGCCCCAGATACTCTAGGTGCTGAACCAGCTGAAGGGCCAATTTTGACAAATTCAGAACCCAACCCAGACAATCCAACGATTGAACCGCCCGAGCTACATTCCGCCTCAGGTCTGGAACCGTTTGATCTATCAATAGTAGATCATCCAGGTATCCTGCAACCGATATCCCCTGAGATCTTAGAACAGCCAATATTTTTGTGAACAAACAAAGAAGAGACCAGCGCCATCTAAGTGCAGCATGATAAAAAAACATTTTAACCACTTAGGCCCTGGACCATTTGGCTGGCCAAAGACCAGAGCACTTTTTGCGATTCGGCACTGCGTCGCTTTAACTGACAATTACGCGGTCGTGAGACGTGGCTCCCAAACAAAATTGACGTCCTTTTTTCCCACAAATAAAGCTTTCTTTGGGTGGTATTTGATCACCTCTGCGGTTTTTATTTTTTGCGCTATAAACAAAAAAAAAAGAGCGACAATTTTGAAAAAAAAAAATATTGTTTTTTACTTTTTGCTATAATAAATATCCCCAAAATATATATGTAAAAAAATGTTTCCTCGGTTTAGGCTGATACATATTCTTCTACATATTTTTGGTAAAAAAAAAAAATCACAACAAGCGCTTATTGATTGGTTTACGCAAAAGATATAGTGTCTACAAAATAGTTTTATGGCATTTTTATTTTTAATTTTTTTTTCTTATTAGTAATGATGGCAATCTGCAATTTTTAACAGGACTGCGACATTATGGCGGACACATCGGACATTTTGACTATTTATACAGCAATCAGTGCTATACAAATGCATTGATTCCTGTGTAAATGACACTGGCAGTGAAGGGGTTAACCACTAGGGGCAGTGAAGGAGTTAAGTGTGTCCTAGGGAGTGATTCTTACTGTGAGGGGGAGGGGCTTGAACACAGAGGACAGGGATCACTGCTCTCAATCACAGAGAGCAGTAGATCACTGTCCTGTCACTAGGCAGAACGCAGAATGCTTTGTTTACATCAGCATTTCCCTGTTCTTCCTCTTCAAAACACGATCGCAGGCACCCGGCGGACATAGAGTCCATGGGACCCGCGGTCACTGTCACGGAGACCGCGACACCGCTTCTTAAAGGGGACGTACCTGTACGCCCTTTTGCCTGCCAGTGCCATTCTGCCTACGTACATCGGCGTGCACTGCTCGGCAAGCAGTTGATATAGGACAGACAATTTTAAACTCACAAGATTGAACAGATTACAGCGTATGTTAAATGGTATAGGAAGTTCATCCACTCCCTGGAAGGCTCGTAGGTGGAGAGGCAGCTGATGTTACCGGCTGCGCTGGTGGCTCCCAACGCTTCCTGGTTCTCAAATTGGGCTCAGGGGCGGCTGGACACGTCACTTCCAGATGGTGAGAGTGGGGAGGAGCGCGCCTTCGGAGCATACATGCTTTTTCATCAGGCATGAGTTGTGGCCATGTTTGGAGAGGTTTTTATAGTCCATTAAGCCAGGGGATGTTGATATGGTGAAAAAACTCTCTCCTGCGCTCGGGTATCTAGAACCTCAGTGAGTGGTAAGGTCAGAATGCTTCAGTGGTGTCTGCAGTCTTGCAGCCCTCTTCAGAATAATGGGTGTTCATGGGCTACAAAAAAGAAAGGAAAGAAGGCGCACCGACCTAGTGCATTACCACTGATAGCGTTTATTTAAAAAAAGTAAAACAGCAAATGGATACTCACAAACGAGCATGAATGACAAGCATGGACAATAGCTGCAGGTGCGCAATGACAGCCATCAGAAAGAAACCGGGACTGGACATCAAGTGGATGAGGCAATGACTGACGCGTTTCGGGGGAGAACCCCTTTCTTCAGAGCCTAAGCGGGTAATGACTGCTCGCAAGTGAGGGCTCCTCTATATATGTATACGCGTGTAACTATGCATCCCAATCACCACCAGCACCAGCCCACAAAGGCCACTCCCACCTACACAGGAAGCACAGCCCTCCAAGGTATAAACGCCCTCCCTGGTGTCATTCTGTCGCCATAGTAACACCATGGCGATATAGCGGAAAGTGGTATATAGACACTTTCCGCTATAGCCTCATTGGTATATAGACACACGTCTAGTTTTTATATATATATTCTTTTATATGAGTATGTAGAATGAGTTGACATGAGTGCACATATTTGTGCACATATGTTGTGTCCACCTTTCGATAATGAATTTCTATGATATTATTAATTATTAATGAGAATCACTATGATCCCTATTTTTTCACATTTTATCTTGTATTACTATTTTTAATTCTATTTTAAAATTTCCATTTTTTGACTAAGTAAGGTTAGATTAGGTCCCTTCTTGTACTTATCTTTTTGAGAAGGCGTGTGTGTGTATATACAAATATACACATATGTAGATTCTCTGGATGGGGTCTGCATTAAGATTCACAATACTATGTAATGCAAAATATATATATATTTTTATATATTTTTATATATATTTTTATATTGATTACAATTATTTTATCTTCTTTTACTTAGGTAATTCTGTATTTACTTGTACCACCCACATTACACTGGGGACTTTCTAATGACCAACTCTATGAGGTTGACCTCCTCTGTGTATTGTGTTTTGCGTTTTCTGTGCGTCTTTGTCGCCTTCCAGCATCAGCCCCCCCCTTTTCTTTTGGGCCCTCCCTCCTCCAATTTAATACAATTAGACTGAGTCCATCCAGGGGGTGACTAGTATCCCATACACACTGTCCTGGATGAGCTTGTCTATTTTGGATGCGTGCGCATCCACACTATACTGCTCCCAGCGAGCGCTAGGGCCACAGCGGTCGGAGGCAGCGTGTGGAACACACATCCACCCGCACTTCCGGGCCGTGTCTACTGCGCATGCGCGGGCGGAGGTGACGTCCATGCTAGCCGGAATTCGCTGGTGGAGCGCAAACGTACCCGCACTTCCTGGTCATCTAGGCGGCGTGCGTTCCACCGGCGACAGATGGCAGCTGAATGTCCCCTGAAGTTTTTCCTGGTAAGTGCTATTTCCACAACATTCTCCTATATGCGGCAACTGCGGAGGTGGTGCATATTGCCTGGCCACCTCCGGCTGTAAGCTCATACATTTGCACATAGGACATGGCCAGGATTTTTGTTAGACTAGCTCCGCTTGCCTGCTTATGTAGTCTATTCCTGTATATTAAGATATGGTTTCTTACTAACCGCATTCATTGAATTATTGATCGACTGGTATTTTTGCCATGGATGTGTGGGGAATATCGCCATGGTGTTACTATGGCGACAGAATTACACCAGGGAGGGCGTTTATACCTTGGAGAGCTGTGCTTCCTTTGTAGGTGGGAGTGGCCTTTGTGGGCTGGTGCTGGTGGTGATTGGGATGCATAGTTACACGCGTACACATATATAGAGGAGCCCTCACTTGCGAGCAGTCATTACCCGCTTAGGCTCTGAAGAAAGGGGTTCTCCCCCGAAACGCGTCAGCCATTGCCCCATCCACTTGATGTCCGGTCCCGGTTTCTTTCTGAGGTCTGTCACTGCGCACCTGCAGCTATTGTCCATGCTTGTCATTCATGCTCGTTTGTGAGTATCCATTTGCTGTTTTACTTTTCTTTAATAAACGCTATCAGTGGTAATGCACTAGGTCGGTGCGCCTTCTTTCCTTTCTTTTGATGTTGATATGGTGCCATAGCAACCGCTTGTGGGAAGGGCTTCTGATTACAGAATGAGCAATGGTGTGTCAGGCTGGATTGGACTGATCAAGCTCATGTGAACAAAGATGAGCTTTGAAAAAGGTATATAACTAAATGAGTAAAGGTTAAAATTAAAAATAAAAATAGACATGAAGATGAAGGATAAAAATAAAATAAAAATAAAATTGAAAATGAAATGAGTTGAGGAATAGATAACGATGCAGACAATGAAGTGGAACAGTGATGGGAAGAATATATATGTATGTGAAAAGATTATTTTCTAATGAAATAATAATGGTAAGGAAAAAATGAGAAGGGAAAGAGCAAGAGAGAGTGATAGAGATAGAGATAGAGATAGAGATAGAGAGAGAGAGAGAGAGAGAGAGAGAGAGAGAGAGAAGAAAAAGAAATGGGGTAAGATAAAGTAGAAAGGGAAGAGCGAGAGAGAGAGGGTAGGGTGAGATTTAATTTTTATTTTTTGGGAAATACATAATGATAGAACTAGGAAAGAGGTTTAAAGCAAATAAATGTTGAGAGGGGGGAGGGGGGGCGGAAGAATATCAAATTGGGGAAAGGGGGTTGGGGGGTGGGTTGGGGAAGTGGAGGGGGAACTAAGAGGCTGGAGCTGTGATGAAAGAATGGTAAGGTGCTACCGAGAGACATGCATGGAATGAGGTGAGCAAGTGTTGGGGGGAAGGGGGGGTGGGGGCTTGATGGGAAGCGTACTTACTATTGATGGATGTCTAAGAGGGGAAAGACCATAAGGGTCATGGACCTAAAATGATTAGTGACAAATCATAACAAATGTTAGGCAACGAACAAAACAGGATTTCAAAAAAGAGAGAACCAAAAAAGGTATATATCTAAATGTTACTTGTTTTTTTGAGAGGGAAGGAAGAATGTAAAGGGTTAAATTCCAGCTCCTCATTCAACCCACCTGGTGTAAGGACATCTAGTCTGTAAATCCAGTAGGATTCCTGTGCGCACAGGCGTTTGTAGCGTTCTGCTGCTGGAAACGTATTGGGTATGGCTTCAATTACCCAAACTTTAAGATCATGAGAGGAATGTTTATGATGAATTAGGAAATGTTTGGGGACACTATGTTTATCTGACCCTGCGTCCACTAGACACCTGTGTTCCCCAAATCTTTTGCATAGTGTGTGGATTGTTCGTTCGGCCTACATATAATAGGCCGCATAGACAGGACAGGCAATATATCACAAACTCGAATGAGCATGTGTAAACATTAGATAGGGAATATGTTTTTTTCCTTTTAGAGTGGAATTCTTTTTGTCTGTGGGTGACATGTGAGCAAGTCAGGCATAGGGGGCGGATATTGAAAAACTTAAATGGAGCACTAGTGGTGGGTGGATTTGATTTCATCTTGCTGGGGGCAATTCTGGTTTTTAGGTTCCTGGCACGTCTATATGAGATGAGTGGTCATGCTGTGATGGTAAATTTGAGGTGTGGGTCTTCTTGTAAAATGTACCAATGTTTTTGGAAGATTTGTTCCATATTTTTGAATTTGGTGTGGAAGTTGGTTGTGAATATCAACGGTTGTGTGGGAGGGTTAGTCTTATTATATTTGTCTGTTATGTTATGTCGTCTGAAAAAATTTGGATGTAGCCTCATTATACACCTCCATACCACACAAAATAGGCCTAAGAGCCGTACTACAATCTCTTAATGATGATCCCATGATTAACACCAGCCAGGCCCAATTTATACTGGAAGCCACAAAATTCTGTCTCACACACAATTATCTCTTCACATACATATATATTTTTCCCATCACTGTTGCATTTCATTTTCTGCATCATTATCTATTCCTCATCTCATTTCATTTTCAATTTTATTTTTATTTCATTGTTATCCTTTATCTTTATGTCCATTTTTATTTTAAATTTTAACCTTTACTCATTTAACCACTTACCGACCGGCCACTGTATATATACGTCATTACTTTGAAGATGGATATCTCGGTAACGGCAGCAGCTGCTGCCACAACCGAGGTATCCATCTTTAGGGCCGGCAGTTCTGTACACGATAATGGTGGTCTCTGCGGCGGGTTCGCCGCGAGATCACCGTTATTGGCAGCGGGGGAGGTGCCACCCCCCCTCTCGCCGCTCTCCCGTGCCCTCCGCCGCTTACCGGAGCCGTCGGTAGCAGCGGAGGCGATCGGGTCCTCTCACTTCTTAGGTATGGAGACGAGTGAGGCTAAGATGGCCCCCACCCACCTCCATACTATAGGACGGCGGAAGTGACGTCATTACGTCAGCCCCGCCCATTTGTCTTAAAGGCACAATTTTTTTTGTGTCATTTTTTCAAACGACTTTTTTATTTATTTTTTTTTTTGCATGAAAGTCTAAATGAGATCTGAGGCTTTTTGACCCCAGATCTCATATTTAAGAGGACCTGTCATGCGTTTTTCTATTACAAGGGATGTTTACATTCCTTGTAATAGGAATAAAAGTGACCCAATTTTTTTTTTTTTTTAAAACGATGAAAAAATAAATAGAATCAAGTAAAATAAATAAGAAAAAAAAAAAATTTTTTTAAAGCGCCCTGTCCCGACGAGCTCGCCGCAGAAGCGAACGCATACGTGAGTAGCGCCCGCATATGAAAACGGTGGTCACACCACACATGTGAGGTGTCGCCACGACCGGTAGAGCAAGAGCAATAATTCTAGCACTAGACCTCCTCTGTAACGCAAAACATGCAACCTGTAGAATTTTATAAACGTTGCCTATGGATATTTTTAAGGGTAAAAGTTTGACGCCATTCCATTTACTTGGCGTAACATTATATTTCACAATATAAAAAAAATTGGGCTAACTTTACTGTTGTCTTATTTTTTTATTCAAAAAAGTGATTTTTTTTCCCAAAAAAGTGCGCTTATAAGACCGCTGCGCAAATACGATGCAAAAAAAAAGTATTGCAATGACCGCCATTTTATTCTCTGGGGTGTTAGAAAAAAAACAATATATAATGTTTGGGGGTTCTAAGTAATTTTCTAGCAAAAAAAAAACTGTTTTAAAACACCTAAAATCCAAAACGAGGCTGGTCCTTAAGTGGTTAATTATATACTTTTTTCTTTACCTCAGTTCACCCATTTCAGCTGCTTCCAGATCATAGAATTTTAAATTCTTCCTTGTTATATATAAAAAAGTATTTTATCAATCCCCCCACCTCTTCTTTTCTGCATTATATCCATTGCTATGTAAAAAAAAAAAGCTCATCTTTGTTCACATGAGTTTGATCAGTCCAATCTAGCCTGACACACCAGTGCCCATTCTGTAATCAGAAACCCTTCCCACAAGCAGTTGCCATGGCACCATATCAACAGCCCCTGGCTGAATGGACTATAAAAACCTCTCCAAACATGGCCACAACTCATGCCTGATGAAGGAGCACGCATGCTCCGCACGCGTGCTCCTCCCCACTCTCACCATCTGGAAGTGACATGTCCAGCCGCCCCTGAGCCGAATCTGAGAACCAGGAAGCGTTGGGAGCCACCAGCACACCCGAGAACATCAGCTGCCTCTCCACCTGCGAGCCGACCGCCTTCCCCCAGGAGTGGATGATTTTCCTATACCATTTCACATGCGCTGTAATCTCTACAATCTTGTGAATTTAAAATAGTCTGTCCTATATTAAAATGTTTTTCTCATGCTGCACTTAGATGGCGCTGCTCTCTTCTTTGTTTATTCACAAAGATATCAGCTCCGGTATTGGCAGTTCTAAGATCTCAGGGGATATCTCAGGGGATATCGGTTGCAGGATACCTGGATAGATCAAACGGTTCCAGACCTGAGGTGGAATGTAGCTCGGGCGGTTCAATTCTTGGAGTGTCTGGGTTGGGTTCTGAATTTGTCATAAACGGCCCTGCAGCCGGTTCAGCGCCTAGAGTATCTGGGGCTAATACTAGACAGAGTTAAGGCAAAGGTATTCTTGCCACCAGAGAAGGTCAGAGTCATGAAAAACCTTGTCCAGGTCATAAAGGAAAAAAAGATATCCGTCAGAAAAAGTTCCATCCTCTGGTAATATCTGTCATTTGGCGTGCAGTACTGAGGTCCACCAGCAGGTGTCTCCTGGCAGTTTGGAACTGTCAGGAGAGCTTTTCCCTGCTAATGTTATGTCATCTTTGGGCTGCAGTACTGGTGTCCACCAGCGGATGGATCCTGGCAGTGTGCAGCAGACAGCACCTCCCACAATCAGGTGTCACTTGAGACCAATTACAGGTCTATAAATACCCGGCAAGCACTCACATGTTTTTTTTTTTTCTTGCGCCCTGACCTGCTAGCCTGTGATCTGATCCTGATTCTGAACCTGTTCCTGTGCCCTGAACCTGTGACCTGTGTATCTGATTCTGTCTCCCTGTCCTGATCCCTATCCTGTCCCACCTGTTACCTTGCATCCCTGCCCTGCAGTCTGATCCATCCATCCTCTCCCTGTCCTATGTTCCTTACCCCATCTGCTGATCTCCCTGTGTATGACCTTGGCCTGGCTATTGTTTATGATTCTGGTATTTCCCATTTGTTGTACTTATCTGTCTGTTATTTGTGGGTCTCTGTCTGTTGGTAGGTTATTGCACTGTGTCATATTGGAGGTGGTTGTACTTAGATTATTCACTTACTTTAATGAATCATTCATATTTTTACTTACATGTGTTTGGTGTTCCTCTGTAGCTAACCATGCAGTTCTGGTCACACCTGGTACACGACAATATCCCTCCATTCGCCTGTGTATGAGGCTACTGGGGAAGATGGTATCTTCATTCGAAGCAGTCCCTTATGCACAGTTCCACTCCAGACCACTTCAGAGCAACATTCTGTCTGTCTAGAACAAGACTGTTCAGACTCTGGACTGGCACGTTTCTTCGGCTGAGGGTGCGTCAGAGTCTCAGTTGGTGGATGTTAACCAGAAATCTGGTAAAAGGAAAGTCCTTTTTACCTGTGGTCTGGAGGGTGGCGACGACAGACGCCAGTCTCTCTGGATGGGGGGCAGTCCTAGAGGAGGCCACTGTCCAGGGAGAGTGGTCCTAGATGGAGAAGAGCTTGCTCATCAACATTTTGGAGATTCCGGATGCTCGCTTGGCTCTAAGCTTCTGGACTTCCAGAATACAGGGATGTCCTGTGAGGGTCCGGTCGGACAATGCCACGGCTGTGGCATATATCAATCACCAGGGGGGCACCAGGAGTCAGACAGCCCAGAAGGAAGTGGATTGCATGCTGACCTGGGCAGAAAGATTTGTTCCATCCCTATCAGCAGTGTTTATTCCGGGAGTGGAGAATTGGCAGGCAGACTTTCTGAGTCCCCAGCAGATGTTACCAGGGGAGTGGTCCCTAAATCCCGAGATCTTTGCATCAATCTGCTGCCGATTGGGGGTTCTGGATGTAGACCTGGTGGCATCCAGGTACAACGGTACTCTAGACAGCTTTGTGTCCAGAACCAGAGACCCGCTGTCATTAGGGGCAGATGCCCTGATAATTCTGTGGGATCAGTTTTCCCCGATATATGCCTTTCCCCCAATCCGGCTGTTGCCAAGGCTACTACACAGGATCCGGGAAGAGAGAAAGCTGGTAATCCTAGTAGTTCCGGCCTGGCCCAGAAGAACTTGGAACTTGGAAACCCCTGGGTTCTTCCACTCCGTCCGGATCTGCTCTCACAGGGTCCAATATTCCACCCTGCTTTACGATCTCTAAGTTTAACGGTTTGGCTGTTGAAACCAGGATCTTAAAGGTATTGTCTACCATGTTGAATGCTAGAAAGCCAGTTTCCAGGAGGTATCTACTATAGAGTCTGGAGATCCTATATTGCCTCGTGAGGCCAGGAGGTGGCACCCCCATAGATATGCCATCGGAAGAGTTTGGGCTTTTCTGCAAAAAGGGGTGGATATGAATCTGGCCTTAAGTACAATTAAGGGTCAAATCTCAGCCTTAGCAATCTTTTTTTCAGAGGCCTATTGCTTCTCACTCCTTAGTACGAACGTTTGTACAGGGGATGATTTGTGTGCTTCCACCGGTCAGGCCGCCTCTGTGCCCTTGGGATTTAAATCTAGTATTGGGGGTTTTACAGAGGCAGCCTTTTGAGCCTATCCGGCAGATTCCTTTAGTCCTCAACAAGAAAATTGGTTTTCTTGGTGGCAGTGACGTCAGCTAGGAGGGTGTTGGAGTTGGCAGCTCTGTCCTGTAAAGAACCTTATTTGATCTTGCACCAGGATAGGGTGGTTTTGCGGCCACAACCAGAATTTTTTGCCCAAGGTAGTGGGTAGAGATTATTTAATTCTCTTGACGTAGTACAGCTAAGTCTATCTGAGAATATTGGCTCAGATGCGGAAGACTGATGCTCTGTTTATATTGCCAGAAGGTCCCAGGATGGGACAGGCCGCATCTAAGTCAACTATTTCTCAGTGGATCCGCCAATTGATTGTTCAGGCGTATGGTTTTAAGGGTAAGGCTCTGCCTTTTCCAGTAAGGACACACTCTACCAGAAGAGTGAGTGCTTCATGGGCAGTTCATCATCAAGCATCAATGGCTCAGATTTGCAAGGCTGCTACTTGGTCTTCGGTACATACATTCACTAGGTTTTATCAAGTGCATGTTAGGACTCAGGAGGATGTTGCATTTGGACGCAGTGTACTGCAGGCAGCAATAAAGTTCCTGTTGTTCTAAAGGTGTTTCTTTGGTCATAATGGGTTCCCTCCCCTCAAAAAGCATTGCTTGGGAACGTCCCAGTTAGTTATTATGGCTGCTCTGTGTCCCATGATGTACGATAAAGGACATTAGGATTTTTTCTACAGCTTACCTGTAAAATCCTTTTCTTGGAGTACATCATGGGACACAGAGATTCCTCCCTTCTTGTCTGGGAAGTTTATCGCTCGCTACAAAACTGAGGTACTTCCTAGGGGAGGACTTTGTCTTTTTTTTTTTGGTTTGCCAGTGTCCATTCACCTATAGGTGGTGTATAACCCAGTTAGTTATTATGGTTGCTCTGTGTCCCGTGATGTACTCCAAGAAAAGGATTTCACAGGTAAGCTGTAGAAAAAATCCAAATTTTTCAGCTGCCCCTGAACTCTCCTCTATGTTATCTTACCAGTACATGTACACAGAGTTGTTTTTAGTCGTTTCTAGGCAGTTGAGTTTAGAAGCATTTTTTGGAACTCAAAAAGTCCCTTACCTTTGCAGTCGGCAGCTACCAGCTGGGTTCAAGCCTCTTCCGGGTGCAGTCCCTATTCTTGGGCAGCTAAATGTGCTAATAAGACGGAGTCCCTTCTGTGGGACTTTTGGGACAGCAGTTGTCTCTTAACCAAGAGCTTCTATCTGCATTTATATACTGGCATTTGCTCAAGCCTGTAGCAGAGAAAGCAGCTATATCTATTTTTCACTTAAGCCTTATCCTTCCCATTTCTCACTTTCCTTTCCTTGCATTCCTCTCTCTCTTTTTCACTTTCTTCCTCCCCCACCACCTTCCTTGTGATATTGTACCTTCATTTCTGGTTGCTATAGTGGGCAGCGCGCACCTTGCACCGGCCCTTAGCATCTTCCTGCCCACTCTGCACATGTGCGAACGTCAGGAGGCAGCTCGGTGGGCCAGGCTGAGTCGGGTGGGCCACATAAAACCACAATGTGGTGTTTTTATTGAAAGAATAAAGTATACACTGTCAATACAGTTGTGTTAAATACAGTAACAGCAAGAAAGTCTGTACAATTAACAGGTACTACAGTCCGTACAAATATACTGTTGTACAACAAACTTAATTAGTTGTGATCCATGAAATATCAGAGGCCCAGACACCGGGTCTATATAAAGGGAGAGGTACAATATATAAAGATCAATCGGGCAACACATTACACGTAGCTGCATTTCCTAACCAAGTGTACCAAATTTTGCCATATTTGGCAGGGCATCCCCTATGGGCGTAAATCTCCTTCTTATACAGTAACACATTATTTACTGCAGAGATCCACTCTTGGAGTGTCGGTGGTACAGTCTGAAGCCACTTTCTCGCTATGAGTAGCCTAGCGATGAACAGTGCCTCCTGGAGGAATATTTTATGAAATGTATCCAAGCCTGGATCAGGGAATAACCCCAGCAGACACTGTTTAGGACACAACTTCAGAGGGGATCCCATCTCATCATGGACAAATTTCACTACATGGGACCAATAGTCTTGTATTGCTGGGCAAGACCAAAGAAGATGAAAGAAGGTACTGGACGGACTATCGCTCAGGGGACACAGCGGGTCTCGGTCAGGTTTGTATTTAGCCAAACGGAGAGGGGTTAGATATGATCTATGCATGATATAGAGTTATGTAAGGCGGTCCGACAATCCAGTGGAGACCTTTTTGCAGGTATCTAATGGGTAGGGTAGTCGCTGTAGAGAGAAGTAGTAAATTGTAGAACCCAGAGATAAGTTTCATAGGTTGGACTTGATGGACTTGTGTCTTTTTTCAACCTCACCTACTATGTATTTAACTATGTAAGTTTGCGAGAGTCTAGTCCCATTATAATATATGAGACGTCTAGGCATTCTACATTATGGGGAGTATCGCCAAACTGAGCCTGAAGGGCATGTCGGAGCTGGAGGTATCGAAAGTGCATGGAGTTGGGGAGGCCGAACTCCACCTTAAGTTGTTGAAACGATTTTAAAACGTTGTCACAGTAAACATCCGACAGGTACTTTATCCCCCGATTAAGCCACAGAGCATGGTCTGGTATAGTTAACAATTCTTTTAAATCACGGTTATCCCATAGGGGTGTGTGGAAGTGTGTGGATGGAATCTTCAATCTGCGCCCTGTTATCTCCCATATTTTACAATGGTGGTACAATAGACCCTTACAGTCTCCTAATCCATATGTACCTGTAAGGCCTCTGAACAGAATCTGGAACGGGTGAGTGATCGTGCGGCTGTAAGGAGAGCATATCAGTGACAGGTAGCAAACTTTATTATGTTTATCGATATGAAAAAAATGGGACAACTGCGCCGCCTGGTAGTAAAGACTGAAATCAGGCAATGCCACTCCCACCAGTTCAGTAGGGTTTTTCAGTGTTTGCCAGGACAGCTTATGTCGACTCATCCCCCAGACAAAAGAACTGAGGAGAGCTTCAATAGATTTGAAGACCTTAAGGGGTAAATAAGCCAGGGCATGCCAGAAGACATACAAAAACTTGGGGAGGAGAACCATTTTAATCAGGTTCACCAGGCCCATCATCCCGAGGGGTAATTTGGCCCATGTCTGTGTTTTAGATTTTAAATTCGCTATCAGGGGTTCTATGTTTAGCCTAATGAAGTCTTCTGGCGAGCGGGTGATCACAATCCCGAGGTATGTCACAGAACTAACTCTAAGGAGTGGGGAGGAGGACTGAAGTTCTGTGGGGACAGTTACGTAAATAGGGAGGATCTGGGATTTGTCCCAGTTTATCTTCAGACCAGAATATCTACCAAAGCTTTGGATAACATCAAGGGCTAACTGTAGGGACAGGCCTGCATCTTCTAAGTACAGCAACATATCGTCCGCATATAAACTGACCTTTTCTATCAGGTCTCCTCGTCGCAACCCGCTGACTCCTGGGTGCGTCCTAAGTATGGAGGCAAGGGTATAACAGAGGGGATAAGGGACAGCCCTGACGTGTGCCCCTTGAAAGAGGGAAGGGGTCAGAGACTTTTCCATTGACCAAGATCCTGGAGCATGGGCTCTGGTACAGGAGTCAGATCCATTTGATAAAATTTGGTCTGAATCCAAATCTTGCAAGGTATTCCCACTCGACTGAATCGAACGCCTTTGCGGCGTCGAGAGAGACTACCACTCTAGAACCTAGTTTGTCATGCTCAATCTGCATATTCATGTGGAGCCTACGCAGATTATATGCCGTATTTTTAACCGGCATGAACCCAGTTTGGTCTAGGTGGATCAATGTAAGGATCGCAGTATTTAGGCGTATCGCCAGGATCTTGGCCAGGATTTTAATATCTATTTGGAGAAGGGATATTGGGCGATACGATTCAGGAAGTGCTAAGTTTTTACCAGATTTGGGTATTAATACAATATAGGCCTCTCTCATGGAGGAGGGTAAGGAACCATGTTCAAATTTATAAGAAAACAGCTCATGAAGCCTGGGGATAAGGGTCTCCTTATAGGTTGTGTAAAATTTAAGAGGTAGGCCATCAGAGCCTGATGCTTTGGACGGAATAAGCCTTTGTAATTTTGTCTTCGGTGATAGGAGCTTCTAGGAACTCAATTTGGGAGTGTGTGAGAGTGGGCAATTCTATATCTGCCAGAAGTGACACTATCTCTTCCCTGGGGTTATTGGTAGCTGTGGAATATAAGGATGTGAAAAAGGAGCGAAACTCGTTGACCACTTCATCAGGGTCAGCCAGCAACTCGCCATCAGCGGTGCGGAGGGAGATCACCGTGGGGGGGTTTGTGATCCAAATGGGCTAGATCGGCTAAAAGACGGCCCACCCGTTCTCCACATTCATAATGCCTCTGTTTGGTATAATATATTTTCCTCTCTGCCTTCTCAAAGAGAAGAATACTTACTACCCTTGCTTGTAACGTCAGTTGGTCTGCGGTAGATGGTGAGGGATTGTCAGTAAAGTTTTTCTCTGCATCCGCAAGAGCCTGTTCCACCTGTCTAATCACTTGAGAAGAGGTTTTCCGGTATCTAGCTATGCGGTGAGACAGGACCATACGGGCATGGAATTTAAAAGAGTCCCACACCATATCAAGTGGTGCAGTACCCCTATTAGTCTGGAAAAAGAAATCCCATTCAGTAGCAGCCTCCCCCAATGCAGGGACAACCATCAACCAAAAGGGATTGAGTCTCCAGGTGTATGTTGTGGGGGGTGGGGGGTGGGGGTGGGGGTCGAGTCGGAGAGTAATCCAGTATGGGGCGTGATCAGATAGAACTCGTGGGTTGAATCCCACCTCTTCTAGTAAGTACCTTCGGTAATAACATTCAATTGGAGGGGGGGGGGGTATATAGATTGCCAAGATTAAAAGTTCTAGGCCATTTATTTTGGCATGTAAAAATAGAAATCTACCCTGAGGGTCGGACCTGAGCGTTAACAATACAAAGCGCACCGTTTTGGCCACCAATACTGCAACACCCCTAGAGTGTACAGAATGGGGGGCTTGGTACAACCAACCTACCCACGGTTTTTTAAGTGCCATTTGGAGTTGGCCAGTGAGATGAGTTTCCACTAGCACTGTGAGGTCAGCCCATTGTGCTTTAAGGTATGACAAAACTGCATTCCATTTAGATTTTGCTCTAAGGCCGCGTACATTCCATGTAATACATTTCAGTTCAATCATGGTGGCAAACAATAAATCTCTATATTCCCAGCGCCCGTTGTCTCCGCCTCGGTGCCCCGGGCCACCCCAAAATCGGGGGGGCCCATGGCAGCGTCCCCAAAACCCGGGGTGAGCGTGCAAGGATATTGTAATACAAGCCAGTACATTTCCAGCAGTATGGTAATATGTAGGACCTTATTACAGTGTAAAGCAATTATGTCTTCAGTGAAACACCAGTATCTAATATTTTTATGCACATAATGCATAAACTGAACATTAAACCAATAAAACTTTAAAGAGAACCAAACCAATACACTAGCATGTACGGGTAGGCAATGCACCAAGTATAAATCAAGTGCAGTTTGCTGAGACCGGACAGGCCAGGGAAACCATACTTGTGCCCTACGGCAAACGTTACATTTAAAATAAAGAAAGACGGGATCCGTGGGGACTCCCGCAACTAATGAGGTGATTATTTGCTGTAAAACGAGCAATAGCAGCAGGAGTGAGACTCCTGGTCTGGGATCTCCAGGATGATATATGCGGGGGATAATAAAAGGATGCAAATAACTGAGTCCTTATGCCAGGTGTCATGACAGGCATCAACTTGCTGCAAGGAACTGGAGTGTGGGGCTAAAGGTCATGTCCACTCACAAAGAGCGTGTATAGACCAGATGGGGAAAGGAAAACAGGGAACACGGAGGACAATATCGAGAGTTTTTGCAATCAGGGGGTTGAGAATCAGTTCAGTCAGGTTAACAAATATCCTCCGTGGCAGAGCGAAAGGGCCTGATGACAAAGGGGGAAAAAAATAGGAAGTAGAGAGGAGCAAAGTGGGGGGGAAGGGGGGGGGACACAGTACTTTCAGGTGAGACGATTTCAAGTTCCCCGTAGATCGTAGGGTTGCAGTGGCATACGTCCCCCGATGTAAGCCATACGATCATGAGCCAGAATACTAGGCAGGTTCCTGGCCCAGTGCCGCTTTGCTTTCCAGCCAGGTTAGGACAGCCTCTGGCGTGTCAAAGAAATACTCCCTATCTTCTCCGACGACGCGCAATCTGGCCGGGAACAGCATAGCATATGAGTAGTGATGAATCCTTAGTTGGCGTTTAGCTTCCATGAAGTGAGCTCTCTTTTTCTGAGCCTCCGCTGAAAAGTCTGGAAATACTTTAATCTCTGTGTTTTTAAAGGGGATATTGCAAAACAGTGTCCCTGTCTCGAAAATTAAGCATTTTAGTGATGAATGTTCGCTGCGGTGCACCCTGGGGTGGAGGTTTGGCAGCCAGCCTGTGTGCCCGCTCGATCACAAAAGATGTAGAAAATTCAGTTCTTCCAAAAGGTGTTAATTAGTAGGTTCTCCAGGAATGAAGGGGGGGTCAGAGCCCTCCGAACCCTCGGGCAGACCCACAAATCGCAGGTTGCATCTCCTGAGATGATTTTCCATATCGTCCTGCTTGGCTAACACCATATTTAGTTGATGTTGTAATCAATTGAACCTGCAACGTCGGCACCTCATCCTCCACATGACTAATGCAGGCTTCCGTCTCTGTGACCCGGTCCCCGAGTTTTTGCAAATCCTGGCGGATTAAGGAGACGTCTATTTTCACCTCCTCTATCTTGCTGGTCAGGGTGCTTTTGCAATCGGAGATAGCCTCCAGCACTCGCGTTGTGTCTTCTGCCGCCGAGTTTGCAGGGGAAGAGGAGTCGGCGCCATTTTCCTCCCCAGCCTCCTTGTCCACATGCTTGTATTTGGCCAGTTTTGCGGTCGAATCAGCTGCTTATTTTGGCGGCGACATGGTCTCCGTGGGCAGGGGAATCAAGGGATCCGACGGTGGATGGATAGTTGTCAAAATTAGCCCCAGGATATATGGATTCGGATTCGGGCAAGCGGAGCTCCCGTTTTGCACTCCCTACACCATGCCAATCCAGGCCACGCCTCAATTTTTACATTTATGGCAAAATACATTTTTCAGAGGGTTATATCTTCCACAGATGTCCCTCCCCTCTCCATTGTTTATTACTGGGGGCTTGCAGCATGGCATCCTGTTGTCATCTGTGGCGGTTATCTATGCGGGGAGCTCCTGGAGGGGACCCTGTTTTGTGCCAATGGTAAATGTACAGTAATTTCTTTCTTTTTAATTGTTTTTTTTTTACTCAGGAATACCGTTTCCTTGCTCCAGCTGCAATACCAGTTGCTAACTCCTTTATCTTTCTCCAGCTGCTTTTTCTGTCTGCTGCCTAAAATAAGCAGTACGCCACCTGAACAAGACCCTCTCCAACATTTAAAGGTAGGGACCGTCGTCCAGGTGAGTGAAAAAAAAAAAAAAAAAGAGCACTTATATGGGGGAACATTTATGTATTTCAGCCTTGTATGCCAGAAGTAGTCCAAGCGGACATCAAGGCGACATTAACAAACCTATGAAGGCCCCAACCAGGGCACACCATCCAGATCAAGATACCATGCAAGCGGCAAGGGTTCATCCGTGAATACACATTAGTTCTTCACATTCACCAACTCTCAAATCCCTAAAATGCTGAGCATGCAGGGTCATCCCATTACCAGCCAATTGGTCTGCAAAAGATGTTTTAGAGTCTATGCAGAAGACAGTCAGAGGGTTAACAGGTAAGCTGTCCTATTCAAAAGATGGGCAGGGGTTACATAGCGGAACGAGCAACAGCATTTTCATTGCAGCAATTAGCTCAACCTCCTCCAGAGAAGTTAACTGTTCCTGGCACATCCTTGAGAGAATCCTCTCACCATGCAGCAAGTATCCCTCTGGATGATAGTATGCCATCTGCCTCAGAAGAGCTCGGCCCTCAAACTTCAACCTTTTCCTAGTTCAGCCTCATTTCCAGGCTATAAAGCCAGCTATTGGCTGGGAGGAAGCCGACACTACATCTGAAAAGTCAAAGTTGTACTTCCCATTTCTAAAGAAGCAGGTTTCCTACTTTTGGCTTGGTTTCCACTAGTGCGACTTGTCATGCGACTTGGGACTGCAAAGTCGACGGATAGGCCGGACCCCATGATTTCCAATGAGTACTGTTCATATCTGTTCGACTTCAAAGTAGTCCCTGCACTACTTTGGTCCCACTTTGATGCGACTTGAGGTCCATAGACCTAAAAAATACACAGGCATGGTTTCAAGTCACATCAAAATCGCGGCAAAAATTGTGTGACTTTCAGGTCGCAATAGTGGAAACATAGGCTTACTCTGATGGATGATGTCAGAGACATTGTTGAAGAGAAAAAAAAAATAAAATGTTTTACTCTCAATTGCCTAGGAAAACTTTATCCACTGTCTGATCAAGATTCTGCAATGCCAGACGGTCCACCGGAGGAAGACGTGGCAGTGGTTCGTATAACAAAGAATTTAATCTCACCAATCAATGATTCAGCCTCCATTGAGGATACTTTAGACAGACGAATAGACCCCAACTTAAAGGAGCTTACCAAATGGTGGGTAAACGCCTGGAAGTCAGCAATGCCTGTAAAGCCACGTCCATTAAGGCATATCTTCTGGACCACAGTTACCACAGACGCCAATGCAATAGGCTAGGAGGCACATTGCAACCAGATGTTGGTTCAAGAGAGATGGGTGTTCAACACAGCAGACATCGCAAACAACCTGGAAATCCAGGCAGCGTATCTCGCATCGACAGCATTTGCTCTCTCAGATCAAGGACAAATTAGTTCTTATTCGGATAGACAATATCATGCATACATCACCAAGGTGGAACCCACAGCAGTTCCTTACTAAGGGAAGTAGAACCCATCTTCATTTGGGCAGAGGATAATCTGAAGAACCTAAGAGTAGTCCATCTTCCAGCCCACTTAAACACAAACACCCATCATCTATCTAAAGGATTCCTGGGTCCCAAAAAATGGTCCCTACAACTAAAGTTATTCAGTTGGATTGTGGGCCAGTGGACCTTTCCTGAACTGCATCCTTTTGCTACAGCAAGCAATACCAAGCTGTGGAGGTTTGCTTCACATCTACCTCACTCTTGGGCAGAAGCAATCCTGCCCAAAGCTGTTAAGTCCTTGTGCATACAATCTAATTTAGGCCTCCTACCTCAAAAATTCTCTAGAGACTTACAATATCAACAATAACAGTGATAACAGTCCTGCCATATTTGCAGGGAGACCCATGATTCCCTAGGGCAATATATCTTAGTGTCCAGCCTCCGGTAAATATTCCTCTGATACCCTTTCTTCTGGCTGGAGGCATCACACCCATCAGAATCCTCACAGATTGATTGAACCTTCACATTAGAATGTTAAAACACAGAGGCTTTAATCACTAGGATGTTCCTCCAGAGTTGTTTCAACTATGCCCAAAGCACAGGAGCCTTTCAACGAACAATATGTATGACAAGGTTTGGAATAAGTTTATATCTTTTGCTAATGGTAAAACTTCAATCCTTATGTACCCTCTTCCTCCCAACTACTTGACTTCCTGCAAACAGACTTGATTTAGGATTAGGATTAAGCAGTTTAAAAAAGGTACAGCTGGTGGCAATCTCTGCTGTGACCACAAAAGATATACCGAAGATCCTTTAATAATCAAATTCTTCAAGACAGGCAAGAAGAAGCCTACCTATTAAAACAAATCTTTCCCACTTGGGATCTCTATCTCGCTCTGGAGCCCTTATCCCTTATAACAGCCTTTTGCCCCATCTGATTTAGCACCCTTGTGGAATCTCACTCGGAAACTTCTTTTCTTTGTGGTGATGGCATTAGACTGAGGAGTATCAGAACTTCAGGCTCTGGGATCAGAAGACAATAATATTATTTTTTGTACTGGGATAGAGTGGAACGGTGCATGGATGTATCCCTAAATTCTCCTCTTCCTCTACTATCTCCAAGCCTTGGGCTCTTTTCAGATCCAATTTTGACCTTCTTCACAAAGACGATATTACTTTGGTACTAAGACACCATTTGCCAGTTTTAAATCCTTTTTTCAAATAATTATTTTACTATGCATCATCCCACCCATTTCAGCTAGTTATTTGTCACAGGTATGCTGCCATGGAGGCACCAGGAAAACAGAATATTGTATCATACTTACTGTAATTTTCTATTCCTGGTGCCTATCCATGGCAGCATACAATCCCACCCTCGGTATGCTATATTATGTAGAATGCTGGGAGTGCACTAATCCCTTTTCTTTTATAATATTCACTAGTCCTGAGGGAGGAGCCAAGGCGGAGCTTGTCACAGGTATGCTGCCATGCATAGGCACCAGGAAAAAAAAATTAGGGTAAGTATAATACAATTTTCTGTTTTTTTTTTAGTTTTGGATTAAGTGGAGAGGGATTAGAACACCTGCCAGTTTGTTTTTTTTGTGGTCTGTGCCCCCATTAAGGAGATACACTCTCTCTAATAGTCCTGTACTGTTATCATTGAAAGTGAAAGTAAGAGAAGAGAAATTACCCACATTTTGGGTTGTCCCCAGAAAATAGGGGGGGGGGGGGGGGAATCTTCCAATGGGTACACTAGTTCTGGTGACCTGGGGGTCCCCAAGGAATTCCCTTGAGTTACAGGGATTTCCTCTCACTTCCTGTTTAGCTATGGGACAGGAAGTGTAGGGAAATCTCTGCAATGGACACAGATGGCGAAAAAAAAAATCTGACAGGGGTGTTAACCCTTCCTTGCTCTATCCAAAATGAAAAAACAAAAAAAAGTTTTGCCTAAAGTTCTACTTTAAACTAACGCCAAACACAATTATCTTTTTTTTTTTAAAACAGAGTCAAACCCAGGCAATCTGCACCGCCTCTTCTTTCTCCTAGAGCAAACTCTTTCATGCGAGCTACAGTTTTCCTTGCCAGCTTTCTTTGTAATCACCGATTTTCATCAGTGGAGGTTGTAGTTTGATTGGTTGTTGATGTGGGTATTGGCAAAGATGACAAACGCAGGAAAAATCCTTGGTATCGGATCCATCTTAATGGTTGGAATTGAAGCTGAAATTAGGTGGGCAGCAGAAGACCATGTTCTTCGTAATCACCGATTTTCATCAGTGTCAACAAAGAACATGGTCTTCTGCTGCCCACCTAATCCCAGCTTCGATTCCAACCATTAAAGTGGATCAGATACTCTGGATTTTTTCTGCCTTTGTCATCTTTGCCAATAACATCAACAACCAATCAAACTACAACTTCCACTGATGTAAATTGGCAATTACAAAGAAAGCTGGCAAGGAAAACTGTAGCTTGCATGTAAGGGTTCGCTCCAGAAGAAGGAAGGGAAGAAAAAAGAGGCGGGTCAAATTGCCTTGGGTTTACTCTTTTTTAAAATGTTTTCCTGCTAATAAGACAATTATAATAATTGTGTTTGCGTTGGTTTGTAAGCATACATAAAGAGTACTACTACCACCATTGAAGAAGTGTGGAGGTGAGTGTTCCTGTGGAGACGATGACCGTTGCCTGCACAAGTATATGGTTGATGCCTGTGAGCTGCTTATAATCTGGCAGCATATACCTGTAGTGTGCATCCCATAAGTCTGGTGAATGGGAGTTCATGTGGTGATATTTTTTATGGCGTAGTGATGCATATAGGTTTGTATTTCTGGATCATCACAAGAAATGTATGGACTTTTTGTTATTAAAGATTTATGCATGTAATGTTGCATAGTGACACTGAATTTTATATTATAATTTAGGATTGAAGCTCATTTTTATATCATCACTCAGAAGTTACCTGTATATCCACTTCTATTGCTAGCACCTTTTTATGTATATTGGTGTTAGCACTGACTATTTTATTTATAACAGGTTTGCTATTAATATACAGTTGTGCTCATAAGTTTACATACACCTTAGAATTTATGATTTCTTGGCATTTTTCAGAGAATATGAATGATAACACAAAAAAGTTTATTTTACTCATGGTTAGTGTTTGGCTGAAGCCATTTATTATTAATCAACTGTGTTTACTCTTTTTAAATCTTAAAGACAGCAGAAACTACCCAAATGATCCTGATCAAAAGTTTACATACCCTGGTGATTTTGGCCTGATAACATGCACACAAGTTGAAACAAAGGGGTTTGAAAGGCTATTGAAAGGTAACCATCCTCACCTACGACCTGTGTGCTTGTAATTAGTGTGTGTGTATAAAAGGTCAATGAGTTTCTGGACTCAATATCACTACACTATCAGGAAAAGAGAATGCTTGGGGCAAATTTAGCCCCCATGGCAACACCCCTATCCTGAAGATAACAGGTCCCTCTAAACCACAAATAATTAAAAAAAAAAAGTTCCATCACAAATTTTAAAATACACGCCTTCTGTTTAGTTAGTATACACAGATGTTGATTCTAAAAATACTTCACTGACCCGGGGCTAGATTTTCCACGAGCATAGCCAATCTGTTTATGGCTAAAGAGAACATCATCTATAAAAATCAGAGACCTGAATTGGTCACATGGAAAAAGAGTCCCTGAGGACATCATTAATGACAAAATATGTTGGTGGAGCTTGGTGCTCTAAGGGAGAAGTATTGCACGTGTGTGGAGTAACTTACACTTTGAAAGTAAACACAGCGGCCCCCAACCTTTTCGGTGGCCAATTTTCCCAGTGACCGGGGAGGTGGGGTGTTTGTGTCAAGGGTGGGGGGGTTGTGGTTGGTGGCAATGGGGGCTGGGTGATATTGTTGCCACTCACTAATAGGGTTTTAACAGGATGTCTGTGCAGTTAAACCTCTTTGCTAATGATTTGTATTTACAGATCAATAGCAGAGAGCTTTGAGTGCAGAGACTCCTATGGAAACGCTATCAGTGAGTCGATCACTGCACATAGCTCCTTACCAAGCACCTCAGATCACCAGGCTCCTGCTGGTTTGGTGTGGCCCGGTGTATCACAAGGAGAAGAGCAGCCGCCCCTTATTGACAGGGGGTGGAGCTTCATTTGCAAGTGAAGCTCCGCCCCTAAAAGGGTGGCTGCTCTCCTTCTGATGCCCAGGGGCACAGCAAACACATACAGGTTCCCTCCGTCTGACCAACAGCCGAGACCTGCCAGGGTTTTAATTTGGCCGGGCTCTGAGTGGCTGCTGTGGAGTGGCCTGAATGCAGGCTGTCTCCTGCAAATTATGAAATGTCCATGCTGCTGCTGTATCGCCAGAGCTGCCGCTAGACGTCAGAGGTTGGCACTGGTGATTTGGTATTTGCCCCATTTTGGGGAAAACCGTCTCTCGTGGAGGGGAAGAAACAAGAGGCGGAGCCCAGGCGAAAAAAAAGCATCCGTCAATAAAGATTGAGCTGCCGCCAACCCCCGCCCGACTCTCAACAGGTCACGGACCAGCACCGGGTCGCAGCCCGGGGGTTGGGGACCCCTGCTGTAACAAAAAAGATTGTACATACAAGTGATTGTTCAGCTTTAAGCACTTGCCCTCCGGAAGATTTACCCTCCTTCATGACCAGGCTATTTTTTGTGGTACAGCACAGCATTATTTTATTGACAATTGCGCAGTCATGCAACGCTGTACTGATAATTATGTCTTTTTTTTCTCACAAATAGTGTTTTATTTTGGTGGCATTTGACTGGGTTTCTTATTTTTTTAGCTATAAACAAAAAAAGACCGACAACTTAAAAAAAAAAACAATATTTTTTTTTTAACTTTCTGCTATAAAACATATCCAATAAAAACATTTTTTATACTAGTAATGGCAGCGATCAGCGACCTATAGTGGGACTGTGCTATTGCGGTGGGCAATCTGACACTAACTGACTTTTGACACTTTGTGGGAACCAGTGAAACTAATACAGTGATCAGTGCTAAAAATATGCACTGTCACTGTACTAATCACACTGGCTGGGAAGGGGTTAATGTGTGTTTCATTTAAATTATTTTATTGAATAAAATTTATGTGGAGAACCATAAAGATGTTTCTGGTTTCCCTTTGAACTGATATGGGGGATTATTTCCCTTGGGCTGGCCTGGCTGTTTGATCCATGCTGGCTTTTGAGAGATAATGGATCTGGGCTGAAGCTCTGTGTGGTTTGGAAGACTTCTGATACCTGCATTTTGATGTTTTTTTAGCACACATTTGTTGAGAAGGTCTATTATGGGGGGAGGGTGTAGGTGGAGGCTTTCTGCTTGGGAGCACAGTTTTTCCCATATTTTAGAAGATTTGTTGGACTGAGCGAACTAGTGAACTGAACACTATTCTTTATTTTTCACCATAGGGTGGCACACACATTGATGTTTTTTTAAGAAAGAGTGACACAAATTGAACTTTATTCACTATTTGCTGCATTGGTTTGATGTATGTTATGTCATGTTTTAATTGATTATTTTAATGTTTTGAATTTGATCACATATTACAAGTTATTAAGCTCAGCATATTTATTATACTATCTTAAGTGACCGTTTCACATGCTTCTTAAAGGGATGGTATGTTGTCTGAATATATACATGTTGGGAAAAGTGTAAAGCTTTAAAGAGACAGTGTAATATATTTTGATCTCTCCTTTTTTAGTGTACATTGTTTGAAATATTAACTAAAGGGTTAGCGCAGCGCTTGGAATACATTGTTTATTGTATCATACATCAAGATATTGTGTACGCTGCTTTTCCTTGTGTATATATAGTGCCTGAGCCCTGAATTAGAGATTTGTCTAGTTTAACCACTACCAGACTATTAAAGTACCCATATGTCGCTGGGCTTCGGGTGGTTATAATGGGATGATGGCTGCAGGCATCACCTGGGTGCCATTTTTTTTTTTTGAGCTGGCAGTTGGCTCTCTTGTAAAACCAATCCTAGCAGACCCACCTCCCACCGTCCTCCGCCGTTTGCTCGGGCTCTCCAGTCCCAGATGGTGTGTCCGCCGACTGGTCGAAAAATTAAACAAAGCCGGGATCAGCTTTTGTTCAGCTCTCAGCTATGATAACCCGGAAGTGATGACCTGACATCACTACCTGGATGTCAACGGTGCCATTTAAAAAAAAAAAGTAAAAAGCATTCAAAAATACAGATCTTGGTATTTTAAATGCTGTTAAGGGCAGGGGATGGATCCTTTAGACCCCAGATCTTGCCATAAGGAGTACCTGTCACAGGGATGTTTACATTCCTTGTGACAGTAATAAAGGTGATAAAAAACAAACAAACTTTAAAGCAAGTGTAAAAAGAAATAAAAAAGTGCCCTGGTCCCCCCCATGCTCACGAACACACGCACGGAAAACGTGTTCGTCCCAGACATGTGAGGTATCACGGTGAATGTCAGATTATGGGCATTAATTCTAGCACTAGACCTCCTCTGTAAATCTGATTTGTAGATCTGAGGTAACCTGTAATTGCTTTTAAAGCATCGCTTATGGATCGTAAAATGTACTATTTGCATAAAGATTCAAAAATAGTGTATTTTTTCCCAAAAAATTGCATTTAAAAACCCGCTGTGCAAATAACCTGTGACATAAAACATTTCAAAACTCAGCAATTTATTCTCTAGGACCTCTGCTTTAAAAAAAAATATATAATGTTTGGGGGTTCTGAGTAATTTACGAGCAAACAAAAAATTAATGTTGCATGTAAACAAAAAGTGTGAAAAAAGGCATGGTCAGAAAGTAAGGTGCCTAGCACTAAACAACACTAATAACTTGAACATAATATCATACATTTTTTTTTCATTTTACGTGCAGGTATAAAACAATGTGTAACACTTACTGTATTAATTAGCTTCCCACAAAACCATACTGATTGTAAATGCCCCATTATGTGGCTACACGCGTCTAGGGGAGGAGTAGAGCTCTGTGACATTTACCGGAGTCACGCCGATTGAGGTGGTGAGCCGGATGACACATGAAAAATGTGTTTTATTTTATTCTTTTGTATGTGTACTTTTTAAGTGGCGTAAAAAAAAAAGTTATTATGGTAGTACAATATGTCTGTCCTTTCTTCTTAAATACATATATATTCTGTGGGGACCTGTGAGGACAGCAGATCATATCCCACCCAGGAGGAGAGAAGGAGTGGAGTCACTTATCTGGGTTGTGAGGAGATAAGCTGTTTTTGATCTGTATGGAGGTGAGCAGGTGTTTAATCAGATTCGGCGACCCGTCAGATTTTGTAACGGAAGTGATGTTCCGTCGCGGCCATCTTGCTACACCCCGCACTCCTCCACAGTAAGGATACAGTGAGAAGGCGGCAAGTGAACATCTTGTTACACCCACCGGAGTCTTGCATTTTACACTTTTTTTAACAGTAAACGGAGCTTATGTAAAGAAATTCAGTATTTTGATGTTGAATTTTCAAAGCAGCGGTGTTCTGTCAGATTAGCAAACCAGTGAGATCACCAGGCTTGCCGCTGCTTTTAAAATTCAACATCTAAATTGTCAGACGGATTTAAAAATATTCCGGTGGGTGTAACAAGATGTCTGCCTGCCGCCTTCTCACTGTTTCCTTACTGTGGAGGGGTGTGGGGTGTAGCAAGATGGCGGCGACTAAACTTCACGTCCCTTACACAATCTGACGAAACACCGGCACTTCGCTCAGTGATGGATAATCACAGTGCAGGAAGATTAGGCCCGAGGTGCACTGAAGTAGATAAGCAATATTCACGGAGAACTTCACTTGTTTTTTTTTTTTACTTTCATTTCACGAATACTTCATGACACAATTGAATGTGTATGTGATCACATCCTTATGGGACTTTGTGGACTGTTTTTACTGCTGCGCTACACTGAATTCATTTCTGAGTAAATGTATTTATGCTTTATTTATTTATGCAAATATTTCTGCCTAGCAGTAGTCTTTATGTTCTAGACGTGTACAGCTCAGTCCCCTTACTGCTGACTTACTATGAAGTTATAACGTTACATCAATGAGGAAAAAAAAAAAAATACGAGGAAACAGATCGTTCGCCTGCAGCAGACCAATTACATAATTTTCCCAGGCACATTCCTGGAGATTAATGCTGGCTTTCAAAAGAAAAATTTTGACAACTACAGTATACTGCGTTATTAATGTACACTACCTATGGTGCATGTATAGTGCAGCATACACATTAATGGCCCATTTCTGACATGAGTAAGATGCTGAGAATGGAGTCAGGTGCCCAGCTGATGCAACTAGTGAACATGTCGATGGAGAAGAGAAGCAACAGAAACCCGAAAGATGATGGTCGCAGCTATTCTCTATTGAATTGTATGCGGTGTAGTCTACAAAATCACTGCCACCACTGCCTGAAGTTACTCTTACCACTAAGGCCTCATGCACACAGGGCGTTTTTGCTGTAGTTTTTAGGAGCGTCAGACAATTATTATTTTTTTTTTTTTTGCTTCAAATTCCCACTTCATGTTATCCTATGTTCCCATGCACACTATGGCTTTTAAAAGATTTTAGTGGATGGGGCTTTTAGAGGCAGTAAAAAAAACCCCAAGGCCAGCGCATTCAGAAGAGGTACAGTTGTGCTCATAAGTTTACATACCCTGGCAGAATTTATGATTTCTTGGCCATTTTTCAGAGAATATGAATAACATAAAAACTTTTCTTTCACTCATGGTTAGTCTTTGAAGCCATTTATTATCAATCAACTGAGTTTACTCTTTTTAAATCATAATGGCAACAGAAACTACCCAAATGATACTGATCAAACATTTACATACCCCAGTTCTTAATACTGTGTATTGCCCCCTTTAACATCAATGACAACTTGAAGTCTTTTGTGGTATTTGTGGATGAGGCTCTTTATCTTCTCAGATAGTAAAGCTGCCCATTCCTCTTGGCAAAAGTCTCCAGTTCCTGTAAATTCTTAGCCTGTCTTGCATGAACTGCACATTTGAGATCTCCCCAGATTGACTCAATGATATTGAGGTCAGGAGACTAAGATGGCCACTCCAGAACCTTCACTTTATTCTGCTGTAACCAATGACAGGTCGACTTGGTTTTGTGTTTTGGATCATTGTCATGTTGGAATGTCCAAGTACGTCCCATGCGCAGCTTCCTGGCTGATGAATGCAAATGTTCCTCCAGTATTTTTTGTTAACATATTGCATTCATCTTGCCAACAATTTTGACCAAATTTCCTGTGCCTTTGCAGATCACACATCCCCAAAACATCAGCTATCCACCTCTGTACCTTTCATCATAGGCCTTGTTGACTCCTCTCCAAATGTAGCGTTTATGGTAGTGGCCGAAAAGCTACATTTTGGTCTCATCACTCCAAATGACTTTGTGCAGAAGGTTTGAAACCCCTTATAGTTAAAATAATATCACCCTGAGTGGGGTGGTGAGACGATATGGACGTGTTTCCCATCGTTTCCCCTCCGCAGTTGGGAGTCTCTGTGCTGTTTGGCGTATTGTAAGCGGGATACTTTGTGGCAATTGTGTAGTAATGGCTTTCTTCTGGCGACTCGACCATGCAGCCCATCTTTCTTTAACCAGTTGCCGACCGCCGCACGCCGATGTACGTCGGCACAATGGCACGGGCAGGCATAAGGGCTTACCTGTAAGTCCCTGCCTGCCTGCGGGGGGGGGGGGGTTCTATCAGATTCCCCCCCCCCGGTGCCTGCGGCAGTCGATTCTAGTCAGGGGTGATCAGAGGTGAGGGGGAGGCCACTCATTCGTGGCCACCCTCTCGCGATCGCTCCTGGCGAATTAAATGCTTCCTCGGCTTCTGTAATGTAAACAGAAGCAGAGGAAGTGATGTCATCTCTCCTCGAGTCGGTCTTTTTGTTCCGGCACCGAGGAGAGAAGACATCAATGTGAGTTTGCACCAACACTATACTTCCAGTGGAACACGCAGGCACACTTTTCTCCCCCCTGTACCCCCTGTCACAGTGACACCAATAGCAGTTTTTTTTTTTTTTAATTATTATTGCATTGGCGTCAGTTTGTGACAGTTATAAGTGGTAGGGCAGTTAGTGGTAGGCCTCTTTAGGTCTAGGGTACCCCCCTAACCCCCCCCCAATAAAGTTTTAACCCTGTTATCACCCCCCGTCGCCAGTGTCACTAGGCAATCGTTTTTCTGATCGCTGTATTAGTGTCACAGGTGACGCTAGTTAGGGAGGTAAGTATATAGGTTCGCTGTCAGAGTTTTATAACGTCAGGGACCCCTATATACTACCTAATAAAGGTTTTAACCCCCTCATTGCCCCCTCGTTAACCCTTTCACCAGTGATCACCGTATAAGTGTTACGGGTGACGCTGGTTAGTTAGTTTGTTTATTATAGTTTCAGGGAACCCGCCGTTTATTACCTAATAAAGGTTTAACCCCCTAATCGCCCGGCGGTGATATAAGTTAAGTTTTAGAGTCAGATAGGGTCTGTGTCGCCCCAGGCAGCGTCAGGTTAGTTCCAGTACCGCTAACACCCACGCACGCAGCATACAACTCCCTTAGTGGTATAGTATCTGAACGGATCAATATCTGATCCAATCAGATCTATACTAGTGTGCCCAGCAGTTTAGGGTTCCCAAAAACACAGTGTTAGCGGGATCAGCCCAGATACCTGCTAGCACCTGCGTTTTGCCCCTCGGCCCAGCCCACCCAAGTGCAGTATCGATCGATCACTGTCACTTACAAAACACTAAACACACAACTGCAGCGTTCACAGAGTCAGGCCTGAACCCTGCGATCACTAACAGGTTTTTGGTAGCGTTTTGATACAGTCGCTAACAGTCAGGAGCTTTTTTACCTGTGAGTCTCACTAGTGTACCACTAAATTTAGAGCCCAAAACGGCAAATCGAAGGTACACTAGTGAAGAGGCCTAAACGTTTCTGAGCATGACAGATAGTGAAGAGGAAGTCACTCATCTGTCAGATTCAGGCTCAGAATACGAACCTGTAGACAGCAGCGGCTCCATGACAGATAGCTCTGACGACGGAGTTGTGGTCCCTGCCAAGGTCAGGCATACCAGACCCGATCTTCTTCTGCTGTTGTTGAGGTGCAGGAACCGCAGGGCTCTCGTATGGAGCAGAGAAGTACTAGTGCCGCTATTCCTTCTGGTGAACTGGCAAGCACCAGCAGCCTAGTACACCCTGGTTGTACATCCAGCACTGCAGTAACACTTGATGACGTGGCAAGTCCCATAAGTGCAGTTCAAGCTGGCGAGGTGGCAAGCACAAGAAGCCACCAAGAAGACGAACACAGGCCCGTTGTGCCCATAGAGCCCTTCCTGCTGCATTCACCAATCCTAATTGGGAACCCACCACTTCTGCAGCACCTGTACTTCCCCCATTCACTGGCCAACCTGGCATTCATGTGGAAACAGTAGATTTTACGCCACTTGATTTTTATTCGCTGTTTTTCACCGAAGATCTCTATAGATCTATTGTGGACCAAAGCAATTTGTACGCTGGTCAACACATCGCCACTATTCCCCAGTCCTCCTTTGCCAGAGATTGGAAACCAATTACGGTTTCCGAATTTAAGATCTTTCTGGGCCTTTCCCTCCTCATGGGCATAACCAAAAAGAGTGAGTTGCGGTCATATTGGTCCACTGACCCAATTCACCATATGCCCGTGTTCTCGGCTTCCATGGCCAGGGCACGATACGAGCAGATTTTGTGGTTCATGCACTTCAACAACAATGAACTCTGTCGTCCTCGTGGAGACCCTGGATACGATCGGCTCTACAAAATTCGGCCCCTCGTAAACCACTTCAACCAGCGTTTTGCAGACTTGTTTACTTCCCATCAAGTTGTCTGCGTTGATGAGTCCCTGATTAAGTTTTCTGGCCGCTTGTCATTCAAACAGTACCTTCCCAGCAAGCGTGCCAGACATGGGGTCAAGATATATAAGCTCTGTGACAGGGCCACAGGCTATACATGTAGTTTTATGGTTTACGAGGGAAAAGATAGTCACGTAGAGCCGACAAACTGCCCTGACTACATAGGAAGCGTTGGCAAGATTGTTTGAAGACTTGATGTCACCCTTATTCAGAAAGGGGTACCACTTATATGTGGACAATTATTACACGAGCGTGCCACTTTTTAGTCACATTTTTGATCATCAGATTGGAGCATGTGGCACCGTGCGACCTAATCGCGGGGGCTTTCCCCAGCGGCTTGTAGATTCCTGTCTTAGGCTGGGGGAGAGAGCCTGCTTGCAGTGTAATAATTTGTTCGCTATGAAGTGGAGGGATAATAAGAATGTTTTCGTTATTACTTCCCTTCATGCAGACACGACGGGCCAAATTACTACGGCGACTGGTGTTGTGGAGAAACCCCTCTGTGTCCACGAATATAACCTCAATATTGGAAGGATGGACCTCAACGACCAGTTGTTGGCGCCGTACCTAGCTGCCCGTAAGGCCAAACGCTGGTATAAAAAAGTGTCTGTATACTTATTTCAAGTGGCTTTGCTGAACGCTCATGTGCTATACAAAGCTTCAGGAAGGATTGGATCCTTCCTTAAATTCCAGGAAGAGATCGTCAGAGCCCTTCTGTTTCCAGACGGTGCTCCACCTCACCTTCCCAATCCAAATGCAGTAAGCCGGCTGCATGAGAGGCATTTTCCTTATGTCTTCCTGCGTACCCCTACCCAATGAGTCCCCCAAAGAAAATGTTGTGTCTGCAGAAAGCGCAGGTATAGGTGTGACACCCGCTATTATTGTCTCTCCTGTCCTGACAATCCTGGTCTTTGCATCGGTGAATGTTTTGAACGCTACCATACACTAGTTGAGTATTAGCGTAGGGTACAGCACTGCACAGACTAGGACACATTTTCACAAGGTCTCCCAAGATGCCATCGCATTTTGAGAGACCCGAACCTGGTACCAGTTACAAAAGTTAAAGTTACAAAAAAAAAAGTGTAAAAAATAAATAAATAAAAAAAACAAAAATAGTTGTCGTTTTATTGTTTTCTCTCTCTGTTCTCTCTCTATTGTTCTGCTCTTTTTTTACTGTATTCTATTCTGCAATGTTTTATTGTTATTATGTTTTATCATGTTTGCTTTTCAGATATGCAATTTTTTTCTACTTTACTGTTTACTGTGTTTTATTGTTAACCATTTTTTTTTTTGTTTTCAGGTACGCAATTCAGCTGCATTTATCTTGACAGCTCCCACGATACATAAAGCCGTGACTCCAGCGCTGTCGGAGGTGATTTCACCATTACAGTTACATACTTCAGCATATATGCCGAAGCATGGGGGTAGCAGGGGCGGAGGAGCGGTTTGCTCCTACCTTTTGCGGAAGGATGCCCCCATGCTTCGGCATACAGTGGGGACGGAAAGTATTCAGACCCCCCTTAAATTTTTCACTCTTTGTTATATTGCAGCCATTTGCTAAAATCATTTAAGTTCATTTTTTTCCTCATTACTGTACACACCGCACCCCATATTGACAGAAAAACACAGAATTGTTGACATTTTTGCTGATTTATTAAAAAAGGAAAACTGAAATATCACATGGTCCTAAGTATTCAGACCCTTTGCTGTGACACTCATATTTAACTCAGGTGCTGCCCATTTCTTCTGATCATCTTTGAGATGCTTCTACACCTTCATTTGAGTCCAGCTGTGTTTGATTATACTGTTTGGACTTGATTAGGAAAGCCACACACCTGTCTATATAAGAACTTACAGCTCACAGGGCATGTCAGAGCAAATGTGAATCATGAGGTCAAAGGAACTGCTTAAAGAGCTCAGAGACAGAATTGTGGCAAGGCACAGATCTGGCCAAGGTTACAAAAAAATTTCTGCTGCACTTAAGGTTCCTAAGAGCACAGTGGCCTCCATAATCTCCTTAAATGGAATATGTTTGGGACGACCAGAACCCTTCCTAGAGCTGTCCATCCGGCCAAACTGAGCTATTGGGGGAGAAGAGCCTTGGTGAGAGAGGTAAAGAAGAACCCAAAGATCACTGTGGCTGAGCTCCAGAGATGCAGTCGGGAGATGGGAGAAAGTTGTAGAAAGTCATCCCTCCACCAGTCGGGGCTTTATGGCAGAGTGGCCAGACGGAAGCCTCTCCTTAGTGCAAGACACGTGAAAGCCCGCAAGGAGTTTGCTAAAAAAACATCAGAAGGACTCCAAGATGGTGAGAAATAAGATTCTTTAGTCTGATGACATCAACATAGAACTTTTTGGCCTTAAATCTAAGCGGTTTGTGTGGAGAAAACCAGGCACTGCTTATCACCTGTCCAATACAGTCCCAACAGTGAAGCATGGTGGTGGCAGCATCATGCAGTGGGGGTGTTTTTCAGCTGCAGGGACAGGACGACTGGTTGCAATCGAAGGAAAGATGAATGTGGCCAAGTACAGGGATATCCTGGACGAAAACCTTCTCCAGAGTGCTCAGGACCTCAGACTGGGCCGAAGGTTTACCTTCCAACAAGACAATGACCCTAAGCACACAGCTAAAATAACGAAGGAGTGGCTTCACAACAACTCCGTGACTGTTCTTGAATGGCCCAGCCAGAGCCCTGACTTAAACCCAATTGAGCATCTCTGGAGAGACCTAAAAATGGCTGTCCACCAACGTTTACCAACCAACCTGACAGAACTGGAGAGGATCTGCAAGGAGGAATGGCAGAGGATCCCCAAATCCAGGTGTGAAAAACTTGTTGCATCTTTCCCAAAAAGACTCATGGCTGTATTAGATCAAAAGGGTGCTTCTACTAAATACTGAGCAAAGGGTCTGAATACTTAAGACCATGTGATATTTCAGTTTTTCTTTTTTAATAAATGTGCAAAAATGTCAACAATTCTGTGTTTTTCTGTCAATATGGGGTGCTGTGTGTACATTAATGAGGAAAAAAATTTAAGTAAATGATTTTAGCAAATGGCTGCAATATAACAAAGAGTGAAAAATTTAAGGGGGTCTGAATACTTTCCGTCACCACTGTATATATATTTTAGGCACAGATTGCGTTAAAAAATGTTTTATTTTTTACTGTTTTTTTTGTATTTGCTTTGCAGGTATGGTAAGTCTTACTGTTATACTGTAATGTTATTTTGTTTTATTGTTAACCATCATTTGCTTAGCAGGTAGGCCATTCAGCTGCAGCGCGGATTTATTTATCTTGACAGCAACAGCGTTTGCTCCCACAATACATAAAGCCATGACTCCAGCGCTGTCGGAGGTGATTTCACCACCACAGTTAAAAAAAAAAAAAAAAAAAAAAGAGCATATATGCAAAAGTATGGGGGCAGCAGGGGCGGAGGAGTGATTTGCTCCTAACTTTTGGGGCGGATGCCCCCATGCTTCGGCATATATAAATAATGCATGTATGCCTATCATTAGAAGTGGGTGGATGAAGGGAGGTATTCTAATAGTGGGCATACTCACCGATCAATCTCTTTTTCGTTCAGCCCACAGGCTGCATGAAAAAAAAAAAAAAAAAGATTACAATATATGCCCAACAAGGACCAGCAACGTACTGGTATGTTGCTGAACTTTGAGTGGTTATACCAGAATGATGCCTTCAGGTTTAGGTATCATCTTGGTATCATTCTTTTCAGCCAGCGGTCGGCTTTCATGTAAAAGCAATCCTAGTGGCTAATTAGCCTCTAGACTGCTTTTACAAGCAGTGGGAGGGAATGTCTCCCCCCCCACCGTCTTCCATGGTTTTCTCTGGCTCTCCTGTCCCAAAAGGGAACCCGAGAATGCAGCCGGAGATTCGGCCAGCTGACCATAGAGCTGATCAGAGACCAGAATGGCTCCAATCATCTTTATGGCCTAAGAAACCGGAAGTTACGAGCATTTCATGGCTTAGATTTTGCCAGATATAAACAGTGCCATTGGGAAATTGGGAAAGCATTTTATCACACCAATCTTGGTGCGGTCAGATGCTCTGAGGGCAGAGGAGAGATCTAGGGTCTAATAGACCCCAATTTTTTCAAAAAAAGCGTACCTGTCACTACCTATTGCTATCATAGGGGATATTTACATTCCCTGAGATAACAATAAAAATTATTAAAAAAAAAATAAAAAAATGAAAGGAACAGTTTAAAAATAAGATAAAAAAGCACAAAAAAAAAAAGCACCCCTGTTCCCCCCTGCTCTCACGCAAAGGCGAACGCAAGCGTCGGTCTGGCGTCAAATGTAAACAGCAATTGCACCTTGCATGTGAGGTATCACCGCGAAGGTCAGATCGAGGGAAGTAATTTTAGCAGTAGACCCCCTCTGTAAATCTAAAGTGGTAACCTGTAAAGGCTTTTAAAAATGTATGTAGATTGTCACCACTGCACGATTGTGCGCAATTTTAAAGCATGTCGTGTTTGGTATCCATGTACTCGGCCAAAGATCATCTTTTTTATTCCATCAAACATTTGGGCAATATAGTGTGTTTTAGTGCATTAAAATTAAAAAAAGTGTGTTTTTTCCCCAAAAAATGCGTTTGAAAAATCACTGCGCAAATAATATTTGCTTTAAAAAAATATAATGTTTAGGGGTTCAAAGTAATTTTCTTGCAAAAAAAATATTTTTTTTTCACATAAACAAAAAGTGTCAGAAAGGGCTTTGTCTTTAAGTGGTTAGAAGAGTGGGTGTGTTGTGTGACATAAGCTTCTAAATGTTGTGTATAAAATGCCAGGACAGTTCAACCCCCCCCCCCCAAATGATCCCATTTTGGAAAGTAGACACCCCAAGCTATTTGCTGAGAGGCATGTCCAGTCCATGGAATATTTTATATTGTGACACAAGTTGCGGGAAAAATACTTTTTTTTTTTTGCACAAAGTTGTCACTAAATGATATATTGCTCAAACATGCTATGGGAATATGTGAAATTACACCCCAAAATACATTCTATTGCTTCTCCTAAGTACGGGGATACCACATGTGTGAGACTTTTTGGGAGCCTAGCCGCGTACGGGACCCCGAAAACCAAGCACCACCTTCAGGCTTTCTAAGGGTGTAAATTTTTGATTTCACTCTTCACTGCCTATCACAGTTTTGGAGGCCATGAAATGCCCACGTGGCACAACCCCCCCCCCCCCCCCCCAATGACCCCATTTTGGAAAGTAGACAGCCTAAGCTACTTGCTGAGAGGTATGGTGAGTATTTTGCAGACCTCACTTTTTGCCACAAAGTTTTGAAAATTGAAAAAAAAAAAATGTTCTTGTCTTTCTTCATTTTCAAAAACAAATGAGCGGTAAAATACTCACCATGCCTCTCAGCAAATAGCTTGGGGTGTCTACTTTCCAAAATGGGGTCATTTGGGGGTGTTTTGTGCCACCTGTATGTATTTTGGGGTGCAATTCCACAAATGCCCATGGCCTGTGTGAGCAATATATCATTTAGTGACAACTTTTAGTAATTTTTTTTTTTTTTTTTTTTATCATTATTCAATCACTTGGGACAAAAAATTGAATATTTTATGGGCTCAACATGCCTCTCAGCAATTTCCTTGGGGTGTCTACTTTAAAAAATGGGGTCATTTGGAGGGGTTTTGTACTGCCCTGCCATTTTAGCACCTCAAGAAATGACATAGGCAGTCAAACTAAAAGCTGTGTAAATTCCAGAAATGTACCCTAGTTTGTAGACGCTATAACTTTTGCGCAAACCAATATACGCTTAGACATTTTTTTTTTATCAAAGACATGTGGCCGAATACATTTTGGCCTAAATGTATGACTAAAATTGAGTTTATTGGATTTTTTTTTTATAACAAAAAGTAGAAAATATCATTTTTTTTTTCAAAATTTTCAGTCTTTTTCCGTTTATAGCGCAAAAAATAAAAACCGCAGAGGTGATCAAATACCATCAAAAGAAAGCTCTATTTGTGGGAACAAAGGACGCAAATTTTGTTTGGGTACAGCATTGCATGAACGCGCAATTAGCAGTTAAAGCAACGCAGTGCCAAATTGTAAAAAGTACTCTGGTCAGGAAGGGGGTAAATCCTTCCGGGGCTGAAGTGGTTAAGTGCCTCCTTATTGTGTATCTTGAAACAGCCACACCACATATTTTCAGAGAGTCCTGTATTTCACCTGAATTTATTTGTGGGTTTTTCTTTGCATCCCGAAACAATTTTCCAGGCAGTTGTGGCAGAAATCTTAGTTGGTCTACCTGACTGTGGTTTGGTTTCAACAGAACCCCTAATTTTCCACTTCTTGGTTAGCGTTTGAACACTGCTGATTGGCATTCTCAGTTCCTTGGATATTTTTTTTATATCCCTTTCCTGTTTTATACAGTTCAACTACCTTTTTCCCGCAGATCCTTTGACAATTCTTTTGCTTTCCCCATGACTCACAATCCAGAAACGTCAGTGCAGCACTGGATGAAAGATGCAAGGGTCTGTCAGGAGTCCAGAAACGCATTGACCTTTTATACACACACTAATTACAAGCAAACATGACACAGGTGAGCATGGTTACTTTTAATAGCCATTCAAAGCCATTTGTGTCAACTTGTGTGCATGTTATCAGGCCAAAATCACCATGGTATTTAAACTTTTGATCATTTGGGTAGTTTCTGTTGCCATTATGATTTAAAAAGAGTAAAACACAGTTGATTGATAATAAATGGCTTCAGCCAAACACTAACCATGAGTGAAAGAAATGTTTTTAAATCATTCATATTCTCTGAAAAATGGCCAAAAAATCTAATTCTGCCAGGGTATGTAAACTTCTGAACACAACTGTACTTTTTAGCTGTAAAAACGCTTGACGTTCCTAAATGCTTGTAAACGATGTAATACCGCGTTTAGGCATCTCAAGCGTTTTCAGGCCTTAGTAAATGTGATTGGTCACTGTAACAGCTGCAAACGAGGAAATTTCTGCCTGCACATTACCCAAGCGTCCTTTGCTCAGCTGTGTGGAAGGGAAAGATGGCTGCTGATGTGTCACAGGCAGAGCTCATTGCTGCGGTGGAAGCCAATGTAGAGCTGTTGGATGTAATGTATTTATCTAAACATTTTAGGGGCATGGTTTTCGCATGGCGCCCGTGAGATGCATCCAATGCCGCGTACACACGATCAGAATTTTTGTCAGAAAAACCTTGGATGGTTTTTCCAAAGGAATTCCTCTCAAGCTTGGCTTGTATACACACGGTCACACAAAAGTTCTCTGAACTTTCGACCGTCAAGAATGCGGTGACGTACAACACGTATGACGGTACTAGAGAAGGGAAGTTCCATACGAAGCGTGCCACCCTTTGGGCTCCTTCTGCTAATCTTGTGTTTATCTCATGTTAGTAGAAGTTTGGTGAGAGATGATTCTTTTGAGTGATGCTTTTCAGCCTTGTGCTTTTCAGATCGTTACTGCTCTTCAGTTTGTGCTTGTGGGTTCGTATCTGTTCTTCAGTGCGTGTAGTCAATTCGCATCTGGGTTTCAGTGCGTATCATCATCATTATTATTATAGTATGTATTTGTTTTCCAGTGCGTTCTTATCCACTCATTTTTGATTTTCAGCTCGCTCTTCTCAGGCCTTTCTGTTTTTCAGTGCTTTCTGTTAGTTCGTTCTGACCAGCCGACCATTTTTAAGCCATGTTGCAGTTACATACTTGTCGTAGAGTTCGTGCTGTGCGGAGGCTTGGTGTTGTGGTTCTTGCTTTGACCCAAGCCCAATCCATGAACAGGGTGGGGAGGAGTTCATGGACCAAGAATTGGTTGCTCCAGCGTGACCAATTCTGTCATATGCCTTTGTAGTGGGAGATCCAGGAGAATAATCCTGATGATTTCAGGAACTTTCTCTGGATGACAGACCCCGTTTTTCACAGTCTGTTGGCTTTGCTGTCCCCTTATTACGAAGCAGGACACCTGCTTTACCCTAAACACCCCCTAAAATGTATACAAATGTTATTGTTGTCCTTAAATTCAGGCAGAGTGCCAGAGGCTTTTTTGGGGGGGTCCCAAACTCATCTAGACCCCCCCCCTAAAATTTTTACAATGGTCCATCAGAGGGGGTGAGGCATCTGATAAGTGCACCTTATCTTTAAATACTCCTTAAAATAAATGTTATACTGACGTTGGGCAAGAATGTTTGTGTCTAATCTGCTTGCAATGTTATGTGCAAAAGTATCAATTTTATTTTTTCTGGTTTGACTCCAGTTTCCTTCAACGCCACAGGAATGGCAGACTGTGGCCTCCCAGTATGCCGAGCGGTGGGACTTTCCCAACTGCGGAGGGGTAAACGATGGGAAACATGTCCACATTGTCCCACCACCCCACTTGGGGTCATACTAATTTAACTATAAGGGGTTTCATAGCATCGTGTTGATGGCGGTGGTGTTGGCGACATATGAGTTTTTATATGTGGACATGGGGAAGAATTGCCAGATGGTGGAGTCTTTGCCCAGACCGAGTTCTACCGATGTCTCCAGAGTAGTGGCTTGGGATTGCCACATGCTGAACAGAACGTGGAAGGACTCCCATTTGTGTTTGTTGCAGATGAAGCATTTGGTCTGAGTGAACATCTGATGAGACCATTCCCCTAGAGGACCCTCACCCCGGAGAAGAGGGTTTTTAAATTACCGGCTGGCCAGAGCCAGAAGAGTGGTGGAGAATGCGTTTGGTATAATGGCCAGCCGGTTGTGCCTATTCCTTATGGCAATCAACATGGCGGAGTAAAAACTGAATCACATAGTGCTAGCAGGCTGTATTCAAATTGTATCCAAATTATGTGGCCTCAGTTGGGCCTGAGGCCGCAATTCAGGACATAAATACAATGACGGCCCTGGAAGCTGGTCGTCCTGGCTTGCCCCCCCCCCAAGCGCCTGTGATGTGCGGCAAAAGTATCTGGATTATTTTACGGGTAGGGAGGCCATTGCTATACCAGAAAAGCCAAACTTTGAAGATGCACAAAAATTGGGATTCAAAATGGGGGTTTCCCTCCTGATCCCATGCCTAATGTCAACATATGCTAGCTCCCATTATGGGGGATCAAAGGACGTGTTTTGGGGGTGACACCCCTTCCTCTCACCTACTAGAGTTGCGAGGAAGAGGTTGCACCCACAAAATGCATACATTGATATCCAATGATGGCAGATAGCACCTGTTGACACACTGTGTGCATCTTCAAAATTTAGCTTTTAAAATGTATTAAAGGAAATTTAGGAAATTTCTCCAAAAAATTAAAAAATGGTGTCATTTTGTTGTTATTTAGATTCCCCCTAATACATCAATCATGTTCTTCAGTTTTTGTTCAACATCATTGTTTTTTTGCTTTATGTCTAAATCCCGACTACACACCATTATGTCCTGGATTAGCATTTGTGCACTTTCACTGGTGAAATGAGGAGCTTGTTCTTCCACAACATGCACATCACCTAAAATCAAAAAATACACCATGTATTATTAATATGCAGGCATACATCTATTATCTGAAGCTGTGGTCTCAGACACTCACCTGTTGTGGTCACTATTTCAACCACGTCATCCACCTTTCCTTCCTCCACATCCTCCGGTTGTGGTGTGCTGAGTTCCCCTTCTTTCGGAGGTGGGGGGATCCCTGGTGTCCTCAGACGTTCCGAGTCTTTTCTCCTCTATGAGGATTAAACAAAAGGTATACTTAGCACACAGATATTTGAGGCCAGAAATAGGAATATGAAACATTTCTTGGAAGTGTGGTACAACTGTCTGTTTTGGCAGTTCCAAGCTGAATACATGATTTTTCGCTTACCAAAGCAGGAATACTTATCTTTTTTGGACAATATTCACACATGAAGACACCCCTAGTATTCCCTGGAGCACCTGTGTGGGACACCCTAAAAAGTTTGTTCTGGTGTCTTACACTATTGCTCCTGAGTCCAGATGTGTAAACAGCTGCTGAGTGTCCTCTCCTTACATTACACTGAATCATGTTTGCAATTTATTCTAGTTACAAACACATATAGACAACAATGTACTAAACTTATTTTAATACAAATAGGCATGACCAAATGTTAGTGGGCGAACGAACAATGTTTACTACGATCGATTATTGTGCCCACGAGCCTGAAAGTTGCCATTTTAAACTGTACAACAGTAAAGCACATGGAGCAGCATGCAAGTAATAGTAACAATAATAATAGGAACACACGACAAATACTTACTTTTTAGAAGCAGTTTCTTGATTCTTCTGTACTGATCCTGCTCCTTCAATTTTAGGTCTGACCAGCGTTTCCTTAATTGCTCCTTGGATCGCTGTACCCCAAAATTCCTGTGCAGACTTCTCACAATTTTAGACATGATTTAGGCCTTTCTCACATTTGGGTTTAGGTAAGGTCCATACTTCCCATCATAGTCGACCCTCTTCAAGAGTTCCAGCATCTCTACAAAGGACATGTTTGAGGCCTTATATCTCCTCCAAGATCGGGACGTTTCTGGCTCTGGCCTTCCTTGTCGTTACTGGAATTACGCACCTGCTGTGTCTCCGCCATGTCCTCTCCCACTGCGCTGAAAGAGAAGGGGTGAAGAATATTCTATAAAGAACGTCAGGGGCAGGCGTCGGACGTATGATCTGTGAGTGGAGGAAGTTCCGATCGTGAGAACGAAGGTAACATTTGAACTTGGGGCATCAGTGGCCTATACTGCTTCTAGATTGAGGCCTATATTGTGATAAGATTATGAGAGTTTAGCCTGACATTAGGGTTATTCTCTTGTTTTTTGTCTTGCAGAAATAATGAATCGGTTCAAAAAGCCTGAGTTTATGAGACAGTTTATCGATAGGTACAGGGAACTGCCCAGTTTGTGGCAAGTCAAACATAATTTATACCATAACAGACCAGCCAGGAAGGCAGCGCTGGAAAAACTACTGGAATTTGTGAAGATGGGAGGTCCCCAATGCAGACAGCGATTTTTTGGACAGGAAAATTGGTAGCTTGAGGAACACATACAAGAAGGAGTGTAATAAGGTCCTGGCATCCCAGAGGTCAGGAGCAGCAGCAGAGGACGTGTATGTACCCAGTCTGTGGTACTACAACAAAATGCATTTTCTGAAAGACCAGACTGAAGTGAGGTCATCACTTTCCACACTCCCCCCGCGCTGAAGCTTCCGAGAACCAACCTGGGCCTTCCATACAGGAAGAAGTGGAGAAGCCCAGTGGAGGAGCCCAGGTGTAGTATTTTTCTACATATTTCTTGTCCTAAAATTAATGATGTTAACTAGATGTTATTATTGATTAGAAATTAATGATTGAACAAAGGGTGTTTTACATATCAATAGACAGTAGTGGCCAAAAATGATTAGGCCAAGAATGAAAAATGCTGCGGTCAGAATGATAGTCTTTTCTATTTATTAACATTGGCAACAGTCATGAGCTGAAAATTGTGTGTGATTGATGAAGCAAAAACTAAAACCATGTCCCTTTTTTATACACAGGAAAGCCTCAGCCAGGATGAGGGTCTGGAATGTGGCAGCCAGGAGGTGGCCAGGCCCAGTGGACTGACCCAATCCCAGGTCCCTCCCCTCCGCCTTCCACCCAAAAGGCCCAGGAAGGGGAGGAACGTGGAGGAGGCAGCACTTGCCCTCATTCGGGATGCTCATGCGACCCTGAGAGACCACTCCAGCGTTCAAGAGGGCTATGGCTGCATAGTAGCAGTGAAAATGCAGGAAATGGAGGAGGGCCAACGCCTCTTATGTGCGAACATCATTTTACAGACCCTAAATAAGGGTTTGAGTGGCCAAATGACAGAAAATACACACCTTTCTGAGTCGTCCATCCTCCTCCTCCTGCCACAACTCGACGAACAAAGCCACAGCGTGCAGGGAAGCGTGGAAGGAAGACAAGAGAGTGATGGCCTGGGTTCAGTCTGGTCTGACAGAAGACGCAGGCTGTTGTAGTACCACAGCCTGGGGACATATATGTGATCTGCTGCTGTTCCTGATCTCTCGGAGTCCAGGACCAGATTGTGCTCCCTATTGTATGGACTCCTCAGGCTACCAATTATCTTTTTCAAATAGATGAAGTGTGCCCTGGGGTACAAAGGCTTAGCAAATTTCTGCAATTTCTCCAGCGTTGCCTTCCCTCTTTCTTTTGTTATGACCCATAATAAACGGTAATTTTGTTTTCAACAACTACTTGCCTATGTGTTTTTATTAAAAAAGGACAGTTTGTGAGTAGGCAGGTACATTTCAAAAATACAATGTCAACTTAACAAGGGACACCAACCTCCTTGAAGTTAAAAAACACAAGATAATAGGGGTGCAACGGATCGTCACCGATCCGAACGGGCCAACCTGTTCGGATCGGCACACCCGCGATCCGCGGAGCGCTCCGCGGCCTCGGGTTTTAGGAAAGGCCGCGGCTTCGGCCTAGCTCCGGAGCCGCGGCCATCTTGGTACATCCGGCGGCGCTGAGCATCGTGCTGACGTCATCACCCCGCCCCCAACTCGTGGGTTTGTCAGCTTCTCTAAAGCAAGCAAGGTATGACTAACAGGCACAGCAGCACTAATGTATACTGCTGGAGTCTGTGTGGATATTACAGTGGGGACATTGATTGGCTATATTACAGTGGGGGACATGGACTGGCTATATTACAGTGGGGGACATGGACTGGCTGTATTACAGTGGGGGACATGTGGCTGTATTACAGTGGGGGACATGTGGCTATGTTACGGTGCGGGACATGTGGCTATGTTACGGTGCGGGACATGTGGCTATGTTACGGTGCGGGACATGTGGCTATGTTACGGTGCGGGACATGTGGCTATATTACGGTGCGGGACACGTGGCTATGTTACGGTGCGGGACACGTGGCTATGTTACGGTGCGGGACACGTGGCTATGTTACGGTGCGGGACACGTGGCTATGTTACGGTGCGGGACATGTGGCTATATTACGGTGCGGGACATGTGGCTATATTACGGTGGGGGACATGTGGCTAGATTACAGTGGGGGACATGTGGACTGGCTATATTACAGTGGGGGACATGTGGCTATATTACGGTGGGGGACATGTGGCTATATTACGGTGGGGGACATGTGGCTATATTACGGTGGGGGACATGTGGCTATATTACGGTGGGGGACATGTGGCTATATTACGGTGGGGGACATGTGGCTATATTACGGTGGGGGACATGTGGCTATATTACGGTGGGGGACATGTGGCTATATTACGGTGGGGGACATGTGGAGTGGCTATATTACAGTGGGGGACATGTGGCTATATTACGGTGGGGGACATGTGGCTATATTACGGTGGGGGACATGTGGCTATATTACGGTGGGGGACATGTGGCTATATTACGGTGGGGGACATGTGGCTATATTACGGTGGGAGGCATGTGGCTATATTACGGTGGGGGACATGTGGCTATATTACGGTGGGGGACATGTGGTTATATTACAGTGGGGGACATGTGGCTATATTACAGTGGGGGACATGTGGCTGTATTACAGTGGGGGACATGATGTGGATATATTACAGTGGGGGAGATGACGTGGTATTACAGTGGGGGAGATGACGTGGATATTACAGTGGGGAGATGACGTGGATATTACAGCAGTGGGGGAGATGACGTGGATATTACAGTGGGGAGATGACGTGGATATTACAGCAGTAATCTTGGTACACCCGGCGGCGCTGAGCATCGTGCTGACGTCATCACCCCGCCCCCAACTCGTGGGTTTGTCAGCTTCTCTAAAGCAAGCAAGGTATGACTAACAGGCACAGCAGCACTAATGTATACTGCTGGAGTCTGTGTGGATATTACAGTGGGGACATTGATTGGCTATATTACAGTGGGGGACATGGACTGGCTATATTACAGTGGGGGACATGGACTGGCTGTATTACAGTGGGGGACATGTGGCTGTATTACAGTGGGGGACATGTGGCTGTATTACAGTGGGGGACATGTGGCTATGTTACGGTGCGGGACATGTGGCTATGTTACGGTGCGGGACATGTGGCTATGTTACGGTGCGGGACACGTGGCTATGTTACGGTGCGGGACACGTGGCTATGTTACGGTGCGGGACATGTGGCTATGTTACGGTGCGGGACACGTGGCTATGTTACGGTGCGGGACATGTGGCTATGTTACAGTGCGGGACATGTGGCTATGTTACGGTGCGGGACATGTGGCTATGTTACGGTGCGGGACATGTGGCTATATTACGGTGCGGGACATGTGGCTATATTACGGTGCGGGACATGTGGCTATATTACGGTGGGGGACATGTGGCTAGATTACAGTGGGGGACATGTGGACTGGCCATATTACAGTGGGGGACATGTGGCTATATTACGGTGGGGGACATGTGGCTATATTACGGTGGGGGACATGTGGCTATATTACGGTGGGGGACATGTGGCTATATTACGGTGGGGGACATGTGGCTATATTACGGTGGGGGACATGTGGCTATATTACGGTGGGGGACATGTGGCTATATTACGGTGGGGGGCATGTGGCTATATTACGGTGGGGGACATGTGGTTATATTACAGTGGGGGACATGTGGCTATATTACAGTGGGGGACATGTGGCTGTATTACAGTGGGGGACATGATGTGGATATATTACAGTGGGGGAGATGACGTGGTATTACAGTGGGGGAGATGACGTGGATATTACAGTGGGGAGATGACGTGGATATTACAGCAGTGGGGGAGATGACGTGGATATTACAGTGGGGAGATGACGTGGATATTACAGCAGTGGGGGAGATTGTGGATAACTGGATTACAGTGGGAACTATATGGTGGTGGAATTTTCACAGGTTTTTGCAAATTCAATGAATTGCATTTTGCACATTTATCCAAATTGACTTTTAGATTCATATATTGTTCTAATTATTTTTCATATTTTTGGTGTTCTTGTCAATTCATGTGTTTACGTCGTTCACTATTGTAATATTACGTTTAGCGCAATCCTATTTTTTCTATATTTTTTTCCTTGTATTGGGGTTTTGCAGAAGGATTGCTGCTTCCACTGAGTCTTAGGCAATTTTCGGCCGCACAAGATCGCTTCTAGGTCTTAGCGCAGTTTCTTTCCTTTTTTCCAGGTGAGCTCCCCTGCCTTCCCTGACTGGCGAGTCGGGCAAACGACTGCCCACTGTTTCGTCCTCCCCTGGAACGTCCTTCAGGCTACCGAAGCGCTTCCACATCCTGCCTCTACTTTGGGGAAGGAATCAGTCCACACACACAGTGTGGTCATGGCGAGCGGAGGAACGGAGGAGCTTGAACGCCCCACGTCATTGAAATCCCCTGTATGGGAGCATTTTGGCTTCCCTGTCAAATATGATGATGAAGGAAAGAGGTTAGTGGATAAAACCGTGACGGCGTGTAGGCACTGTGGCACAAGAAAGCCATATGACACTGGAAACACATCAAGCATGGCTACGCATTTGAAGCGACATCACCCCGGTGTTTCACTGACAGCAGTGAAACTGAAAACGAAAGCTACTCAACAACCGCTTATCACCGCAGCATTTACGCAGCCACTTGTTGCACAATCAGACCGGGCTAAAGCCATCACAAAAGCCATCGGTGTGTTTATAGGTGCAGACATGAGGCCATATTCGGTTGTCCAAAACGAGGGCTTTAAACACATGCTGAAAGTGCTTGAGCCACGTTACAACATCCCGTCGCGTACCCACTTCAGCGAAAAGATTGTGCCAGATCTTTATGAGCAGGAGAAGAAAAAAGTTGTGGATGAACTATCCCGAGCATCCTCTGTTGCGCTAACGACAGACGGGTGGACATCCAGGGGAGCACAGAGCTATGTGACGATAACCGCTCACTTCATCACAGCAGACTGGGAGATGAGAAGTCCGGTGCTGCAGACACGTTCCCTCTACGAGAGTCACACAAGCACTCATCTTGCGCAGATACTGACTCAAGCAGTGGAGGAATGGAAGTTGAAGAGGCCCAGTACTAATATCCCAGTCACAACTGATAATGCCAAAAATCAAATAAATGCAGTGAATGAGGCAGGACTGGGCCCACATATAGGGTGCTTTGCACATGTAGTGAATTTGGCATCACAGAAGGGAATCTCAATCAATAGGATGGACCGCCTTCTTGGGAGGATCAGGAAGGTGGTTTCCTACTTCCACCGAAGCACAACAGCTGCTCATGTGCTTAAGACAAAGCAAGAAATGCTAAAGCTGCCTACTCATAAGCTCATACATGATGTCCCAACAAGGTGGAACTCTACTTATGATATGATGGAGCGTTATCTGGAGCAGCAGGCAGCTATATACTCTGCATTGACCGACAAGACCCTGAAGAAAAATGTCAAAGACATCATTACCCTGTCTGATGATGATGTGAGAGTGGCAGAGGAGGTCCTCCAGGTGCTTAAACCCCTCAAAACTGTTACATCTCTGCTGAGCACTGAAAGTTCATCATCTGTGTCAATGATCCTGCCGCTTAAAACAAGGATTCTACAATCCATGGCTCCAGGTGTGGAAGACAGCATTATCACTCGAGATGTCAAGACTGCCATTAGAGAGGACCTGCAGCACAGATACACTTCACCCCCTACTCTACAGGACTACCTTCACAGATCTACTGCCCTGGATCCGAGGTTCAAGTCCCTGTCTCACATGGACCCTGCCCTACGCCAGAGGACATACAGTGACCTCACCACTGAGATTGTGAGCAGTCTGGGCACTGAAGACTGTGATGAGGTAAAGAAAAAGAATATTATTTAAAAATCATAAATTTAAATCTAAATACATTTTTTATTTTCGTAATAATGGCTTTTTTTAAATGTTGTTATTTTCATGTTTCATAGACATGAAAAATGTGGCAATAATATTGCCACATTTTTCACGTCTATGAAACATGAAAATAAATAATAGGTTTAATTAATCAACAATTTTTTTTTCTGCAGGGTCAAGCTGCAGAACCAACAGGAGCAAACTTGGACTCATCATGTCCTCCACAAAAGAAGTCAGCGATGGCAGAGCTTTTTGGAGAGACCTTTGCCACTTCCAGCAAAGACAAGAAGACTCCTGCTGACATCAAAGAGGAGGTGGCATCCTACCTGGCAGCAAGTGGCATTACAGTGGATGGTGATCCGCTGACATGGTGGAAAAGCAATGAGTGTAGATACCCTCATATTGCCACGATGGCAAGATGCTATCTCGCTGTGCCAGGCTCTTCAGTTCCTTCCGAGAGAGTGTTCTCAACAGCAGGGGACATAGTGACTGCAATGAGGTCCACACTCTCCCCAGACAATGTAGACACCCTTGTCTTTTTGAAAAAGAATTTGCAATTATAAGCTCAGGAATGCTTTGCTTTCTTTCTTTTATTCTTCTTTGATGGTGTGGACATACTAGGCTTTCACACCATGTTTCAAGGAAGATGATGTGCCTTCTTATGTTGCACTTTAAGTTGTTTTTGGCTCATTGCCCATCGGTCCATGTTTAAAGGAAGGAGATGTGCCATTTTTATGTTGCACTTTAAGTTGTTTTTGGCTCATAGCCCATCGGTCCATGTTTGAAGGAAGGAGATATGCATTTTTTTATGTTGCACTTTAAGTTTTTCATTATGTTACAAAGAAGAGATTATGCCTTGTGCACTTTAACTTGATTTTATATATTTTCAAGCAATGTAAAAGTGTTAATAAACAAAAAGACGAAACTTATGTTTATTTGTCTTGTGTTTTTTTTTTTTTTTTTTTGTTGATCCGAAAATGATCCGATCCGTGACTCTGATCCGAGAAACGATCCGAACCGTGAGTTTTTTGATCCGTTGCACCCCTACAAGATAATAATGTTGTTGTGGTAACTTGACACAAACAAAAAAAATTATGGAGATCCCTAGAAAATAATTTTAAAATAATAAAAAAAAAGTAGATCTTGATTTAAATAAAAAAAAGGAAAAAAAAAACCACTATAAAAAATAATTGTAAACATTATTATGGAGATCTGGCTTTAAAAACTAAAAATATTATTAGGGAGATCACAAGAAATAATAAAGAAATAAGTTTGTCAGAACTCTGTGTGAATATCAGCAACAAAACAACTTCATTCTTCTAGCATTATAAAGAACAAAAGAATGCGCTGCATTAAAAGATCCAAAAATTTACAGCGTGACAAATGTGCTATGTGATATACCTATTGAGAACTCCACACAAATATGGGGGACCCATGAGACCTTCCTCGGTTAAACCCCCACACTCTGGGTCCATTAAGCGCTTTTTAGCCACAGGAACGGAGGATTCCTTGGAGGCCAGGACTCAGTGCCTTGCCACGTGGAGTGTGGGTTTATCCCTGCCGCATCAAGCCATTCGCAGCACAACTCTCCTGCTTCCTCCTGCGAGTTATCTCCGCACTAGAGGCTCACTCTGAGACATGAATGTGGCTTTTCTGGTAAGCAGTCCCCTAACTAAAAATAGGCTTGCTACCATAATACATAACCTGGAACGTTCTGTCAAGAAGGAAGTGTCCTCTATGTAGTCTGAACTTGCTAACACACTGCAGAGAGTGGATGACACAGAGCAGCGGCTGGATCACCACTATACCGCAATTTCTGACCTCCAAGCCCAGATGCACCATTTAACCATGGCTCATTGCATGGCATTATACAAAGTTAGAGGATCAGGAAAACCACAGTAGGAGGAACAACCTCCACACTAGAGGGCTCCCGGAGGCTACAAGATGAAGACTTTGCCGATACTATCAAGGGGATTCTCAACTCTATCCTAGGAAACCCGGTCACGGATGCCTTGCCTTTTGATCGGGTACACAGGGCTTTCCGTCCCCACAGAGAGATGCGATCTGCCGATTGCATTACTACACTGACAAGGAAGCAATTGCGAAAAAGTTGTGGGACATCCCCTCCTACGACTTCAACGTGGCCATGATTACCATCTACCCTGACTTGGCGAAGGTGACCCTGGAGCGTCAAAGAGCATAGCATTCTTTACTGGACAAGTTGCGGGAGGTGAATGTGACTTACAGGTGGGGATTCCCTGACTGTCTCATCGCTATCAAAGATGGCCGCTCTGCCACATTGCGATTCCCAGAGGACTTGGAGAAATTCTGCCAAGACATGCATATGGACTCATTGGACCTCCCGAGCTGGGACCATTTGTCTGTCTTAACATTTCTTCCAGAGCAGCAATGACACAGAGCTTCTAAGGAATGTCATTCGGGCACATCCGATTCTTCACTCAAAAATGGGAGATCTTTCCATTATAATCTTTGTGAGTTATAGCTTCCCCATAGCTAATTTTCCCTGAGCCTGATGCTGGAACTCTAGACATTGTCTACTGAGCCACTGAATCAGCCCTTGTTTTCCCTGTTGGATCGCTGTTCAATAACATTTCTGTTCTTTGAAGCTTGGTTTCTTGCTGCTACTTTTTCCCCTTTAAAAGCAGTGTGCGTCCTTTCGCACTCACTGATCCTTATTGGACAACTGCTCTACCCTTGGACTCACAGTTTTGCAATGTTATTTTGTTTTATACTGTTACTCTTATTGGTTCTACTGAATCCCCCTATGTTGTGCAGAGGCGCCCTTGGGCTTGTACTCATGGTATTGTTGTCCTGGATGCCTGATACCCTGGGGGCTGGCCAGAGGGTAAACCCCCTATCCTATCCCTCCATATATTTGTGTGACCTACCAGATGTTGTTTGGTTCCATCTTTCTACAATTTCTCTCATACCTTCTCACTTAATGAATTTCCTGACTTCCCCTTCTACACCTAGGTGTCTTTCCTTCCTCCTGATATAGCGCTTTAGATCCCAATCTGCCATATTGAAAGCCGTTCTTGTTCTTATTTCCTCATGGTGAAAAATCAGCCCTCTTTATTTCCAAGATTAAGTCTGATAAAGAATCTATAGTGCATACCTCGACTGACATCTCCAAAATACTTAGGGACTTCTACCAGCGTCTATACGGTGTCCAAAGAGAGCATCCTGCACAAAAGGCACTTGGTAGCTGACTTTTTCTCCAAAGCTGACCTTTCTAAACTCCCCACCGCCACGTTAAACTTCCTGGAGGCTCCTGTTACAGAAGATGAAGTAACGCCGTCAAAGCTCTTGCCTCTGGCAAGGCACCTGGGCCAGATGGGTACACTGCTAAATACTACAAACTTTTTCAAGGCATCTGGCTTTCTCACTTTACTTGTGTCTGGGGAAGGCCCCTTTATATCTGAAACCCTTCATGTGCACATTATTGTTTTTCCAAAACCGAGTGAAGACCCTGCCTGTTCTTGAAGCGATTAAACATGAATGCCAAAATTTATGCGAAAGTTCAAGCGAACCGTCTGCTCCCTTTACTTCCGAAATGGGTCTCTCCTGATGAGCCAGGATTCATCCCCGTAGGGAGGCTAAAGACACAGATTCTGATTGTACATACCCAAAATTGTTCCCGGCCCACCCTGTTATTTTCTATTGATGATGAAAAAGCATTTGACAGGGTGGACTGGGAATATCTCTTAGCGGTCTTGTCCCCACTTAGGTTCAGGCTTAACCTTGTTGCGGCACTTTATAGACAACTCACCGCTCAAATAAGAGTTATTGGCAGGGCTGTCCTTTAACTCCCCTTTTATTTGCCCCCTCCCTTGAACCTTCTTATATACTATTAGATGAAACCCTAACATTCATGGCATAACAGTTGAACAAACAGAACACAAATACGCTGCATATGCGGATTACATTCTTTTCTACATACAGCAGCTCAAGGTCTCCCTACCCAACTTGATGTCTGCATTTTCTATCTTTGGTAGGGTCTCCAATTTCAAAATCAATCTCACCAAGTCACAGATTTTCAACCTCAATATTCCACAGGCAGAAGCACGGGTCATGAAAGGGACATTCCCATTTGCTTGGCAGAGCTCTTCCCTAAACTACCTCGGGATTTCGCTCACCTCTTCCCTGTCTAGACTATTTCAGGATAACTATATGCCCCTGCTTATTAAACTTGACCTAAGTCGCTCGAATTCACTTGCACACACTTGACTGGGTAGAATAAACATTAAGATGACTGTGTTGCTGCCAGGTTGCTTTTCTCTTCCTTAGTCCATTAAGGGTAAATATGTCTGGAAACGAGTTAAACCTTGTTGTGAAAATTGTTATTAATGTATAGTGTCAAATGTCTCCCAGTGTCAGTTTTGCTGCAATACGCTCATGCGAGCGTGTCGTCACATACAGACACCGGTGAAAGACCGTTGGTTGCGGAAACCTTCCTGTGGACGCGGAGATCTGTTTGCCGTTTAAGGGATGTTTGCTTATGCCTCACCAAGAGACTGGCCACCTCATGGCAACTGCATCTACACTCCCGGCAAACAGACCTGCGCACATGGGAACAATAGTAATCGTACAAACATGGCTCGCTGAGCCTCATGGAGTACAGTTTGCACCAATAGTAAGCGGTGGGAACATGCACACCTTCCTAATCAGAGTAATGTTCGCAGCGTTTGCACCCGGCACAATGCGAGGCCCATTGTCTTGGATGCCTGCACACACATTTCTGTGCACAGTCAGCAGGAAACTGCACACATTGCTCTGCACACAAATGAATGCATACATCTATATGTCTGATTGGTCCTTTTTGAAGGCATACAAGTGTCTGATTGGCCGATTGCAATGCCACCACCTCTCTGTTATACCTGTTTAGCCCTATTAATAAACGGGATGTCTTAGGTCACTAGGACTCTATATACGGACCTCCCAATGTGATACCAGTCTTTGTGTCCGTGTTACTTGGTTCTATGCAAGCATGCTTTCCCGGATTATCACGCTTATTAGCGCAGCAAAATTATTTGCTTATAGGCAAGCTCATAATTTCCACAACAACCTTGAGTGTCAAGGTCAATTCTTTGCAGATCTAAAAGTAGAGGGGGTCTTGCCCTACCAGATCCGGAATGCTATTTTCAGGCTGTTGTGTTGAGAGTCTGTTTTGCAGAGTGTTCTTTTCAGCACCTTAACTATGGATGCATCTTGAATACAAACTTGGTCAAACCTTGTTACACTTACTGCCCTGAATCCCAAAACAATTCTAGGAACTCTCATCTTCTTCATCCCCCCTCACTTATCTCTGGCCATTTGGGACTCTATCCTAAAAATAAAATCACATGGAGTCAACAACTCACCTATGCTTCTGCTTCTGGGGCACTCCTACCTTTATCCAGGTCATATGGACACCGGCTTTCTCTCACGGACTAACGCTCCGCAATTGCTTCTACAACATGTGCTTAAGAATGGGGAACTCATTCCACTGCAATAATTTAAAACCTCCTTATCGATCACCAGACTTGACAAATGGCATTATATGCAACTATCTCAATTTGTTTCCCCGCTACCAAAACCCTTAAGATCGTTCAAAGATCTCACCCCTATTGAGCACATCTTTGCCGCGAACAAAACACTTGCTAAAGAGCATCTCCCAATTCTATGTGGCTCTCCAAGAGCTGGAATACACTGACTATCCTCCTTACTTAGCAACATGGGAACAGGACCTACAACACATGCTCTTGGATGCTCAATGGGACAATACTTCAATTAGCTTATGTTTCCTCAATATCCTCCAGGACTGCTGTGATGAACAATAAATTGCTAACCCGATACCACTACTCCCCAGCTCGCCAACACCAATTATTGCCTAATTATCAGTCTAAATGTTGGTGAGGATGTAGTTTGGAGGCCACTCATGACCATATTTGGTGGAGATGCCCTATTTTGCATCCGTACTGGACAGACATCTCTGGCGTTCCAATACTTGATGACCCTTGGGTCATACGTTTCCACTGCTCTCAAGAAACCATTAAGGCTTACAAGCGTTCTAATGTTCTTCACCTACTAAACGCTGCTAAGTCTGATTACTCTATTTTTTTTTTTTTTTTAATAATCAAAATTTTATTCATTTATATAATACATCATTTATACAACATACTATACCCCTACATTCAACCCAATAACAAGACTACACATTACCCCACATATCCCATTTACCGAGGTTTATAAATTACCACAAAAAAAAAAAAAAAAAAATACCTTATCAAAATCTATAGTTCTTCCATCCACCCCTATCCTTGTTATTAATTGCTCCAACTCCTTCCTCCAACTACAAACGTGATTAAACAATAATTATAATGTGGCTTCTCCAATTTATAAAGTGAGAAAAAAAAAAATGTATTTACTATCTGTGATGTCCCCACCCCCCCTCCTTAATATTAATTTACTCCCTCCCTTCCTCCCATCGTGCAAACATATTAAATACATTGTAAAGTGATTTCCCCCTTTCCTAGTTCATATCTTAAATCCCTATAGTTCATAATTCTATAATTTATATTTTGTGCAAAGCAAAAAAAAACAAAAACAAAAAAAAAAAACACCTTTCTGTGGTCCCCCCCATATCCAAGCCTACTTAGATAAAATTATAAAGTGCATTCCTCCTTTTTTAATTCCTGTCAAAATCACTAATCCATAATTAATAAATTGTGCCTTCTTCCCTCCCCCCCATCCTTAATGTGTTTACCCCAACTCTTCCCCCCAGTGTATCAACCTGGTAACAAAAGAAAAAAAAAAATTTTCCTTCCCTTTTTTTTTTTTCTTTTTCCCTTTCCCTTCCTCTCCTCCCTCCCCCTCTTCTCTTCCCCTCTCCTCTCTTCTTTTCTATCCGTGATGTCCCCTCCCCCCTCATCAATATTAATTTACTCCGGCCCTTCCTCCCATTGTGCAAACATATTAAATGAAATTGTAAAGTGATTTCCCCCCTTTTCTAATTCGTGTCATAAGTCCCTACAATTCATGATTATATAATTTATATTTGTGCAAAAAAAAAAAAAAGGGGGAAGACAAACAACCCTCCAACAACACACCCCTACCCCACATCACCCTCACCACTCAGTGTTTATTAATGGACTCGGGGTGAATGGAAAAAAAAAAACCCCGGCGAGTGAGAACATGTAACCATACATTATCTTACCTCCCACCCCTTTTACTTAATTGGCATTAGAGAAGTCATATCAATATTTCGTTTTCTCTTTCTGGGCTCATCATCTTATTTCTTAATTCTTAATGACTACACCATTTCTGCCTCCGTTACCCATAGATGTTTCCCTCTTCCATTATCTCCCTGGCGCACTGCTCCCATTTTGCCCATGTAGTTTCAAATTTCTTTTTTTGATTTTTAACCACATGCACCTACCTCTCCGCTTCCTTTATTATGTTAACCTCATTTCTCCACTCCATGACTGACGGTTTCCGATCCTGCCTCCAATACCTTGGGATCAGTTTTTTTGCTGCGTTTAATAAGTGTGGAGTTATGCTTTCCCTATACTTTTTGACGGATCCGGGATTTCCGTGAAACAGATATTGTATAGGCCCAAACTCCAGGGAGTCCCCTGTTAATTTCTTAATCCATGGAGCCACTGATTCCCAAAATGGCTTGATTATTGGACATGTCCACCAAAGATGAAGAAAAGTTCCCCTCTGTCCGCAACCCCTCCAACACCTATTGCTAGATACCGAGGAGATTTGTGCTAATTTTACTGGTGTCCTATACCATCTCGCTAGGAACTTATATGCCATTTCTTGCACCTTTGCGCTTATGGAGGTTGTGAATGTTAACGATATCATTCTATTAATTTGTTTATCTGTCCAGACTTGGCCCAGCTCCCTCTCCCATTCTTTTACAAAGTAAGGGGGTGTCCTTTCTTGTTCTTTTAGGATCATTCTGTACATTCGAGATAGAATATGCCCAGATTCTGATATCTGTGCACACTGCCTCTCAAATGCCGTAAGTGAGTTCATGGGTCTCAATGGTTTTATTTTCTTGAGAAAGCTCTTCATTTGGTGGTATTTCCATTCTGCCATTCGTGTCTCACCAAATCTCATGACCATCTCTGTCAGTGATAATAAGGCCCCATTAGGGGCAAACTTACAACATCTAGTATTCCCATCCTGGCCCCATGCCCCCAGACTTCCCATCAACTCCCCCGGAGGGAACCAAAGGAATCCCTCCAGAGGAGTCAGAGGGGAGGTCTGGGGGGCATATTTACCTTTACTATTCATTCTGTCCCATACTTCCAATGAATTCAAGGTCATTGGTGATGTCCATTGTGACAACCCTCTCAATGACCCTTGGATCCATGGTGCTCCTGCCAGGTTTCTCCCCGCCATTGACATTTCTGCCTGTACTCATGGTTTTCTCTTTAGGTCATGACACCAGTCTACTATTCTTACTAGAGTCATAGCCCTATAATAGGATGTTATATCCGGGAGTCCTAGGCCTCCCTCAGCTCTGCTTCTCCTTAAAATATCGTAAGCCAGTCTAGGCCTTTTGTCACTCCACACAAATGCCACAAACAGCCTACGTATTTGCCTAAAGAGAGTCGCTGGCAACCTGATTGGAACTGTGCGCAGCACATAAACTATTCTGGGCAGTATACTCATTTTTATGGCACTGATTCTCCCAAACCAGGTCAGGTATTTACCCTTCCATTTCTTTAGATCTTCTGATATATCTTTCAATAATGAGCCATAGTTACGTTCATACAATAGTTCATAGTCTGCACTGATTTATACCCCCAGGTACGTCAGCGACTCCTTATTCCATATAAATGGGTACATCTCCTTCAGTGACCTCTCCATCTCCGCTGAGATATTACTAGGAAAGATGACCGATTTCTCGAAGTTGATCTTGAAACCAGACAGCCTTCCAAATCTCTGTACCTCAGCCATCAATGCAGCTGTAGATGCCTGAGGAGCGGAGAGGAAAAACAACAGGTCATCCGCATACACTGCTACTTTATGTTCCGTATGTCCTATGTATGTCCCTACTATCTCCACATTCTAATTCTGCGCAGGAGTGGTTCCATTACTATCGCGAATATCAAAGGGGATAGCGGGCACCCTTGCCTGGTGCCATTTTGTATGTTAAAACATTCGGATACTGTCCCGTTGACCTTTATTCTTCCTCTTGGTTTCCCATAAAGTGACATAATCCACCCTAGCATTTTTTCCCCCAGACCTATCCTCCCCAGTACTTCTCTCATAAAGCCCAGTTCACTCTGTCGAAGGCCTTTTCGGCATCCATCGACAGAGTGATTCCTGGGGCTCCATCCGGGCCATGTCGCATCCATTGCAATACATGAAGGGCACGGATGGTATTGTCCCTAGCTTCCTGTCCTTTTATAAACCCTGTCTGGTCTGGGTGTACCAAATCACCTACATGTTCCCGAAGTCTCAGGGCCAGGATTTTTGCCAATAATTTGGTGTCGGAGTTCACCAGAGAGATAGGCCTGTAATTAGCAAATACCTGGGGGTCCTTTCCCTCTTTTGATAATACCATTATATATGCCAGTAATGCTTCTGGAGAGAGTGGGTTCACAGCATTAATAGAGTTGAAATATCTACAAAGTGGTCTTACCAAAACTGGGAGAAATTTCTTATAATATGAGTTTGTCAGCCCATCTGGCCCTGGACTTTTCCCAGGGGGCAGGGTTGAGCTGATTACTCTATTTTGGAAGAAGCTGCAAATCCCCTCGCAAAACCTATGGTTCCAAACTGTAGACTATATCTGTACAATGGAAGATCTCACTTTTGGGATTCGCAACGGTCAATTCTCCTTCACTATAAAATGGGCACGCTGGCTGGAATTCAAATCCACTTCTCGATATGAAAAGATTATGACCTCTGAGTAGAGCTGCATCTGATGCATGTAATACTATGCTAATGTGGTTGTTGTATGTACATCAATACCTTTTAATAACCTTTTACCTCATCCTTCCATCGTTCATGGTTGTTATTTGCATTTGACTGGGATCTCGACAGATGGCATGGCACCTTACTATCATTCTTTCTCTAACTATCTCTATTCTGTCTCTCTCTTTCCTTCCTCTACCTATTCAATCAATGCTATTCTACAAACTATTATAGAATAAAAACACTTGAGATGATTTATCATAACCTTATCATAACCTTATTATGACCAAGAACGTCCATGTAGTTGGTATATGTTGCATCATGGAATGTGTCGTCATCTCAATAAACATTTATTAAAAAAACAAAAACAAAAAATATTTTCTAATTTTTTGCAGATATTCTGTAGAACCAGATTCTGACACACCTTTCAACTAGCCGAGGACATGCCGGTGGCCGTGGATGCAATCAACGTCAGAGGGGGCCAGTTTCAGTAACTAAACTTAGGACAGGGTAATAGCTCTGCTGCAGAAAGTGCTGCAGGAGAGGCGCAGTTTGGATGCCTTCCTAGATCCAAAAAACCCACGTGCCTGCTTCTGCTGCACTTTGTACCATATCCTGGAGGACATTGGTGGAGACCAGGAGAAACATTGCAGTAATAGCCTGTATGCTGTTGCAATACAGTATCAGTCTGCAAAATTAAAGTGTTACTAAACCCACAACAGTAAAATCAGTCTGTATATGCAGTAAAGCATGCTCATTATACTCACTGTGGAACCTAAGGGGTTAATCCTCAGCATTGTGTAAAAAGGCTGTTTGACCTTGTCTTCTCTGATCTTCCCCTTCAACTGTCTAACCATCTTCTGATAAGCCAGAGCCTTTGGAGTCACTCTGCACATGCTCAGTCTGATGTGTAATGCTTGAGTGTTTTTTTTTGTTTTTTCTTGGGATCTTGAGGACCAACCAGCACTGTCCAAACAGAGGATCAGGGGTCCTGTAGCCTCATAGGACAGTCATAGTAGAATGAAAACTCTTCCTACATGCTTTAACCAATGATAGAAGTAACAAGACTGCTATATACTGCTGATGAGAAAATGTTTAGCAGTTTATAATTACTAAAATAGTTGCATGTTCATGTCCTGTGGGAGACCAGAAATAGTGAATGCAGGGTCCTGGGTTTAGGAACACTTCAAGTGGTGGGCGACCACCTAGCTATCCCTGCAATTATTTCAGGGTCCCCCCCCATGCACCCCGGGCACTTTGCAGCGCTATTACTCCACTCTTACCATCAGCCCCCTTCTCAACGCTTGCCTTCACCAACCCAGTCCCAGATGTCCTTTCATCACTTCCCAGGGGATTTCCCTCCTCCTTCTCATGTCACCTCCTTCCCATTTATATACCGATAGCACATTTCATGGCCCCAAGCTGATTTTGCTCCACCACGCCTACACCTACCTAACCATTCCTACACTGAACCTTCTTTCTGCCATCCCCACGTGGAACCCAAGGGGTAATTTATTCCCTTGCACCATTTACCACCGGCTTTAAATTAAAAAAAATTGAACAGATACATTTTGTCTTGTGTGTTCTCCAATTTTTTTTTTTTTTTTTTTTTTTTAAAGTTGCTATGGACAAATTTTCCTCTGTGTGGGGTAAATGTATACAGACTCCAAAGAGGACGGTATAAGTTTAACTCCCACAGAATATGTATGTGAATAACAGACCCCTCCCCAAAATGAAGAAAAATAAATAGTACATAGGGAGACAACAGAACAAAATTCAAAAAGTTAATAAAAAATGAATTGCCAGAAATTTTATTTTACAGAAAAGTAAGCTAGAAAAAAAAAAATTCAAAAAGAGGACACTCCAGGACACTTCATCAGGTGAAACAAAAAATTCAGCAAACTGATTTCTAAATGTCATTACACATGCAGTTGAACGCAAGTCCATGTACTGGACATGCTGTGCAGGATGTGATGGCTCTGGTTAATCAGCGGCTCTCTCCTTGTCTCTAAGTTGTGGAGGACACAGAATGCAAAAACCTTTATCGCATTCTCGACATCAAGCTGCATGCACAACAAGAGAACACGCCACTTTAGCTGTGCAGATGCCAAATGCGCACTCAGTGCATGGCTCAGAGGGTAGCTGAAAACTTTTTTTCTTGTGGCTCAGGCCGTAACTGCTGTATGGCTGCATCAAATTTTCAGCCAGCTTGAAGGCCTCATCAACAACAATAATCATTGGAAGACTCAGATCTTCAGTACATAGTAGTGGCCTGCTTTGGGGAATGTTGAGGCTTCCCTTTATTTAAACAACGTCCTATGGCAGACTCATGAAAGATGTGAGCATCACCCTGGCTGCCATAGCCTCCTACATCCACACTTATGAAGCGGAGATTTGCATCAGCCAAGAGGACCACAGAAAAAAATACTTCATGTAATTGAAGTACAGAGATATGGACTGGGAAGGCTTTTTAAACCTCATGCGCTTGCGGTCCAGGGCTCCAATGCAGTTGGAAAACTGTTTTCTCCCAGAACTCGCCTGCAATGGCTTCCCACATCTCCTCATATGGTGTTGGCCTCACCGCTTCATGTAACTCTTCCCACAGTGCCAAACAGATTTCCCTGGTTACCTTGGCCACCTTGGAGATACTCATTACAAAATAGTGATGTAAGGACGCAAATATTAGTCCAGTTGCAAGAAATCTAAAAAAAAAAAAAAAAAAAAATTCCAAGAAATATATATGCGAATAAATAAAAACACACAAAACAAAGGATAACAATATAATTTTAAACCATTCAGATAATATAGCGTATAAAATAAAGTGAAAATTAAATAAACGTAAATACATACATTAAAAAAAAATTATATCTCTGTACATTTTTCATGACAGCAAAAATGTAACATACCAGATTGTCACAAGGCAAGGTTCCTCTGGTGACGCACTTGTTCACACCTGTCCATTGTTGTTGTCCATTCTTGTCAGCATTGGTCTGAGCCTCCCCAGAAGGTCTTTGTTTGTCTTTGTTTCTCCAGAAGGTCAAACGCAGGAACAGACATGCGTTAAGGGGAAAAATTTATCCTCCAGCTGTTTATCTCCACAGATCCGTAACACAAGCAGCAGGATGGCCTCATTGATTTTCTAAATGACTGGATCCATTATAGAAATCAGATGCGCTCTCCCTCCAATCAAAATAGCGAAGAAGATTATAATATTTCTTTATGGATTGTGGAAAATTGGGAGTGAAACATAAGAGGGGAGAGTTTATGAAAAAAAAATGCTTGTCAATGCTAATGCGCTTAAATAGATCTAAACGCATGTGCAAAACACAGCTAAAGGGGCATTTTTTAGGACGCATTTTTTTGTGGTGGCAGAACAGGCTTTGCAGCTCTTTTTTTTTTAACATCCTATGTGCATGAGGCCTAAAGAAACAAAGCATTAGGAAATGCAAATTAATTTACTATCTAATGTAGTTAACAGTGATTATGAGGCTAAAGGTTACTGTTAACCACGAGCAAATCAGCGATCCTCCTAAATATCTGTTTGCAGATAGGACTTATTAGCAAAAATGTATGCAATTAAAGTAGTTAGAGACACTTTCTACAGTTAGAACTATGCAGGTACCACAAATGATTTTTCAGAATCAGTTTCAGAAATGATCTTTTTTTTTGTTATATATTGTTATATACTGTGGAACGGATGTAGGTGGAAATGATGGCAGAAAGGGCAATAGATGATCACTGTAATATCCTGTGTTGAAGAATGTAATTGTTTAGTGATGATATGTACAGATGGGGCTGGGTGGATGGAAAACAGGGGGGGGGGGGGGGGGGGGGAGGATAGAATAGACTGCCGGAGCAGATGGCTAGGAAGCTCACAGTGGGTAAGTGGGAGGAAGGATGGCAATGGGGTGCTGATGGATATGGAAATACTTGTAGTTACGAAAAAGGAGAATGAAATGGCGAAGAAAAAATGATGATGTAATGAAAAAATAGGACAGGGGCAGGGTGGGTGTGCTCAGAGCGGGAATGATGACAATGCATGCTGGTACTAGTCCTGCATCTAGATTACCCCGTGGATTTCCAAATCCTCATTCATTCCATCAGGAACCATTGACCCAAGAGTAAAAATCCAGAATGATTCCTGTCTACAGAGTTTCTGAAATCTCCTCCCAATATCATCGTCTTTTTTGATGGCTTCAATGCCAAACACTTTAAGGCCTATTGGGTTTTCATTATGGCGTTCTCTGAAATGCCTGGGCACTAAGTAGTTATGACTTTTCTTATCCTTCATGGACTGATGGTACGTGTTACTATTGATGATGCTGCATTTGTGCTTGCTGAATCTTGTCCTCAGTGGACGTGTTCTACGCCCGACAAAGTAAGCCGCATGGACAAATTAGACCATAGACCAAGTAGGAGGTGCCACAATTAATGAACTGACCAATTTTGTGGTTCCGGCCGTCGGACCCCATGACTTCTTTTTTGCGGTGTGCCATAAAAGCACAAGCTCCACAGTTTCTAATTCCACATTTAAAGTTTCCCTTCTGGTCAAAGATGGATTGTCCAACGTCCAGTGGGGGTCTTTGTTTGGTTCGGGGGTTTTCACACTCTGCTTGGTGCTATTAAACTTCTAAGGTCTTTTGATTTTCTAAACACAACTTCAGGTTTGGATGGTAGGACTAGACTGAGGATGGGATCTTGCTTGAGAATGTTCCAATTCTTCTGGATGACTCTCTGTATGTCAAATGCTTTGGTATTGTATTGTGTACTGAATCTAATAGAATTAGAGTGATTTCTGTCGATAATCCGCTTGTTTCTCCCCGTTTTGTCGACCTCCATTGTCATAGTGACTGAGGGGTGTTCATCATACTGTGTTCAGTATTTTGAAAAAGCTTGTTCAATGAGATGTTCTTCATAACCCTTCTTGAGAAATTTCTTTTTAGAATGGATCTTTGCTTTTCATAGTCGCTTCTTTTGGTACAGGTTCTCTTCAGCTTGCAAAATTGCCCATAGGGGATGTTTCGGATCCACTTGGGATGGTGGTGGCTTTTAGCATGAAGGTAAGAGTTCCCTGCACTGGGTTTGAAATGGGTCTTATACAGAATCATACCTTCTTCATCGATTTGCAGATCGAGGTCCAAAAAAATTCATTCTCATTTTTCGGAACTACAAGTATTTCCATTTCCATCAGCACCCCATTGCCATCCTTCCTCCCACTTACCCACTGTGAGCTTCCTAGCCATCTGCTCCGGCAGTCTGTTCTATTCTCTTCCTGACTCTCCACCCCCCTCTGTTTTCTATCCACATCATCACTAAACAATCATATTCTTCAATACTAGATATTACAGCGATCATCTATTGCCCTTTCTGCCATCATTTCCACCTACATCCATTCCACAATATATAACATTTTTTACACAGTGCCCATTGCACTTTGCAGCCCAGTAATATCATCACTATTATACCTTTCATATACATTACATGTATATAATTTTTATGTTCTTATGTATGCATAGTTACGTGTAGGTATGTGTGTATATATATATATATATATATATATATATATATATATATATATATATATATATATATATATATATATATATATATATATATATATATATATATACACACGTATGTGTGTATGTTTGTACATATGTACATATTTCCCATGTGCTACTTAGATAGGTAGGGAACCTTCAGTTCCACGCATACTTGAGTTGATTTTGCCTCCACACACCCTCTGTGTGCCCGAAGACTAGAGCAGCTGTGCTTGCCGTCTCTCAAGGCACAAAGTAGATTGGCTGGTATACTGGACGGCCTCTGCCAGCGCATCCTCCTCTGGGAGCCGACAGGGGTCCGGTCATGTGATCGCTCTTTGGAACGCACGACCACGCCCACTCACTCGTTGGTGTGCGTTCCAATGTGAGATACACCCACCTTCCTGGATGACCACAAGCACTCATAGCCCGCCCCCAACAGGCTTTTAAACTCACCAGCATGTCCTCTCCATCCTGACACTTACCTATGTCTCAGGCGGAGAGACAGCTTCAGACATCTACGCCTACAGCATCATCTGAGGAGACATCCTCCCCCTTCCATTTTCACAGATCACAAGACTCCCTTACCCCCAAGGACAAACGCAGGCTGCAGCCTCTCCCCCACACAGCCTTGGAGATAGGTCAGCTATTAGGTTACTACACTAACTCTGCACCATCCTATGCAGTTTCACTTGTCATCTCACTAGTGTCCTGAGGGATCCCTCTCAGGTCGCCCTCCATTCCCCCCCCCCCTCCTCCCCCCGTTCAACTTTTCTTTTCTCCTCTGTGCCCTCTCCTTCTGCAGGTACTACCGACAGTCCCATACCACCGATAAAGGAAAAATACATATTTTTGCTATACCACGTAGGTAGGTGTGATCCAACATATAATTACCAGTCTGTCATCTTCACTTATGGCAACTAGCATTTCTGCATTCCTCTGCATGCATAGCCCACATGTATTGTTACGCTCCAATCCGTTCACATCCCTCACGCTTTTTCTCTGCCACCATGCTGCACACACCGTGGATTTCCACCCCACAGACATGACACATACTTGGCATAGGCACATGTCACGCACACATAAGTGGGTTATATGTACATGTGAACATATATATATATATATTTATATCTGTGTGGTTACATCTGTGCTCTTTGGTGTGTATTTTGTGCTCATTTGCTTGTACCCATTTTTTGTTCCTGCACAGCTACCCATGTGCTGGCAGGAATGTTTACACACGCATGCGCATGTCCATTGTACATAAGTGCAACATGACATTTCATGCGGTGAGAGACAGTTTCTCTGTGTTTCTCTGTGTATCTAACATCATACATGTCTCTTTTTTATATATATTCTTTTTATATGTATCTATACAATTTTATGTTTCACTTTGTTGCTTCAATGTTCGTTACAAATTAATCTTTTATTGTTTTTATTGACATTGTATCCTTTACCATCTCAAAGTCTACTATACATTTTTGATCTTTATTCCACCTAGAACGCTTGGACGTGGACTGGTATGGAGCTTAGAATAATTAATTATCCATCACAGGTTATACCTTCCAACTAGCCACGCCTCCTTATGTACACGTTGGCCTACCGGCTTATACAGACTGTGCTCCTGTTCTCAAGGCTCTGATGAAGATGTTAGCCTCGAAACGCATCAGCCTATTTTAAATACTTGCCTTCACATGGGCATATCTAATTTTTAACTTTTTAGTGCATATTTTGTTACCTGCTCTTACGAAACGTAGTATTTGTATTATCTATAGGTTTGTATCCCATTGTAAATGTAATTCTTTGATGTAAGCGTTTGATCACGTGCCCTCCATCCACCCTTTTCTACACAGTCTTCTCCAGACCACCCCTGGTCAGTTGAGGCAGCGGGACACGCATTACCATCTTTCTTCAATTCTTTCACTCTAAACAATACTACCAATTTACACCAAAAACGCCTTCACAAGCGCAGGAGTAATTCTTCTTTTTTGTCCATATTTTGCATGAAAATTATAGAGACTATGATTTATAAAATACACATATGTGTAAAAAAAATATTTAGGGTAACATACACTTTAAGGAAATCATGGTTGACGTATTTTGTGATTCCCTGTGGACTGGACAAATAATTTTCTTCTAATCAATGGACGTTGCATATGCCTCTCTAATTATAAAACCCAAAGGAGTTTCTGAACTCATACAGACAATTTTTAACTAGTCCTAGAGCTGACATATATATGGGCTAAGGTAAGGCTACTGGAATCTAAAATAGTAACCATATAAAGCACTGAGCACTTGATCTAAAATAATTTAGCTTTGATACGAAGTGAATTGAATACTGTTCTTAACATACCACGTTTATTGTACTTTGCAGTTCATTAATACTTGCTTAAAGTACTATGTAATACGGTAAATAGGATATAGATTTAAAATAAATATCTAGCTGGTAATCTTTTACAGCCAGACAGGTGTGAAACTCTATCCTAAACACACATGCAAATATTACAGCTGTGAAATTGAAGGTTCACTCACCTTAATCTCTATGCAGAATATGGGTCTATGCTCTATAAATGGGAAGGTCTGCAGTCGAGTGAGGTTAGGAAGGCACATGGCATAACCACTAATATCCATCTCTTTTTCACACCGGGATTCTGAATCACAAGGGAAGGGCAGCATGAGATAATCCATTACAACAGGGTGCAAACTTACCATGAAGCTTACCAAAAATCATAGACCTGAATATGACATTTAAAAAGACTGACTGGCATTATTGTACTACAATCACAAACATGAAATAATATCTATTACTCAAAATCTCTAGCGCTTAATATATCCTTGAAGGCCCACATTGTCCGTAATGTACAAAATTAATTCCCCTTCCGATAGCAATCATATGCTCTTCCCTACCTGGGTATTTCCTAAACCCCATCTCTTTCCATGCTGTGCCAAAATAATTTTTTCTATAAAAAAAAAAACTGTTGGAAGATCTTAATAGGTGGTCCAATAATCCCCCATCGTGGTTTGGTCAATTGTACTCGATAAAAATGAGCGTCCTGCCCAGGATATGATATCTGTTTAGGACCCTTCCAGTATTGATTGATATGTCAGTTAAAGCTGTTTCAAAGAAAGATACTGAGATACATATAGGGAGATGAGAGACCCAGGGTAAATATGCATCTTGTACATCCCTAAAATAAGATAGTGTGGGGGGGGGGGGTGGTAGTACCACATTTTACTAAATACTACCAAGCGGCTCAATTTTCCCAGTTGATTTGTTCTCACACACAGCAGTCCCGTCCAATTTGGATGACTCTTGAATCAACTCTCTGTCCAACAACTGAGATTAGTCATTTGATGTGAGCTAAGGACAGACTGACTATACTATGCCCCATTCTGTCAGTTTCAATAACATTATGGGATCGGCTGATGAGAACACATAGTTTCAAGTCTCCCCAATGGCTCCACTATTGTCCAACCCCTGCCTTCACCCCGTGTCTCCATCCTCAAGTTTTTACCTGGTGGACCAATAAAGGTTTATTACGTATTGCAAATTTCTGTGACCACAGAGGCAACCTGTCAAAACCATTCCTGCATGAAAAATATGAGCTACCCAATTTAGAATGTTTTCGTTACACCCAGATAGCGCACTTCCTAGCTATCTTACATAGAACTTCTGATTTAACTTCCTCCACAGCGATAGAATATTTATGCAGGAACTTTGACAAACACACTGGTCATATTTCTAAAATTTACATTATATTGAAAACAGCCTAATCTAAGCAGTTCTATATGAACAAATGGCAATATGATATTAATGAGACTTTGGAAGTGGAGTATTGGTGTAAGCTGTCACAATATGCATCCAAAATGCTTATTAACACCTCACTGATGGAAGCAAACTACTGTATAAAGTATTTCTAAGATGGTACATAGTGCCTGTGAGAGTGGCATCTTGTGTCCCAGGAGCCACCCTACTGCCCTTTAGAGACTGTGGACTGGAGGGCACGATGTTCCACACCTGGTGGACCTGCCGAAAAGTAAGGAGATTTTGGATCTATACCTATACTTTTATCTACTTGCTTACCCAGGTGAACCTTACCAAGTATGTAGTTCATATGTGTTTGGGTTTAAAGGGATGAGGCGGCAACCCTACCCCCATCCCTAGCCCCGGTGACAAGCTATTAGACGGGAGAGATGAAACATGATTGGACAGGGGTGGGTATATCTTCATTGTGTACCAGTCTGAACTCTTATGAGCTCTGTGCAGAACATAATTCATATTGATATTTTTTTTTATGTTAAGAAATTTTGTATTCTCATACACAACTAATGTACATTATTCGTAGTCAATATACCTTTTGAGTTTTACTTTTTTTTAAAAAAATTTCAATAAAAATTATTAGAAAATAAAAAATATCTATTAGAAACCTATTACGGAAAGCTGCACTCCTCAGCCACCAAGAATTCTAAAATGAGGCCCAAAAGTGACAAATAAAATGGCAATTGCCCAACTGCATAGCAGGCATTAAAACACACACAAAAAAGGCATTTTGACTCAGTAAAATCAATTTCCTGGAGTACAGTACAGGACACTGGATCCTTTAATGCATTATGGCATATGCAGGTACATTCAGTTGAATAAATACTGGCAAAAAAAAAAAAAAGCTGCTGGGACATCCCCTATATAACCCCTCCCACCCCCAGCTAGGCTCAGTTTTCTGATAAACAATAGGGAAGATCATATAAACAGAGGGGAGGAACCAATGTCCTGTGTGGTTTTCCAGGAAACAGATTTTACTGGTAAGTCAATAATCTAATTTTTCTGATCGGACAGTAAAGGACACAAGCTTCTTGAAATGATAACGACTGGGAAAGGTGGGCAATATAGTAAACAATGCCAACAGGCTGACATAACATATAGGTCGCAAAAGGGCTTGACACACTCAGAGCAGATTGTAGCACCTTAAAGAGGAAGTAAACTCTACTACTGCCTTTTACCTATAGGTAAGCCTATAATAAAGCTTACCGATAAGTAGTGTAAATATCTCCTAAACATGCACCGTTTAGGAGATATTCACTGTACATGCAGCCATTGAAATCACTGGCACATGCGCTCTGAAGAAACGTCCGCCTGTGTACTTACTTCAGAGCCCTGTGCTGTGACCGGCGGCTTCATGCGCATGCGCGGGAGTGACGTTGTCACGGCTCCGCAGTGTGTGGGCGCCGCTGGAGGGCTTCATTCTAAGGTAAGTATTTCATAATGAGCTAATGATGTATGATGCGTACTAGCTCATTATGCCTTAGTCTTACAGGTTTTTTTTTGTTTGTTTTTTTTCTCCAAGAGTATACAACCGCTTTAAGCCCATAACTGCCGACAGTGAAAGCTTGAACATCCACTGGTAGAACTTACCAAACGTGTGAACAAAAGACCAGATGGAAGCCTTACATATCAGAGAAACATATGCAAAAAGAAACAAATGCTACTGCACTCGAAAGATTGCCGCAGGGTAAACTGAAGAAGAGGGAAATCTTCACAAGTCACGCCACTGGCTGTGCTGCCACTCTCAACAGGCTAGGGGGAACCCAGGAGTAACTCTAAAAGAAAACAAGGACAGAGGGCACACCAGCCTTGTGCATTACCTTTGCAACACTATAATTTATTGAAAGTGAAATAATATACTCACAAACAAGTGAGTAATTAAAACCGAAAATACAAAGTTCATCATTAGCCTCATCCAGCAGGATCTGCTGGCCAGTAGACTTAGCTGGGATGAAAAAAGTCCAAAGTAGGCTGACGCGTTTCGAGGGTGACCCCTTTTCCTCAGAGCTAGATTTGAACTGTAGGTAGATGGTTTTAAGGTGACTGAGATAAAATGGATTTGGTCATGTGGTCCAGGCCCCTCCCTCAAATGGGAGGGCCAATGATTGATTTAAAAAAACAAATGGCTCATTCACCATTGGGGTTAAATGCCACCAGAATAATGTGAGAAAATATCCAATCTATCCTCCTATAGACATGTACAGTATCTCACAAAAGTGAGTACACCCCTCATATTTTTGTAAATATTTTATTATATCTTTTGATGTGAAAACACTGAAGAAATGACACTTTGCTACAATGTAAAGTAGTGAGTGTACAGCTTGTATAACAGTGTAAATTTGCTGTCCCCTCAAAATATCTCAACACACAGCCATTAATGTCTAAACCTCTGGCAACAAAAGTGAAAGTGTCCAAATCGGGCCCAATTAGCCATTTTTCCCTCCCCAGTGTCATGTGACTTGTTAGTGATACAAGGTCTCAGGTGTGAATGGGGAGCAGGTGTGTTAAATTTGGTGTTATCGCTCTCACTCTCTTATACTGGTCACTGGAAGTTCAACATGGCACTTCATGGCAAAGAACTCGCTGAGGATCTGAAAAAAAAAGATGGCCTAGACTATAAGAAGATTGCCAAGACCCTGAAACTGAGCTGCAGCACGGTGGCCAAGAGCATACAGTGGTTTAACAGGACTGGTTCCACTCAGAACAGGCCTCTGTTCTGAGTGTAATTTCTTCAGTGTTGTCACATGAAAAGATATAATAAAATATTTACAAAATATTTACAAAAATGTGAGATACTGTATATATCCTGATTCCCATATATAAAATAGAAACAACAAAAGATTGCAGTATATTGTTGACAATGAGACAGAACCAGTTTGAAAACCACAAATATGTTTATTATTGCTCTAGATCTCTAAAGAGTACTAAACAGCATGCATCAGTATGTAGATACTCACTCTCACTTTGTTGAAGCCAGATGAAAAAATGGTTATAGAGTGTATTGGACAAATGGGGAAAATACAATAGCAGCCCAGAATGGAGAGACTAGGGTAACTGAAGGCAGAATGTATGGATCACACCATCAGTGATCCATACATGCCTTCAGTTCCCCTAGTCTCTCCATTCTGGGCTCCTATTATAATCATCCCCATTTGTGGCTCCGATACAGCTTATAGCCATTTTTTCATCTGGCTTCAACAAAGTGAGAGTGAGTATCTACATACTGATACATGCTGTACTCTTTAGAGATCTAGAGCAATAAAAACATATTTGTGGTTTTCAAATGTGGTTCTGTCTCATTGTGAACTATATACTGCAATCTTTTGTTCTTTCTATTTTATGTAAGGGCATCAGGATATATACACGTTTACAGGAGGACAGATTGGAAATGCATGCACATGATTCTGGTGGCATTTATCCCCAATGGTGAATTAACTATATATTTTTTTAAATCAATCATTGGCCCTCCCATTTGAGGGAGGGGCCTGGACCACATGACCAAATCCATTTTATCTCAGTCACCTTAAAACCATCTACCTACAGTTCAAATCCAGCTCTGAGGAAAAGGGGTCACCCTCGAAACGCGTCAGCCTACTTTGGACTTTTTTCATCCCAGCTAAGTCTACTGGCCAGCAGATCCTGCTGGATGAGGCTAATGATGAACTTTGTATTTGAGGGAGGGGCCTGGACCACATGAACAAATCCATTTGATCTCAGTCACCTTAAAACCATCTACCTACAGTCCAAATCCAGCTCTGGTGAAGATGGGTCACCATCGAAACGTGTCAGCCTACTTTGGACTTTTTTCAACCCACCCAAGTCTACTGGCCAGCAGATCCTGCTGGATGAGGCCAATGATGGACTTTGTATTATTTGTTTTAATTCATCACTCGTTTGTGAGTATATTATTTCACTTTCAATAAATTATAGTGTTGCAAAGGTAATGTGCAAGGCTGGTGTGCCCACTGTCCTTGTTTTCTTTGAGAGAAACATATGCCTGGTGCTGAAAAGTGCATGAATTATTAACAGATTTAGTAGAATTAGTATTGGCAAAGAGGAGAAGCACTTCATCCTTCAGATCATGGGCCTTAAGCCAGTCATAGACAGTTTGAATCTCGGCTGGTTCAGCAGATTCAAAGCATGCATGGGCAGGCTGAATGTACCCAAGTTGATCGATCGATCAACTTGGGTACAACCAGTCTGTCAGATTTTTTAATCAGAAGAGATTTTTATTGTGCAAAATTTCAAAAAGTACAAACCGTCAAAGTGAAAACTCTGGATATATAAAACATAGAAATATCGAGTTCGAGGGCGTGGTCTGGACATGGCCGTGTGAAGACATGCTTCTGAGGAGCTCCCGGTCCGTCCCGGCCTTTCCTGCCCTTAATTCTGTTTAAACAGCAATAGAGCAGCGGCATGTACTTTGCTGGGAGACGCAGAGGGAAGAGCATCAGACAGAACAAGAAAGCATCACCGAAAACACAGCAGAGCGCACAGCGGAACAGAGCCATCAGACAGTACTTCCCTGGTTCCCGGGACCCATCCCCCGCTCCTAAGCTGGCGGCCACCACGAGGACGGATGAACGAGTGAGTACCCCACAGCACTGCTCACTGACACCGTCTATGGCCCCCTGCACATCAGACAGAGGCATAACCACCCCTATGCTGCTCCGTGACGATCCCCAGGACACACAGGACTCGCACAATACACCTCTTACTCTGCATGCAGATGAGAAGCTGAGAGCACTGCTGCGGGCCTTACCGACCAGAGCCGATTTTGAATCATTAGCCAGCAGACTGGAGGCCTCTCATCGCAGGGACATAGCCGCGGTGCGCACAGACATCACTGCCCTATCAGAACGCATGGGAGCAGGGGAAGCCACAGTAACGAATATCTCACAGCGCTTAAAGCAGGTAGAAGATACCCAGGCAACTCAGACAAAATTGGTATTAGCCCAGCAACTCCATCTAGAAGAGATTGAAGATCACAGCAGGAGGAACAACCTGCACATAAGGGGCCTGCATGAAGCCACGGGTGCAGAAGATCTCACAGCTACTGCTATAGCCATCTTCAGGAACACAGCAGGGTCTGACTTCCCAACTACGCTTTCCTTTGATCGGATCCACAGGGCGCTGGGACCGAAATCAACTGACCCGAATCGCCCAAGAGACGTGATCTGTAGGATACACCAATATACGCATAAAGAGGCCATCTTGCGGAAAGAGTGGGAGATGAGAGATGTGGAATTTGACGGAGCAACTATCCAGATCATGCCAGATCTTTCAAGAGCCATCTTGCAACGCAGAGCAATGCTGAGACCAGTATGCTCAACACGCTGGCATCACATAGCGCTGGGGCTTTCCAATATCGGTGACTTTTAAGAAGCGATCACAATTTTTCACCTGCGGTCCCCTGCGGAGCTTCCTGCACTGTTTGATTTTCTGGAGACTGACCCAGTGACTGTTCCAGATTGGCTTCAACTGATCCCAAGATTCACTCACCGCTTAGGGGGTCCAAACCTACGAAGACCAGGCTCGCCGAGACCACAACGTAGTCGACGCAGATCCCGCATCACATCTCCAGAAGAAGACAGAAGTCTAGAGATGATCGCTGTGGTGAGACTGTGTACGATACCCCATATGTTTTGATTTTAATTTTCGTTCTCTGGTGCACTTATAACTGTCCTACTCTCAATGTTCTACTTGTTGAGCCCTCCTGACATTCTGCCAGATGGGTCGATTGTCCTCCCTTCTGAAGTGCAACACATGAACCATTACCTCCCCCCCCCTTTCCTGGCTACCCTAGGGCCAGGAACAGTTGTTATTGCAAGGAGGGATGTCTGACGTGGAATATGCTTAGGATTCTATGCCGAAAATAACTCATGTGCATGTATGCTACATTTCTCCTTATGACAGTGGGAGGAGGGGGGGGGAATCTTGGGGGATTCATTTCTGAACTGCCTGTAGATGGGAAATACCAGACGAGACCCGCAATCTGGAGCTCAATCTGGAGTTGGGGAGTGGGCCAGGTCTTGTCAGTACATCACCGTCAGACTTTGTGATCACTCTAAGTGCCGGTTCACACTAGACGCGGCACAACTTGCAGGTCGCCTCTCCGAGGCGACCTGCACACGACTGCTGGGGCGACTTGCAAGACGACTTCTGTATAGAAGTCTATGCAAGTCGCCCCCAAAGTAGTACAGGAACCTTTTTCTAAGTCAGGGCGACTTGCGTCGCTCCTATTAGAACGGTTCCGTAGCACAGAACGGGAGGCGACTTGTCAGGCGACTAGGTCGCCTGACAAGTCGCCCCTGTGTGAACCGGCCCTAATGGAACTGAGATGCCCTCGCTTCATGTCGCTATGTCAGTCTGGGAAATATCTTGGCAGAAAGTTATGTGCCCTATGAACCCCTCTATGGATCGCCTCAGGGAGCCACTTCCCAGGACTTTGACAATTCAGAGTGGAATACAATCCACAATTGAGTATATGCTTTTTAAGGGGGTGGCCAGATAGAAATAACAGAGCATACCTGTTTTGATTAAAAATGGTTGGGCCTGAGGGAGCAGTTATCTAAGGTAATATTATGTTTTATGTTTCTTTATTTGATCATTTGATAATATTATATATGCTCACAATGCTCACATGCCTATATTGTATCTAGGGGCGGGTGGGAGGGCGGGCTGGGATTAGCTCCCCTGGTCGTAGTCTAACCTCATCCCCATTAGGCCGAAGCACCTTCCCGGTGATAATTGGAGTGTGTTTCATTGCAAGTAACTGCACATAGTTGTCTAGCGACAATTATTACTTGAAAGGACAGTCTATAGGATTGATTATCTACTTTTTGTTTCTTGAGCTCCTTCTGCCCTTCTCTTTCTCTCTCTCTCTCTCTCCTTTCCTCCTAGCTTACTCCTTCTAGTCTCCATTTTCTATACTAAGTTTCTCCACTTCATCTCTAGCCCCCCCTTCTTCCCACCCCTTTTAAACAAAACCTCTTTTTTGACGTGAGCGCGATGGATCAAATTACTATTTTCTCATTGATCGCCAAAGGGCTGAATGTGCCTGAGAAACGACGCATGCTCTTGAATGATCTTAAAAGATCTAAAGCGGACATAGTGTTTGTTCAGGAAACCCACTTTAAAAAGGGTGCGCCGATGTGCTTGAAAACCCGGTATTTTCCTTTTGCATATCACGCTACCAACCCCTCAGCCAAATCGAAAGGAGTATCTATACTCCTTGCAGGGAGAGTACCCTGGACCTGCCGGGACACTAAAATTGACACAGAAGGGAGGTATGTGTTTCTTAAAGGACTGATAGGCGATGTATTAGTGACTTTAGCGACGGTCTACGCTCCAAACAACAGGCAGGATATTTTCATATCCAAAACATTGAACGATCTGCTGACCTTTGCTGAAGGACAGCTGATTCTAGGCAGCGATTTTAATGTTCCCTTGAGCCCAACGGTCGACACATCAACTGAAACCTCCTCACTGCGGGGAGGTGTACACAAACGCATCACTCGGGCACTACATGAGGCCAGATTGATAGACGTGTGGAGACTTCTACATGCAGGGGAGAGGGATTATACGTTCTCATCACCACATAAATCATACTCCCGCATCGACTTTTTCTTTTACCTCATAACCAGCTAGAGGCGGTGAATGGAGTGGACATAGGTACCATCACCTGGTCTGACCACGCACCTATCACCTTGCGCTACTCTCTCTCACAGACGGCGACGACTAAAACGAGATTTTGGCGACTGAATGAGTTTACTGCAGAATCCCACAGTACTGGCTGATGTCACAAAAGAGCTTAAACAATACTTCCTGACGAATAACATTGAGAATTGTGATCCTGGGATACTTTGGGAAGCCCATAAGTCTGTGATTAGAGGGATCCTGGTAAAGCACGGCACACATATCAAAAGGGAACGGGAAAAACAGTTGTTGCTCCTTTTACAGAAAACTCACGATCTAGAAAAAACGCATAAAAGAAACCCGACCCTAACAATAGAAACAGAACTCCTTACTTTACGTAGACAGACGGTTGACATATTACACTATCAGGCAAAAGCAGCACTACAATCATGTAGGAAGCTCACATATGAATCGGGGAATAAATGTGGAAAACTCCTTGCGAGAGCAGTAAGACAACAGAAACTACGCGCATATATACCTCAAATCATCTCCCCATCAGGGCAGAAAAAGATGTTACCCACACAAATTGCCAATGAATTCAAAACTTTTTACTCCTCTCTATATAACCTCCCGAAGTCAGGTGTCACTGACACTGCAATAGGGGATTATCTTACCCTATCTAACATTCCTAAAATATCAGAAGAAGATGCAGCTGCCCTAGAAGAACCCATCACAATGGTAGAACTGCAATGCGCGCTTAAGAATATAAAAACGGGTAAAGCTCCTGGCCCGGACGGACTGACCCTACAATATTACCAGACACTCCTACCGATTCTAGGCCCACATATGTTGAAACTCTTTAACAATCTTACAGAGGGGGGCCACCTACAAAGAGACACCTTAAGCGCTCACATCTCCCTTATACCTAAAGAAAGGAAGGATCCCTCTGCCGGTGGTAGCTACAGGCCTGTATCTCTCTTAAATATAGATCTCAAACTCCTCACCAAAGTCTTAGCAAATAGATTATCCCAACATATGACAGACCTGATACATTTAGACCAGGTGGGTTTTGTCCCTACGCGTGAGGCTAGGGACAACACTACAAAAGTACTCAACCTGATACATAGAGCCAACATAACTAAAGCGTCATGTACCTTTCTCAGCACAGATGCTGAGAAAGCATTCGACCGGGTGAGTTGGGAATTCATGACAGCAGTTCTTAAACACATCGGACTAGGTAGCCACATGTTACAGTGGATCTCCAATGTTTACTCTATACCAACAGCTAGGGTCTAAGCCAATGGAATCTTGTCTGATCCCTTCAACATTTCTAATGGTACCAGACAAGGGTGCCCATTGTCACCTCTCCTTTTTGCCCTGGTACTTGAACCCTTTCTGAACACGATACGCAGAAATTCCAGATATTTCAGGGATTACTATAGATCACAGGCAATATAAGATCTCTGCATATGCTGATGATCTCCTATTGTCCTTAACCAACCCGATCATATCTCTCCCAAATCTACTTAAAGAATTTCAGAGATATGGGAACATATCTAATCTAAAGATTAATTTTGACAAATCAACAGCAATGGGTATCAATATGTCGACAGAACAGCTATCCTTTCTGAAGACCAAATTCAATTTTAAATGGTCAGTCACTTTACCTATCTAGGCACTAATATACCTAGAGACTTGAAACGCACATTTGAACTGAACTTCCCTCCAATCCTATGCAAAGCTAAAGAGCTGCTTGAAGAGTGGGGCAAGGGTCTGCACTCATGGTTTGGGAGATGCAATTTAATTAAAATGTGCATTCTCCCAAAATGTCTATACCTATTCTAAGCCTTGCCAATAAAGATACCTGCCAGCTACTTTAAACAAATACATTCCCTGTTTATAAAATTTGTGTGGTCACATTCGAAACCCAGACTAAAAAGACGTTACATGACTCTGCCGAAACACTATGGGGGTCTTGCCCTCCCTGACGCAAAACACTATTATCAAGCAGTACATTTAGGGAGGATCATTGACTGGAACAGACATGACAAATCCAAACTATGGGTCCAAGTGGAGAACCACCAGGTTAATGTCCCCTTGAAAGGGGCTATCTGGTGCTACGATCGACTCCCCAGGGACATGACCTCACTCCTGATCATAGGTGCCACGCTGTCCGTGGGCTCAAGTATATTTAAAACCACTTCGCTGACATCCAAACAGTCCCCTTTATTTCCCATTTTGGGCAATCCAGCGTTCAAACCAAGACTAGACTACTTGGAATATGAGATGCTCTGGAAAGCAGGTAAAGACTGCGCAGTACATTATGTAGAAGGTGACCACTGGATTTCAATTCAGTCCCTGACGAACAGTAATGGGGGTTTTCAATTGTCATTTTGGAAAGCGATCCGGTTGCACCATTTTCTTCATTCCATGCCAGAACCTACGCGATTTAAGCGTGACATGACGACCTTAGAAGAACATTGTAGAGGGGAAGGTACATTGCCTCAGGTGCTCTCCAAGACATACTCCCTACTCAACACACCAACCAGACTTGTTGTTTTTACGGAAATGGGAACATGATCTACAATGTAATTTTACAGCAGCACAAACACAAAACATACTTCAATTCACACTGAAATCATCCATCTGTACAAAAATTCAGAAGACAAATTATAAAATTCTGACTAGGTGGTACTACACGCCTCAACTACTACATAAATTTTTCCCTAACACTTCTGATGTTGGAGGTGCTGTACTGACAAAGGGACACTCCTGCATATTTTTTGGACTTGCCCACTATTACAGAATTTTTGGATAGCGGTTGAGACAATCGTTAAAAAATTTACGAGTCACATAACGCAGAGAGATCCCGCAATTTTTCTGCTACATGCCACGTCAAGCCCGATTAGATCATATAAGAAGTCAGTGGTTAGACATTTGCTTAATGCAGCAAAGTCCTGCATTTCAGCCATGTGGAAACAAAATGCACCCCCCACGGTGGGGATGTGGCTGCGCAGAGTTGAGGAAATTAAAAAGATGGAAGACCTAGTACTCACTGCCCAACACAAACAAGACAAACATTCTAAAAATTGGTTATCTTGGAACATGTACATTTTCTCAGATGAAGGACAAACGTTATTAAATTCTTGAGAGTCCCTTTAATGGGGCTTTGTTGCAGGACAGGATCCTGGCTCGGTCCATCGCGCTCGCGTCAAACTTGTACCCCCCCCCCCCCTCCCCTTACCCCCTCTATTCTGTCTATATGTTTTATGTATTTCTTTTTTCTTTCTCAATCAGTGGTCTAATACTCAGGTAATAGATGATTTTCCATTCACACCAGTCAGGTTGGAACTATGCAGAGGTAAATAACTATTTGGAATATGTTCATGTTGTGTAGCAATACTGCACAGCTGTTGATATATTTACAGGTCGCAAAGATAGGCTCACAAATTAAATGAGGCTGTGTGATGTAACAGATTAGCTTCTCTGCAGATAGAGTGGGAACACTTTATGGAAAAAGTATATAATTGTTATATTTTTCAGAATGTTGAAGAAGACCACTGTTGTATTATACCTTCACGGTATTTCTTTCCTTTTTTTTGTTCAAAATTCTCAATAAAATCATATTTGCAAAAAAAAGAAAGATCGAGTTCAGGAAAATTGTATCAGTTTTCAGCATCTATATCTTATACCAAGGTATACATTTTGCACAGTAAATATAATAATCAGCATAGCATATACCAATAAAGTAAAACAAAGAAAAACACAGAAGGAAATTAAAAAAACTACTTAAAAAGTGTGCGCTATCCTCCAAACGATCACCTCCATCATGCAGTATAAACACCTGTCACCCTGTAAATATAGAGCTACCGCCAACATCCTACATCCCACTCAGGCCTTCAAGTTCTATAACATGATTCTCAGCTGCTTTTTCTCCTACACCTGGAGCAGTCTAGTAAAAACCAACTGAGGTGGGACTACCCCAGGGGTTTCCAGCCACTCCTGCCAGATTTAGGTACATTTATTGGACGCATTCCTGTACGGCTATGCATTTTTTTCTTGAACAAGTATAGTATTACCTTGTTGTATCCATTGGTGAGATGTGGGGGCCTGGGGAGAGAGCCAGCCTGTCAGATTTTACATACAATTATTGCTAGCGGCCAGCCAATCTATGGCCGGGATTAGGGTGCTTCAGAGTATGATACAAAGAAGGAAAGACAATGAGGTCAATTCATAAGAGTTTAATAATGACTCATAAAATTTGGTAAAATAACTCTTGCAGTAAATCAGTTTTGAAAGTGCAATTTTTGAAAGAATTTTGCATTAAATAACGAATAAGGTGGTATGTTCATTTGTGTGTTACTGCATTTGTCTAAGGTCATTTGCTGTGGGCGGAGTATAACTTCTGCTGCTACATCGGGCCTAATGGAGAGACAGACAGGCTGGGAGGAGAACCAAATGTGGTTAATTTGGTGGAACTCATGGTAAGTGTTCACAAGCATGCTCTCTGCTTGCAAGCTCTGCATAGAACATTCCCAATGCACTGCCACCTCCATGCATGCCATCGCTGCATCCACCATGCACGCCACCACTAGCAAACTCTGCATGCACCATGCGCAGCAAAACTGCATCCACCATGCACGCCACCACTTCCAAACTCTGCATGCACCACGCACTGCAATACTGTATCCACCATGCATGCCACCGCTAGCAAACTTTGCATGCACCATGTGCAGCAAGACTTCATCCACCATGCACTGCAATGATGCACCCTTCATATACTGCAATTACGCACCCTCCATGCACAACAATGCTAGCAAAGTCTGCATCTACCATGCACTGCAGTACTAGCACATTCTGTATCCACCATGCTTTGCAATTCTAGCACTGCAATGCACGCCACCGCTGGCATGCATTTATGTAAATCCATGCACTACAATCCTAGCATACTCTGCATTAACCCATGCTATTATTCCATATCTATACATGTAACCTACTACTGTGCATTGTGGTTATATTGCAGATGTAGCCGTCTTCAAATTTGGATTGCAAGACTCCATGCAGTACAGTCAAGGTACTGAATTAACGTTAATGTTCATACTTTATACAAAATACTTGTTTTTTGGATATTAACCAATTTACTTTCCATCTTCAGGGTCTTTCACACATGGACTGAGACAAGAGTTCCAATTGTGAAAGTACATTTTGCACAGTCCTCCTATACTCTCCCCGCCACCTCTCTCTCCCCCTCTCTTCCTCCCTCTCTTGGTTTTTCTTTTTATTCCTCTTTTTCTCCCACTGTCCTTTTAATATTTTGGAGCTCAATGCAATGCTGTAAGTACTATAATTGTCCTTTCTCTGTTGTAGACAACCTCAGGATTGTTTAAGAAAAAGTGGAAGGAAAACCGGGATAAACAGTCAACAAAGGTAGTTGAATATATTTGAATGTAACTGAATTGTAAACAGTATATAAATTATATATACTGTATACATATATATTATTTTTATTTTTTTTAATAATCATATTTTAACACAAGTTCAAAGGACATATGAAACAGGTCTTGAGAAACCAACACAGTTGGGAAAACAGAAAACTTTAGTTAGACTTACCGGTAACAGTATTTCTACGAGTCTTTCAGAACACCACCTGGACAGCACCTGGGGAGAAATCGCAGCTCCACCCAATTCCCAGGAAACACTGCAGTCATCGCTTTAAAGCCTGGACACTTCCACCATGGCCTCAGTTGTTATCGAGCACCTCCAGCCATGCTGAAATCATATAAGCAATAACACCACATTAACATTCACAATCAAGGGAGGGTCATCAGCGTTGTCCTGAAAGACTCGTAGAAATACCGTTACCGGCAAGTCTAACTAAGGTTTTCTCACCTCGTCTTTCAGGACAGCACCTGGAGATAAGCGAGTACTTATTCTAGGGTGGGACCACCGCCTGCAGGACCTTCCTGCCAAACGATTGCTCTGCTGCTGAGAGCAGGTCCATCCTATAGCGACGAGTGAAAGTGGAGAAACTCATCCATGTGGCTGCCATGCAGATTTGCACTGGAAAGGCCCCAGTTCGTTTCACCCAGGATGTTGCCACAGCATGAGTTGAATGGGCCACTACCTCTGCGGGAGGTTCTACTTCCAAGGCCCTATAAGCTTCATAGATGGCCGTCTGAAGCCACCTTCCAATTGTGCTTTTAGAAGCTCCCTAACTCCTACGAGACCCCGAAAACAAAACAGAGAATTGGACTTTCCTAAACTCTTGTTACCTCCAGATAGCATAACACGCATCTCTTTACGTCCAGACTATGAAATTCCCTTTCTTTAGGGTAGGATGGCAATGGATAGAAAAATCGGTAGAACTATCTCCTGGGATCTGTGAAAAAAAAATTGAGAGACCTTTAGCAAAAACCCCGGGTCTGTCCTCAGCACTACCCGTTCTGGAAAAACGGTCAAAAAAGGCTCAATGATAGATAAGGCCTGCATTTGCTGACCCGTCTAGCCAAGATAACTGAACAGTACTAGCTTTAACTACCAATATTTAACTGTGGCTTCTAGTCAGACCCTGCAAAACCACTGACAAATCCCATTTGGGAAAAAACGTAATTGGAACCGGCCTTGCCCTAGCTAGTGCCTTAAAAAATCTGATGATCAAAAGGGTCTAGTGATGGGCGCAGAGCCGGCAGCCAGAGCAGATGGTGGTGTGAGAGGAGAGATCTGCCACAATGGACAGCATATTGAGGCTCACAGCAAGCCCACACAGCTAAAAAACATACCCTCAGCAAGGGGAGACCGAGGGGCACACACCCGACACCATGAGCAAACGAAAAGAACAGGAAGGACCAAGGAAATTGACGGATTTCTTCCCCCCAGCGGTCAGCCGAGAAATCCAAGATGGACACCTGCGCTGGGAACCGAGCCTCAGCATCCCCTGCACGCTCACTCAGCAATCCATCGCCATCCACAGGTGAGTCATGTCCTTCAGGACATCCACTGACATCCTCCCCTTTTAACAGCCCTGTTAAGCAAAAAAGGAGGATTGGGGAGGAGGGAGAGACCCAGGATGATGCAGGGACAGAGGGGGAAGGAATGAAGGAATCCTCCTCATATGGACAGCACTTAGATGCATTTCCCAAATCAGGGCAGCCCATCATAGACGCTACTATGAAGGAGATGCTACAAACTTTGCTGGGGGCCCTCCAGCAAGATATGGCAGCATTCATGCAATCCACAAAAGCAAACAAAACAAAACAAAAGCAGACATATCAGCGGTCACCAACAGAGTAGAATATGTGGAACAAAAGATGTAGGAATTTACTTTGGCACATAATGAGCTAGTGGATGCCCATTTTGATGTTGAAGATGAGCTCAAAGCTATGCGTCTTAAAATGGCGGACATTGAAGACAGGGCTTGCAGGAATAATATCAAATTTAGAGGAGTCCCTGAATCAATCAAACCAGCAGAGCTTACAGCATACCTCCAAAAGCTTATGACCACTGCTCTTCCAGATGTAATAATAGACAGAGCCCACAGTCTGCCAAAACTATCATTCCTGTCTGACAAGATCCCCAGGGATGTCATAGCAAGAATCCACTTTTACCATGTGAAAGACCAGCTGATGCGATACGCTAAACAGCACCCTGCACTCCCTGACCCGTTCGCTGCAATCGCACTCTATGCTGATCTGTCGCAAGCTACACTGATGGCAAGGCATAACTTAGTTCCTATTACGAAAATCCTGCATAATCACAAAATCCTCTACAAATGGGGTTTGCCAGCCAAATTATTGCTGGAAATGCATAACAAATTGCATGTGATCACCTCACTAGAAAAAGGAATGGAGCTCCTCAGAAAATGCCTTCTAATCTTCCTGCAAGCCTATGTGTCGGCCCAAAAATCATCCGTCGTTCGGGCTAAACCGAGAACTAGTTTTCCCCCTTCTTCATTTACAGGATGGATTCCCGTAACCCGTTTTATGCAGCAAAATTTGCTTGACTGTTCCCAGTTGTTGAACAACCCAGTTTGGTTTATTTTGCTTGTTTTTTTTTTGTTTTATGACTGTAAAATAAATTTGATCTCAGGATATACACATATCCAGCAACAGATTGATAACATGCTTCCTACCAAGTTCTACCACTAGATGGCAGCAGTTCGCTTTCTATTTTTGGAATGAACCTTAAGATAATGTCACACAATGTGAGAGGCTTAAACAGTCCCTACAAACAGAGCTCTATGGAAATCAGCTATGGACCTAAAATGTGACATCCTGTGTGCACAAGAGGCACATTTCTCCAGCAGCAAACCCCCAAAGTGCACGCACAACAATTTCCCACAAGTATTCACTGCTAATGACAACTCCAAGAAAAATGGTGTATTGATTGCAATTAGGGACACAGTAACCTTTTCTTTCCTGCAGGACCATGCTGACCCCAAGGACGCTTCATTATCTTGGTTGCTGAAATGGACCATGTTATCTACACACTGGTGAACCTATACGCACCTAATGTTAAATCGCTGAAATGTATCTGCAAAATTGGAAAACTTGCTAAATCCATGCAAAAAGGTAACTTAATTGTATGCGGGGACTTCAATATGGTTCTGAATGGAGACCTTGACGCCTCCTCGGTGGCTCTCAGGCAGTGGCCCTCTCTAGAACCTTTGTGCCAGGTACAATGTTACACACATCCACCCCTGAAGAGCGAGCTAGAGCGAGCTGGATCTCGCGAAACTAGTCGGGTAGTATGATGCCCGTGTACTATGACTGCTATTACATCCATGTACCAATATTTCTTGTTTTATATATCTTTTTTTGGCAACTGTTGGTGTTATCTATGCATGTAAACAATTTTACTTGAATAAGCCATATACTGTATTTACTACTGTTATGTTTACTGGCGGTAACGGTACCCACTTCATTTAAAGTCCCAGGGCGAATCCTTTGTTTTACTATATGTTATAGGGATGGAAGTGTGTTACTGGGGACACCAGACCTTTCTCTTTTTTCTTTATATTGAACCCAGGTGGAAGACACCCACTAGCCCAAACCTGGTCTGTTGTCACCCCCGCCAGTATATACATGTATAAACAACTTCTACACTTTGATGCTATACTAGCTACTCATCCTCCAACATACTTTTTATCCAAGTATTGTTTTATACCCTGGCTCCTTGTTGTGCGATTCTTTGGTTGGCGTTGGCATTTTCTGTCTCGCATTGGGGGCTGCTATGTGTACAAAGGGAGGCTTTTTCATGTCTCCTGCTGTCCCTATCTGCTTTCGGGCAGATGGGGACACCTACACATCGGCACCATGTTCAGGCTCCGGAGGTGTGGCGTCTGCGATTTTGCAGACGTCAGCACAGCTGGACGCACTATATCATCTGATGGCTGGGGGATGTGTCTGCATTTGCGTGCCTCCCTATGACAGTGGGCGCCTCCTGTGCTCACATGTCAGCCATCCACACATGGTGTTGGGGGCGGAGCCTCCTGGGCTCTCCCGGGGTTAAATTGGAGGTCAGGCATGGCTTGCATTTTAATTTCACTCTTCATTGAGGACACACACAGCTGTGGAGGTTGCCTGCTGTGTCTCATTACTCTTATATTCAAGATATTCACCACACTCAGGTATTTACCATCTTCACCTTTTGATACTTGTTACCTTTAGGCATACTTGCATACCTCATACATAGCTTTATTTATTTTATTCATTTCTATTTATTTGATATCACACATCTCACTACACTATCACAATCCACCCCTCTTTCCTCTCTGTCTTTTTCATCTTGTCACTTGTTAGTATCCCTCTGCCATCCTATGTTTTCCACCATCTCCATGTCCCTACCATCCGTGGCCCAGGCCTTTTACTTATATATATACATATCTGTATGCAAATACTCATTGATTTTACTACTTTAGATGCCTGACAAACATACTCATGTTTATAGCCTATAATCTTTATGGACTACCGTATTTATCGGCGTATAACACGCACTTTTTTCCCCTTAAAACCAGGGGAAAATCGCAGGTGCGTGTTATACGCCGATCCCCTGCGATCCCGACCTGTCACATTATCAAAATCGCCGACCGCGATTTGAAAATGGCGCCGCCGGCGCCGAAATACACAGAGCCGGTCCTCGGCTCTTCCCGGCGGCTCTCGTTCATTTTCGGCTTCACTCGTAGTCCCGAGCGGAGCTATCCGAACCTACTCGGCTAGGTTCGGATAGCTCTGCTCGGGACTACGAGTGGAGCTGAAAGTGAACGAGAGCCGCCGGAAAGAGCCGAGGACCGGCTCTGTGTATTTCGGCGCCGGCGGCGCCATTTTCATATCGCGATCGGCGATTTTGAAGCCCAGAATGAATGGCTGGGATCACTGGGGCAAGGCTGCACTGGGGAAGGCTGCACTGGGGAAGGCTGCACTGGGGAAGTCTGCACTGACAAGGCTGCACTAGGGAAGTCTGCACTGGGGAAGGCTGCACTGACATGGCTGCACTGACAAGGCTGCAATGATGGGCGTTTAAATGTAAGTTTTTTTTCCCTTCAACTTCCCTCCTAAAAGTTTTTTTTTCCTTAAAATTCCCTCCTAAATTGGGGTGCGTGTTATACGCCGGTGCGTGTTATACGCCGATAAATACGGTAATTAGGTTTTTAGGGATACATCACTACCCTACTATTACACAATCACACTCCACCTCTTTCATTTCCTTTTCTTTTCTATCTTTGCACCTGTTAGTATCCCTCTGTTACCCCATGTTTCCTACCATCTTCATGTTCCCTACCATCTTTGGGTCCAGGCCTCTCATTTCATGCATATATATTTTCATGCTAGTACTTATTGATTCTACTTTATTACTTTAGATGCCTTACAAACATACTTATGTTTACAGCCTACACTCTTTGTGAACCAACGAGGTCTCTAGGGTTACATCACTACACCTATGCCATGCCTGCTCGCCATTTGGCCCCTGGTGAGGTCCCATCTGACTTTGCCCCCTCAGCTCCCCGGTGAGGCACCTGCTGCCGCTATCTTGGGTCCGCACACCTGTAGCCATGGTCAAGCTCAGTGGTGAGTATGGGGATCCATAATCCCTCCTACCCTGTGCCTGTATAACTAATACTGTGCCATTTTGCCAACTATATACCTTTTATCTTAGGTACAATGTTACACACATCCACCCCTGAAGAGCGAGCTGGATCTCGCGAAACTAGTCGGGTAGTATGATGCCCGTGTACTATGACTGTTATTACATCCATGTACCAATATTTCTTGTTTTATATATCTTTTTTTGGCAACTGTTGGTGTTATCTATGCATGTAAACAATTTTACTTGAATAAACCATATACTGTATTTACTACGGTTATGTTTACTGGCGGGAACGGTACCCACTTCATTTAAAGTCCCAGGGCGAATCCTTTGTTTTACTATATGTTATAGGGATGGAAGTGTGTTACTGGGGACACCAGACCTTTCTCTTTTTTCTTTTTTTTTTGTGCCATGAAGAAAGACTCTTTGACCCCTGGCGCTGCCTTAAAGCCACAGAGAAGGACTACATGTATTATTCTATGGTGCACAATAGCTATTCTAGAATATATATTTTTTCTTACTGACATGTATACTTTGCAGAATATGAACAAATCTGTTATCCACAACATCACATGGTTGGACCATGTGCCAGTGACTATTGAGGTTGTGGATACTAGCAAAACTTCCCACAAACCACTGTGGTGCAACAACACTTTTCTTCTATTACACCCCCAAATCAGGGATGAGGTAGAAGGGAAACTCAAAGAATACTTCCACTTCAATGCCAATGGAGGATGTTCTCCATCGATGACATGGTGTGCGCATAAAGCATTTGCTAGAGGAACTCTTATCCAGATAGCTTCCAGGGAAAAAAAAAAAAAAAAAAAAATCACAGCGCATGTCACAGCTTCATAAGTCCATTGCAGAACTAGAGGCCCAACACAAGAACCCCAGCACCACTTCCTCCAGCATTCTGAAACGCCTTACCCAATGTCGTGAGGACAAGAGCTTAGGACAGACTATGACGTGTACTTCAAAAGGATGAAACTATTCTTCTACTCCCAAAACAACAGTGCAAGTAAACTCCTAGCCTCCCAATTTAAAAAAAAGCAAGCTAAAGCCAACCTCATCCACATTCAACACCACAGCTCCAATACCACACTTCACAACCATAAAGACATAGCCAAAACCTTTAGGGATTATTATGAATCCCTCTACAACCTCAACAATGACCCACCTACCTAAGGACATAGAGGTTGACAAATTCTTTCAAGGGGTTCGTCTGCCCTCTGTAGACGTAACCGCACTTGAAAAACTAAACTCCCCTATCACCTGCGCAGAGGTTGAGACAGTTATAAGATCCCTTTACCATGAACAAATCACCAGGGGCGGACAGTTTCTTCGCTGAATACTATAAAGCATTTCCCTCCCTCCTGGCCCCAAAACTAGTAGATGTTTTTTATGTGGTAGCTTCCTCCGGCTCCTTCCCAAAAGAGATGCTCCAGGCTATAATAGTTACACTACCAAAACCGGGCAAGGATACAGCTCACCCTCAAAAACTTTAGGCCAATTTCATTACTGAATTCAGATTTAAAAATATATCCCAAGATCTTAGCCAACAGGCTAATGGAAGTTACCCCTTCTCTCATAGGCCTGGACCAAGTGGGCTTTGTAGAGGGCAAACAAGCACCAGACGGGACCAGAAGGATGCTAAATCTTCTGCATTTCTAGAGATCAATCAAGTACCCAGCACGTTCCTAGCTTAAGATGCAGAAAAGGCCTTTGATAGGGTACATTGGGGCTACCTATCAAAGAACTTACACAAATTCGGAATATCTGGCCTGATTCATTCAGCAATCATGTCCCTTTATTCACAGCTCGAGTCTATACATCTAGCCTACTTTTTCACCCCTTTACACTATCTAATGGCACGCGCCAAGGCTGCCCCCTCTCTCCAATTATATTGTCACAAAACCACTAGCGGAAAGCATCAGATCCAACTAAACCATACAAGGTACCAAGATAGGTTCCGAAAGGCACAAAATAGGACTTTTTGCTGACGATATCATTTTGACTGTTTCTAACCCAGAGTCTTCCATCACAGAAATAAAAAGCTACTACACAAATTTGGACAGGTCTCCTTTTACAAAGTCAACACGAATAAATGCTTTGCCTTGACTCTTAATATGCCTTCAGAGGACAAAAACACGATCCAGAAACTATCCCCCTGCAATTGGGACTCTCCCTCAATTAACTTACCTTGGTGTACAGCTAACCTCCTCTTTCACTAAAACGTATTCCTGCAACTATCCTCCATTATTAACAAAACTTGAAGAAGAGTTGAACCAAATCGGTAAACTGCACCTGACATGGATAGGGAGAATAGCTGCATATCAAATGCAAATATTGCCCAAACTGTTATATCACTTCAGAACGTTACCCATTCCTATCCCCCAAAATTTCTTCTCCCAATTAACGACTAGTCTGAAGAAATATATCTAGGCGGGTAAAAAAACCTAGAATTGCGTTAACACAACTATATAAACCCAAACACCTTGGTGGCGTAGGCCTCCCCAACGCACAAATATACTACCGAGCAGCGATATTGGACCAAACGCGTTATCAGTTCTCTTGTCAAACTGATAACAGGTGGTCGGACATAGAACGCAAAATCACCCCAGGACATAACCTCCCAGCATTGGCAATAGCCGCCTGCATACACCATAGATCTGAAACCTCACCTTACCCTACAGTACAAGCCACTATTGCAGCATGAAAAATAGTTTTGTATCAACACAGAGTGGTACTGCGGATATGGCACACTAGTATTTAATGCCAAGTCCCGATAATTTTAGATAATTGAAAAGATGGACTTTGCAGGCATAACAAGGATAGACTTTTTTTAATAAAAATATTTCAATATTTATTGCAAAAATACAATTAAAAAGCACATAGACTTACATACATTCACAAATAATGCTTATGAGTATATTGACTACACCATCTACATATTCAAATTAATAAAATTAATAAAGAATGAAAATATCGGATAATCGAGCACTTTACTCTTATCAATAATAGCAAGTTTACGGAGAGACGGTGTGTCATATATAGCTCAGATCAGCTTGCACTACATGTTACGCGTTCAATAACCCTTCATCAGGAGATTTTGATGTATTCTATAAACAAAAAATAATATGTATAAATTCATGACATATTGTATATATAAAAGACCATGCATTGATATATAAAAATATATAGAACTGTTGCCCCCGTGACGTTGACAGTTGGGACCATGTCCCCAGTCCAGACCATAACCCCTAATAGTATATAAGAGTATAGCCCAAAAATTAAAAACAGAAGACAGAGATTACAAAAAAAAAAAAAGAAGGGATTGGCACAGAGTGTGGAAAAACTCAGGGAACGGATATCACATTTGGAATTTTAAAGTAAAGAAAATTGGCTTATTACTTTAGCTTGAAATTTATGGCTCAGTTCCTACTTACATTTTCCAATACGGAGATGAAGTAAAATAGGGTGAGCGGGAATAGTATCCTTGGCCTTGGTGGGTGGTCAAATGGAAAACAGATCACCAAGTTAGCTTTGGAATTCTCTGTATGTATACACATGAATGATAAGGGATCAGTATTGTGTATTTGATTTAATTTAAAATTCTTGTTGTACTACATAGATAAAGAAACTATACATATATGTCGTGCCTATAATCTCACCTAGTAAACCTGTATTGTACTGAACACAATCAGGTAATTGATTAGTGTAAGCAACAGCATCCAAGACATCCAGATATGAGCTGAATCAATTTGAGTCAGTGTAGTAACCTCCCACCATAAGAACCAGCAGTCCACCATAAGAACCAGCAATACGAAGAAAGAAAGAGAGCCTACTTGTCAATGTGCAGAATCATAGAAGCATCTCAAACCAATATGCTTCAAATAGTAGGGAAGTGATGAGGTAGATAAAAACATTTGCCTTGAAAATTGATCTTACATAGAGCGCCCCACTCACAGGACAGCACCACACCGGGTAGAGACAGCTGTGCGAGAGCCAGCCCGCGCCATCCCTTTGTACATCTGTCCCTGTAGTGACTCCAGTCCGTGGAGCCAGGCTTGACGTTGACGACCCGGCCGGGCTCTAGTGCACATGTGCCCTGACCTTCAGACCGTCATGCCGCATCCAATAGGAGCGGAAGGTTGTCAGAGTCTATGGCGTACTTACAAAGCAAAGCAGCAGGAAGAGGCAAAATAGTCCCCCTCCTGAAGCTGGAAGCGCTGATAACAGCCGATGGCTGTAGTAACACGGCGCTTGTGGCCACATGTATCGCATCACCATACCATAGAGCAAGAAAGAGGGTTGTAAAGTTGGTAACTCAGAAAGTAATAAAAAAAAAAAAAAAAAAAGAGGGCATTATGGCAGCCAACTCAACAGGGGGCAACATTACAACTTATATAATAATTATGTTCTTAAAAACACAATTCTAATATAATTATATCACCTAAAATAAATTAATTTCTATCTAACCTGTTGGATCAAATCTAAAGTAGTCTGAGTCTTGAAATCACCATAGTTACAGAGCAGGAAAAGCCAAGGGGAAAAAAAAAAAAAGGTCAGTTGTGAGTAGAGAGATAGGGGATCAATTATACATGTAATCCAGCGAGGCCAACAAAAGGGGATATTACAGTATTGTTAACCTATAGGATATCACTATAAAAACGATTTGTATGATTGTGTCTCATTAATACCCGGGGCAAGGACAGCATTCAATCGCTCGATCCATAATGCTTCTTTTTGTAGGATCACCTTATCCCAATTACCTCCAGGTGGATCTTTGGGAATTACCGCTAGGGCAAAGAAAGAGACACAAGTGGCATCAAATCCATGATACAAATCGAGATGTCTGCTGACCGGAGTCAGCATCTTTCCATTGGTTGAGAGGTATACATGGTCTTTAATGCGTTGCCAAAAACAACGCGCTGTCTTCCTGACATAAAATGCCCCACATACACAGGACATTAAATATACAACCCCCTGTGTGTTGCAGTCAGCTCTGAATTTAGGAAGCAATACTTCCCCATTAGGAAGTGTGTATGCAGTTTCCAGTAGTATTTTTGTAATAAATATTGAAATATTTTTATAAAAAGTCTATCCTTGTTATGCCTACAAAGTCCATCAGTTACAAATTCTTTTCAATTAACTATTGCAGCATGGTCCTCCATGATACAATAGAAGTTTGTTGATACTCCAATGTACAAACTAAAAACCCTGTTAGCGGTGTATGAATACCTAATCCCTAATCTTTTGACCCAATCCTGGAAGAAGAGAGGTGAACATTTCTCTACGTCTGAACTAGCTGAACAGGAGGTGCTGGACAGATACCAAATGTTCCAAATAAAACACTACACAACAACCAACACACCTAGGCCAATATAAATACCCCAGATCCTATGGGACTACCTCATTACCAAGTTCCCAGCAAAAAACAAGGGGATATCCCTATTCTATATATTCGCTACCCCCCCTGTACATGTACACTAAACTACCTAACATGATGAAATGGGAACAAGAACTACAAAGAGAATTTCCTTTACAACAATGGCACTTAGCTGTAAAATACAACGGCAGATCCTCAGCATATGTAGACCACTGGGAGAATGTGCAAAAGATACTGCATAGATGGTACCTAACACCTCTACCCCTTTACAAAATGAACCCAAATATCCCATCACCTTGCTGGCAAGATCTACAAGCAACCTACTACAATATTGTGGAACTGCAGGGTGATAAAAGCCTTATTCATTATATTACAAGTGCCACATATACATTAGACCCTGCACGTGCCATTCTAAGCCTTGGTATTGAAAACTTCCCCCCACTAATGAGAAAAGTTGTTATACATATACTATTTGAAGCCTGCATCTCATTGGCAAAAGAATGGTGCTCTCAAACACCTTCAAAAATTGAGGAGGCAATTTCTAGAGTGAGTGCCCAATACATAATGGAAAAAATGCTTGCGTACATAGAAAGAAGAGCTCAAGCTTTCCATAAATACTGGGAAATTTGGAGAACTTTGCAATATGCCTCACCACATTTGTGACTATTGCTTTATGTTTAGTCTTTGCTGATACTTATTCCAAACACCCGGTCATCTAGTGGTAAGATCTAATAATAGGTGTGGTCATACCAGGAGTTTCATTAAGGACACTATGAATACATGACCACTCCACAACCAGCATATGTGTACTACTTGGCATTAAGAAAATGTCAATGTTTGTTTACCAGTTAACAAAACTGCACGTAATGAACTTACTGTGCGTCTCATCTCCAGGGACCCTCAACAAGGTCCAAGGAGGGCTACTCCTTAACAGTTCTTAAGCAGAGCCTGATCACAGTGTGTACCCAGTTGAGGTGACAGGCTTTACCTCCTGTTGAGGTCGAATTTCTGTATTGATATAGCTAGCTCACACAAGAACAACATTATTATATACATAAGTTTGATATTTGACACTCATTTTGTATATGTATTGTGATGTATACAACGCTTTATATTTTACGTGTAAACTGTGAAACTCAATAAAAATCTATGGTTAAAAAAAAAATAAACTGTCTCTCCAAAAAAACTGACAGCTTAGCTACCTGAACTTTTAAAAGGTACTGGCTGCCAGACCCTTCCCCATTCCGCCATGGAGAAATTTAAGAACAGAAACGTCCTCCTGTGGAGAGCAATTATTTGAAATGCACCAGGAGTTGAAGCATTTCCACGTTTTAAAATAAATGGCCCTTGTGACCTTCTTCCTGCTATTTAGCAGGGTACACATTAAACTTTTGGACAAACCCTTTCTCCTCAGGATTTGCTCCTCGGTATCCAGGCTGCCAGCCTAAAATGACCTACATCGGGATGAAGGAGACCCTGATTCAGCAAGTCCTTTTCGAACAGGAAGCAACCAATGGGGCTCTACTGCTATCTTTAGTAGGATTGAAAACCAAGCCCTCTTGGGCCAAGACGGGGCTACTAGAATTAGGGTTGTATATTTTCCCTGTAGCTTCTTGAGCACTAAAGGGATCATTTGCACAGGGGGAAAGGCGTAACACAAGCGGAAGGGCCAGTGTGTCCAGACCAGCCACTTGGTCCTGTCTGTTCAGAGAAAAGTAGACCGGTACTTTTGCATTCGCTTGTGATGCAATAAGGTGGACCTGTGGAACCCCCCCCCCCCATCCGCCTACTATCCTCTGAAAAATCTTTACTTAGGCTCCACTCTGACTCTAGCACCCTTCTTCTGCTTAAGAAGTCTGCTATCGAGAGTGCGCATGTGCGGGACCGGGATCTTCGACCCACTCCGGCCTTTCAGAAGCCCCCACACCAGCGAACGAGAGCGGAACCTGGGTGACTGAACTGCCCGATCACCGGACACCATAGAGCACCTGCTCGCATGGCGGGAGATCAAGCTAAAAAAAACATTTTGAGGTTGCCCTTACACCGAACCCTACACACTGTAAAGTTTGGGGGATTGTAGCTCCACAGGACCGAGTGCAAAGCCGATAAACTTTAAAAGAAAAGGCTTTTATTTTCAGCAAGCAAATCAATTAAGGCTTCCAGCAGAACTTACTTAATCTTGAATGCTCTGACTCTAGGGCCAGGATGGACCTTCCACACTGAGATCCTTCCACTTGCAGCAAGGGTATGTAACCTACACATGTGTTCGCACCCCACCCCTCAAGTCCATGGTTAATTCTACCCCCCTAAAGGCGACTATCAGAGTTGCTTTTCATAAAACACAAGGCCTTAACTCTCCGACCAAGAGACGCAAGGCTTTTAAAAGTTATCATTCCAAGGGTATTGACATCCAACTACAGGAAACCCATTTCCCCGGTAATTTCAACCCCTCCTTTCTACACCACAAATATCCCACCTTTTTCCTTGCCAATGCAGACATCAAGAAAAGAAGGATACCCATCCTAATTTCTAAAAGTACCTCTTTAACTCAATATATCGACCCCTCGAACCTGGTAGACAGACTCAAAAGCCACTTCCCCTTCTCCTGGAGCTATCCCTCTTTACTGTACCTGGGCATTCACCTTATGGACTCTTTTGATCTCCTTTACAAAATTAATTACCCGCCTATGTTCAAGAAACTATCAGCTGACTTTTCCCAATGCTCGTTATATGGGATGTCCTGGGTGGGCAGAGTAAAATGCAATCAAGATGACCCTATTACCGCAAATTCTTTATTTATTCTGCTCCCTATTACCGTAACTAAGCAACATATCAATAAATTGCAAACATCTATTATCAGTTTTATCTGGGGTAAAACGGGCCGCCGCCTCTCTAAACACATATTATATAGGCCCAGACTGAAAGGGGGATTAGGCCTACCTAACCTCTGGTGGTATTATCAGGTGGCACAGCTGGCCCAAATCTCTATCGTCTACTCTAGAGACCCAAAACCTGATTGGATAGAGATGGAAAGACAGGCAGTCCTGAATTTCACAATAGAATTTTTTGATATGGAGCCCTCCCAAGTCACGCCGCCCCCCGATTTTATCCCCAACGTTGTCTCACTCTGTAGAATTGTGCGACTCACTATACAAACTGAAGAACATAGCATCTGCCTGGCAGCTACTCACCCATATCTTCCATAATCCCCAATTCCTTCCAGGGATGGATATCAAGGCCTTTTAATGGGTTATTCCGAATTGGGCACTACTTCAACTCTAGTTGGGCCCCTCAAATTAAGCCATTGCATTAATAAATTAGAGAGTCCCCTTCTGAAAAATTTTGCTTTTACCAAATCTCCCATTTCTTAAATTCAATATGGATCCATAAACCAAACCCTCTAACAGTCACCCTATATGAGCTTTGGTGCTCAAAAGTCATGGACATGAGGGGGGGAATTTCTCTGATACACTCAGCCCTGGCTGAACCGTTGGATAAAGTGTCCTACATGCTGAGTTGGGAATATGACCTTGAGATTGAATGGGACTTGGACACATGGCATTCCTGCTTCTCTAGATCCTTTAAGGGGATTCATAGTATCTCCCTGATCAAAGCCAATCTTAAAGTCCTATCTCTTTGGTACCTTGTGCCTGCCCGCCTCGCCAAATTTTATCTGCAGCCTTCCCCCCTCTGCTTCAGAGGTTGTGGACACCTGGGCACTCTATTCCATACCCTCTGGCAGTGCTCTAGAATTAGGGGCTTCTGGAACAAAATCTGTAATCTAATTTGCAAAACCACCAGGATTGCTGTGAACCAAGATCCCTCTATTGCTCTTCTTAATCAACACATTCCCAAATATTCCCAGGCCCTAATTTTTTATATACTCCTACGGGCAAAATTAACGATAACACGTGCTTGGAAATCTTCTTCAGTTTCTTTCCATTTGGCCAAACGAAAAGTATCTTGGATCATGTCCCAGGAAAAGATCTCCAGTATCATTCTTGACATTTTGGAGAAAATTGAACTGATCTGGGAATCCTGGGCCCGTTATGTCGGAGTAACTCTATAACCCTAGCAGAGAGTAGCCTACACTTGGGGTCCTCCTCCTCTAGGCACCTGCACTATTAGCTCTCTGTGTAGGTTCTCTTCTACCCTTCTACCTCTTTTACTGCTCTATACCCCTTTCTGAACTTCTTCCCTTTTTTCCACCTAACCTCACTTCTCTTATTGTATTTGTCAGACTCAATAGCCTTTATAGGTTAAGGATTTGTTTTTATAGGTTTTGCTTTTGGCTCCTGGTCATGGGTCAAGATATTGAGGACTTGTGGTCTCCATCCTCAGGGTTCAGCGGTTATGGACCTTCAGGACTAGGCCACCAAGACCGATCTTCGACAACATGACCCCTTGGAGAAATCCTAACCAACCCTACAGACCTCCAGGGAGGGACCCTGTAGGAATACCATGTAGGTGATTTCTGATAACCATACCTCTACCTGGAGGGTGTCCCCTACATCGCCTACTGAGACATTTCCAGGGCAGCTCATAACTCTGCTATATCTGTGAGCGTGCGAGGGGCCTCACAGGGGCGACTTTGTTTTCGCCATTTTTGATCAGACACTCACGTGGAGCCCTAGGCGGCTGTTATTTTTGTTTTCCAGTTTCTCCTTTGGTTAGTAAGCAAGGATCCTTTAAGCTGTACAGTCTTACTATATGGTAACATGTATTTTGTTCGATATCACATGACCCTTTTTTGAGTTTACCTCATTGAGGCTCTTCACACTAATTCCAGTGAATGTAGTGTAACCTTTGCATTTCTGTATCGGTTGAACTTCAACAAATTAGGAAATATGATATATGACACAGCCTAGATTCTGACTAAAGCGGGCACTATTGCTTTCTTCTGCAGTGCACAGTTTTTTCCTTTTTGGGGTGTATGGGAGAAGGGGCAATACCTGTGCCGCATGTTTAAGCATCAGGCCTAAATCAATGTTTAAAATGCGTTTTGACTATGCTTATCATTTTGACACCCAGGTACAAATGTATAACAGGATACAATGCAGATTTTTGTTTGATTTTATTCTCTTAATTTGTATGTAGAAAACAAATCAAAACCATTGAACCAAATAAAATGTTAAGATTTAGTGAGTATGCCTATGCCAGGAGGAGATTTTTCTAAATAACTTGGAAAATAGGAAAAACCTGCAGCATCATTACAACATCCACTACTCATACCCCTACTCCCAAGTCTTCCAGCTCATGAATTTTATTGAATCCTGCAGGAGGAAGAAGAAGGAAGAAGAAGGAAGAAGAAGGAAGAAGAAGGAAGAAGAGGGAAGAAGAGGGAAGAAGAGGGAAGAAGAGGGAAGAAGAGGGAAGAAGAGGGAAGAAGAGGGAAGAAGAGGGAAGAAGAGGGAAGAAGGGAGAAGAGGAAGAAGGAAGAAAGAAGAAGGAAGAAGAAGGAAGAAGGAAGAAGAAGGAAGAAGAAGGAAGAAGAAGGAAGAAGAAGGAAGAAGAGGAAGAAAAGGAAGAAGGAAGATGAGCAAGAAGGGGAAGAAGAGGAAGAAGGGGAAGAAGGGGAAGAAGAAAGAGAAAAAGAAGAAGAAGAAGGCTATCTGGTTTAGGCTGCCCTTCAAATGTACTGCTGTTAAGGATGCCAAGTTTTCTTCCGCCTGTGTTGTGTTTGTTAAAATATGATTTTTTTAATATTAATCTAGAAAAAGGGAAGGAAGTGAAAACCAATCAGGAACTTTGGAGAACCCAACGATCTATGTCAAATCCCAATAAGAAATATATGGAAAAAAAAGTTTGCCACAGGGATATTGCAGACACAGAAGAAATTAAGAATAGGGTGCACCAAATAAGAGTATAAAGTGGATAAAAAGTTTGTAAATTGTATTGGTACACAAATGAGTGACAAAATGTATATGTACAAAAATCACCTAAAAACAAATAGAACACATGGCTAATATATAAAACAGCTGCTATACTTGGGACACACCGCAGGTCAAGACTAGAGGTCAAGCTAATGGGGTGTGTAAGCCAAGATTCCCAACATGTTTCAGAAAGCGAGGGGGGATTTTTTGAAGTATATATTTCCTTCTTCAGGGGTTACATTAAAGCATGCTGTTCTATTTCTATTAAGGAAAAAGGAGGGGAGGTGTATCAATATTAAAGTAACATTTGTTATCGTTTACAATTTGCTGGTTTGGCATAGCAACAATATGGCACATGTAATAGATGGAAATGAAGAAATCCTGGACTGCAGCACTCTGAAGAAAGACATCTTTATTTGTAAATCGTTAAAATCCAACAAAAGCCATCTCACAGGAACAGTGTGTAGCAGTAACTAATGTGTTTCACATCAAAAGATGCTTACTCATAGCTATTGTTTGAAGATTCAATCCCATATGGCTGGAATGCAAGCTGAAACAGGTGCAGCTAGATAGATGAAGGCAGATCCGATAGCCGCCCTGAAGCGATCCATCAAAGCTTGGCAAGGGTAACCCCTAACTGTCAGAGACAGAAGTCTATTAGAAAAATAAAGCAAAAAAATATATATAAAAAAGATGTATGCATAAATACATCAACACGTCCTCCACTGGGCCAAGCAAAATACAACTATAGCCCGCAGGAGGACAATGTAATGCAACAATGCAAACATAACAAGAGCTGAGAAGGAGCTAAAAAGTAGAGTATATCAAGACATTTCCATTACCTGTGATTTAGCTGTAATGATACATTCACAGAGATCCCTAGCGTTTCCTGGCTGTGTAGCAAAGTCTGCTGACACTGGCAGGTATTTATACGCCCAGGGATCAGGGAGAAAGCCAATCAGGGCCCTTTGTTTGTTAGAGAATACAAAGAGACAACAGGTGCTGAGGATCATTAGCTTATGTCTCCCCGAAGCACCTGTGCCTCAATTCCGACCAGTTCTCTGGTCTTCAATGGGGATCCCCCAGCCGATGCGGCGTCTGGCATCACCGGGTCTAGCGCTGTGACGTCAGACGTCGACACAGCCACCAACATGACAGTGGGCGGATACGCTGGACAAAGTGGAATGTCCAGTGCGCAGGCGCGGAGAACGACTGTCAAAGGGAAGCTGCCCCGGAGTGGTTTAAAATACCACTGCGGGGCTCCTGCGTGCCGGGGAGCCTCGGTGGGCCAAACCAGCAAATTGTAAACGATAACAAATGTTACTTTAATACTGATACACCTCCCTTCCTTTTTCCTTAATAGAAATAGAACAGCATGCTTTCATGTTACCCCTGAAGAAGGAAATATATACATCAAAATTAGTTAAATGGAAAGACACTCATATGAGGAAAGACAAAATAGCTGCACACCCCAAGTAATAATGTAGAATGAGAGGATTGTCCCCCATGAGGAGTTTTCTAGGCAGCAAAAATCCTTTTTTACCATTTAGACATTTAGTTGTAATATCTGATATCTAGCATTCACATAGTGTATATATGTAAATAATACATATACACATATATGCAAATCATTTAACCATCCTCTTTAGCCGTCCACTCATTACATATAATATTTCTACTACAGGCACTGCTTATCCTCCGCTGCCTCCCTGAGCCTTTGGGATTACCTGCAGTGTGACTCCTCGTAAGGCATGCATGAGCAGTTGGCTCCCTTGTTGACTGTGCTGACCGTTCGGGGATGCTGGGATCAAGCAAGGGGTTTTCCCCATTTAGAGGCTATTTAACATGGTTTAACACAATGTGATTGGTAAATATGGTAAACATACATGAAAATACCAATTACTGTTTTTCCTTTTTACCTCTGAATTATGAATTCCAACATATGTTAACATCCCTACAGTTTACAAAAATCCTCTGAAGAAAACCCGGTGGGGTCGAAACGCGTTAGCATTCATATACAAGATTCATGTACCATTTTTCTCCATGGTGTTTAAGCACTGTATATTATTGTGTACTGTCATGTTAGTGACGTTTTTATCTTTTGTATCACAGTTCATGTTTTGACTATGTCTAAAGCATTTTTGATACTTTGTTAAAATAAAAATTTCATTAACGCAACTTCCCATAATATCTTTCAACCTTTTTTGCTGCCTAGAAAACCCCTCATGTGGGACAATCCTCTCATTCTATATATACATCAAAAACCCCCCCCTCGTTTTCTGAAACATGTTGGGAATCTTGGCTCACACACCCCATTAGCTTGACCTCCAGTCTTGACCTGCGGTGTGTCCCAAGTATAGCAGCTGTTTTATCTATTTGCTATGTGTTCTATCTATTTGTTTTTAGGTGATTTTTGTACATATACATTTTGTCGCTCATTTTTGTACCAATAAAATTTACAAGCTTTTTATCCACTTTATACTCTTATTTGGTGGACCCTATTCTTAATTTCCTCTGTGTCTGCAATATCCCTGGTGCAAACTCTTTTTTTTCCATATATTTTTTATATTAATCAGATATAACATTACACAATAGTGGTTGCTCATAGAGATACTGTCAGGTTTCTTGGCTTGAGTAGATTTCTCAAACAAATGCTGTTTCATACAATGGGTATGTAGATAGGATTGTTGTATTCAATTGACAGTTTGAATAGGCTATTGTCTCTATAGCTAACTTAAACAAGTAAGAGAGGGTCTCTCAAAATTAAAGAATGACTGTTAATCGGTTGTTATGGAAACACGTTGAGTAGAGGGGGTGAGAAGGGGTGAGTAGAGGGGGTGAGAAGGGGTGAGTAGAGATTGAGACACACATCATCATGCTTTGAAGATCAGAAGCCACTCATGATACAAGAACAGTGCCTGATTTCCAGAAGAATCGTTGCCAATGGAGATCACGGACATACAGCAACAGAAGATAAGTAACCTTTAAGTGTATTTTTAACTATTATAGACCATAGGCTGATGTTATAGATATCTTTCAGTCTTGTATTGTATTCCTAAGATTGTAATAATTTTGTATGTACAGCATCTTTGTACAGTAAAAGCACATTTACACACTGCAGAAGTCTCAGCTTCCTTGCTTATACCACAGAGTAACCTTGCTAAATAGACACAAGCAAAACACCACCCAAATCAGAGTCTGTAAGGCCAAGGTTAGAAGACACCTGCTTCTTGTGCCCCCTTGTTTTGAGGTATAGGCCACCGACGTGGTGTTGTCTGATAACACCTGGATGTGTTGGCCCCTGATTATCTCTTTAAAGGCCCACAGCCCCAGGAAAATGGCCCTTAGTTCCCTCCAGTTGGAGGACCTCCTGGATTCCTCTACTGTCCAGGAGCCTTGGGCCATCCGACTTTCGAGATGTGCACCCCACCCCCAGGATGCTCGCATCCATTGTCAAAATTTTCGCTGCGGGAAAAGTCCAGAACAGACCCTTGCTCAGATTTGTTTGCCTCCTTCGCCACCATAGCTTCCTCTTGACTGGAGAGGGAATCCTGATCTGTTTCTCCAATGACTCTTCGTAGGTCCAATTCTGCAGAATCGCCTGCTGGAGGTCTCTTGAATAGAGGTGGGCCCACTGAACAGCTGGGATTGAGGCTGTAAGAAGCCCCAGCGTGGACATGGCTGACCGAACTGTAACAGATAAGTTTGTCTGTTCCTCACTGTGTCCTGCACCTTTATCATCTTTTCTTCTGGGAGGAAAATCTTTTCCTGTACAGAGTTGATGGTATAACTCAGGAAAATGATCATCTGAGAAGGAATTAGGTTTGATTTTTCCTTGTTCAGAAGCCAGCCCAAATTTTCTAAGTGGCTTTGCGCCTTTTTGATCAAATCCCTGCACAACAGATCTTTTGAGTTGGCAAATAATAGGAGGTCGTCCAGATAAGGCACTACTGAGACCCCCTCCAACCAAGATCCTTGGGGAAGAGGAGAGACCGAACGGGAAGGCCCTGAACTGAAAATGTGACTACTCCCCGTGCTCTGGTCACCAAATGCAGATAGCTCTGTGAGGTTGGTGCTATGGGGACATGTAAGTATGCGTTTCTGAGATCTATGGAGCCTAGAAAGCACCCCGCGGGAAGAAGTTTCCTTACTGAATAAAATTGTATTAATCTGAACTTTCCCGACTGCTTTTTTACTAGGAACACATGTGAATAACACCCCAGACCTTCCTCTTCCCGGGGCACTGGGATGATTACCTTCTGTTGAAGAAATTCCTGTAAAAGTGACATCGCCAAAGATTTTTCTCGATCCTTGGGAACCTGCGTCACATAAAACTGAGATGGCGGGTTTTCCGAAAACTTCAGCGCATAGCCTTCCGAGATCACTTTGAGGACGAAACAAATTCGATGTCGCCCCCTCCCACTGTGGGAAAAAGGAGTGCAGCCTTCCTCCCACAGTCTAGAGACTGTCACTGGGTCTTTGCGGGTTGGCTGGTGGGGCGAAGCACCCCAGATTTCCCTCAACCCCTCTGGGACTGCCAAGGTCTCTTCTGTCCCCTTAGAGGCTGAATCGCCTGACCAGGTCTTCACCCACAAAGCTGTTCGTGCTGAATTAACTAATGCCGAAGATCTTGCGGACATCCTCACTGATTCTGCTGATGCATGTGCCATGTAACCTACTGCTTTCTGTAGGACTGGAAGAGTCTCCAGCAAATCTTTGTGAGAGGTCCCTGCCTCAATATGGCCTTTTAACTGTTCTAACCAGTGCTCTAAGTTCCTGGCTACTACAGTTGACGCCATGCAGGCTTGAAATTGGCTGGCGTAGAATCCCAGGCCTTTTCTGACAAGGAATCAGCTCTCTTCTCCATAGTGTCCTTCAAGACCCCCATGTCCACGAAAGACAAATCTGTATTTTGTAATACTTGAGAAAAATCTGCGTCAAGCTTAGGTCTCTTGTTCTAAACGTGCGCGCTATCCTCATTAAAAGGGAATCTCCTTTTAAGTGACCTGGGAAAAAAGGGAGCCCTTTTTGGGTCCTTCCACTCCCTTTTTACAGCTTCTGTCAACACCTTGTGCACCGGGAACACCCGATGCTTGACCTCATCTATACCCTGATACATTTTGTTATGCAGGGACAATTGCGTCTTATCCTCTTTGATGTTTAGGGTAGTATGTATAGTCTTCAAAAGTGTGTCCACCTCTTCCAGGGACAGCCTGTAACGGGAGGAAGATACCTCCTTTTCTTCACCTTCCCCCTTGTCCGACCATGGAGAAATACTTCCCTCCTCCTCTGACTCGCTGACCACTCTGAGTTGAAGTGGACGTGTGAGGGCTGGATGGAGGACTACCCCTTGAGTGTGCCACCAGACGTTTGTCCAGATAAGAGCAGAAGGACTGAAAAGTGTCTTCCAACTCTTTTCGGAACGAAGAGAGCGTCTCACTAGGTTGGGCAGAGGCCACCTATGCAGAAGTCTCCTCTCTGACCGAATCTGCCATACAGGACCTGCACAATGGCTCGGTTCAAGAATCCCTAAGAGAAGCTTTACATGAGGCACATCGTTTTTTTTGGGGAAAAAAGGAAACACGCTTGGTCTTTTCTTTGGCTTTTGCCTGAAAATACACCAAACAGAAAACAAACCACAAATAAATCCATAAATCAGATCTCCTCCCCAGCAGACCCATAAATAACAGCCAGTGAAACAAAAAACATACCCCACAATATCACTGCTGTAACCACACTTCCCCAGTGTAGTCACCTGAGGAGTGTGATGCAGGCTCCCCCCCATCAAGGGAGGAAGAGAGGGAAACAAACATAGCCCAGGTGCACAAAGCTAACAGAGGCCACTGCCTCACTTTTCTGGGTCTGGCTGGTGCTTGTGGCTCCTGCCACCGCCGCAGGATCCTCTGGCTCAGCAGACGTCCAGGAGCCTTTTTATTTTAAAATTTTGCGGTCCTTTTGCCGCTGCGAGGACCGGAAATGTACCTGCCGAGGCACCCGTCACTCGGGACCGGAACAAATTCAGGATTGCTAGAGACGCAACCCTGCACAGTGAAGTCCCCTAACCCTTCCCCACCTGGAAAGAGCACAGCACACCCTTGGTTCCCTGCAGCGCTTCCACCATGGCTGGAGAAAAGAATACAAGTGAGGCCAAGTTTCCATTGTCCAGGCTTTAAAGCGACAACTGCGGTGTTTCCTGGGAAATGGGTGGAGCTGCGCTCTCTCTCCAGGTGCTGTCCAGGTGCTGTCCTGAAAGACGAGGTGAGAAAAAAAACATATGTAAGTATAACAATAATGATAACATCAAAGCTGTGAATTTTGAATACTAAAAACGGTCTTCTTCATTATTTTTGAAGTGGACGTATTTGAGGCACCAAACATGCTCCAGAATTGACGGGGGAGTGCGGTCCTCACAGGATTATCTAGGGGGAAAAAAAAAAAAAAAAAAGAGCGGTCAGTGAACATCACTTTATTCATTACACCCAAAAATTGTGATATGCCAAAAATGTGTCAGGTCTTCATTCAAAGGGAAGAGTGCATGCAAAGTTTCTGCAGTAGAAGACCTTGGCAGCAGCATAAAAATAGACAAAATTGTCAAAGACAAAACCTACAAACCATTGGAGGAAGAGTACAGTGACAGCAGTGAACATAAGGGCACAGCAAAAGGAGATGAGAGAGTAACAGCAGAGATAGTTTGGAAGAAGGGAGCTTACTATCGCAGATAATATCAAAGAACATTACAGAAGAAAACAGAGACCAAAATGTCCAAAATGCACGCATGCAGAAAACCTAGCCATCATGGAGCACTTTGTCCCAGTCTTCGGCAAATTGATGGGCCCCAAAATGTCAAAGACAGGATCAGCATGGAAAAGAAAAGCCCCAAGGACAGAGGAAAACGTTAGAAAATGTTAACAAGATATAAACAGGACTATAAAGAAGAAACTCGCAATTAATAATAAAGAAAGGTATGTTAAGATATGTATTTAACTTTTTTTAAAAAGGATGCAGACTCATGGAGGAAATTTAAGAATATATTGATTTTTTTTTTTTTTCCCCTTTTGCTTTTTTTTCCCATTCTTTGCAGAAAGAAAACTGGTTTCAAATTAGCCAAGTTAGTTAAATTCACTGACTAGGAGGAGCTGCTGATGCCATACATTGATCAGAATACAGTTTCAGGAATTGGGAAAGGATTTCATACCTCCATTCAAAGTAAAGGCGAGTAATGCTGGGCATAATTTTTTGTTTTTATTACTAATCTTATCATTGTGACACCGGACTATAGCATAGCTATACTTCTTAGGCAAGTACACAACTTCAAATCACACTAACAATGACAATGTGGGACAGTTGCAGATACACTCATAAGATTTTTTTTCCTTCCAAAAAGATTTCAAATACTGGTCTTCACACTCTAACCCAAACATTTTGAGTAGGCAAGTATAAATTTTAGCTACATACCCGAAAAAACAATGTGGGTCAGTAGAAAGCACCAATTTTTATTTATTTTTTTTTTTTTTTTCTAATGCTTGTAAGAATTGCCTAATTAATGTTTTTTCCTTACAATGTTTTCTTTTTGTAGGTAATAGTTGATACAACTGTCTTGAGCCAAAAAATTCAACATCATTGACACATGCTTAATATGGCATTTTTGTTTACAGGTTACAATTCTGATCCAGGCACATTGCTGCTCTTTACAGATAAAGAATACTCGCAATTCAAACATGAATCGTCAGACAACGAAGTAGTTGCACCGTGTTCTCCAACTACACTGATTGATGATGAAAACGCACTGCAAGGTGATGTTTTCATGACACAATGCACAACTACAGAGGCCATCACTGTTCCAACAATACCACAAAGACCCAAAAAGGGAACAGACAGCAGAGAGAAAGAGAAGCCGTACCATCTGCAGAACAAGAAATCTAGACAGGGAACAATTATTAGCTGATCCGGAACAAAGCCAACAATTCCACCAAGCTCAGGAGAAACACAGGGAAATGCTTAAAAAAAAAAAAGATCTGTAAAACAGATCAGCTCAAGGGTAAAAATGTTTTTCTAAAAAAATTTCAAAACACTACTTAAGAGTATCATAAGAAAAACATACGGTAGCTTTTTCAAAACAGTCAAAGATGGCTTGTGCCTACTGTCAGAAGCATTATTCCAGTGACAGGAGTAATAAGAACGATTCAGGGGTTGACAGTCTAACCTTACGGTAGAGCTGTGCATTTTCTTTTCTGTTTTTATATTATGTTTGTAATGATTTACTGATCTTTATCTTTGAAGAAACATTTTACGTTACTGAAATTTTATATGCTGTCCTGAGATTCTTCATTTCTGCTGTCCCCAAGAATATTTATTTTAGGTTTACACGATCAATATTAATTTGTACATGAAAGCATTGAAATTTGAACTGAAACATCAATCTTATGTCTCCTTAAATTGCTGCTTGGGGACCTAAGCTCTGTCTTTTTCATGTGGGATTGATGCGACTGAAAAATGCAGGCATACTAAAAAGCAGCTGTCCGCTCATTTGAACAACTGTATTTTTCTCTTCATCCACCCATACATTCATAAAAATTTAGCGGAGATGAACACCATTATTTTTTTCTAAATGTATGGCCTACTAGTGCAGTTTTATATGCTCCGTACTGGATTCTTGTCAGGATTTGGCAGAATTCTGAAATAGTGCCCCTTTCTCTGGGTGTCCTTGGGTGGAGTAGTGCCCCTTTATGTGGGTCTTCTGTGGGTGTCCTGGGGTGGATTATTGCCCCTTTCAGTGGGTCCTGTGTGTCAGAGGCTGAAATGGTGCCACAAAGTTCCTGTAAACCTAATACAAATAACTGCAGTTTGAAGATCACTGTTTTATGGTTGGAAACGTTTCATATGTCACATGCTGTTGTACTTGTTAACGTGGCTGACCTTTGTTTTTTTTTTTATTTCGATTAATTTTGTAATCAGTGTAGTGTGCAATTGTTGAAATGTGTTTTGTGTAATAACTGTTGTTGACATCAGGAAATCATAAAGAGAAGTAAAAGCAGTGTGCTATTAATAATACCCATTTACACAACAAAAACACCCCCAACCCCAAACCAATACTCAATCCAAGCCCTCATTTGATCCGTGTTCCTATGTGCATCCTATAAAGAGGTGCACTGGGTAAATAAGGGAATGACTAAACATCAGAAAGGTTTCACTTTACCAGCTTTGTCAAAATACATTTTGAAGTATCAAAAATGTTACTCACCTGGTGAAGTACTTATCTATGAGCTGCCGGCGAAATTCATTGCCACGAGGATTGTAAGACACTTCCGGGGTGAAAATGTGCTCTTCATCCTCCATTTCCTCCAGATCAATGACCTGCAGCAGACCAGCATGCCAGGTAATGTTGTGGAGGATGCAGCATGCAAGAAACATATCCCCAACTTTATCCGGATCATACCGAAGGAAACCTCCCGAGTGTGATATGCAGCGGAATCTGGTCCTCAGCACACTGAATGTCCGCTCGATCACTAGTCGGGTTCTTGAGTGGGCTGAGTTATACCTCGATTGGGCGTGAGAGGTACAGTATCAGATGGGTGTAAAAAGCCAGGGTAAAAAAGGATATCCGGAATCACCTAAGTGAAACAAATGGTTGATGTTGCATTAAATTTGTAAAATCATTTTTGGCAAACACATAGCTAAAAAAATAAATAAATAAAATTATATATATATATATATATATATATATATATATATATATATATATATATATATATATATATATATATATATATATATATATATATATTTGTCACACACACACACACACAGTATCTCACAAACGTGAGTACAACCCTCACATTTTTGTAAATATTTTATTATATATTTTCATGTGAAAACACTGAAGAAATGACACTTTGCTACAATGTAAAGTAGTGAGTGTACAGCTTGTATAACAGTGTAAATTTGCTGTGCCCTCAAAATAACTCATTAATGTCTAAACTGCTAGCAACAAAAGTGAGTACACCCCTAAGTGAAAATGTCCAAATTGGGCCCATTTAGCCATTTTCCCTCCCCGGTGTTATGTGACTTGTTAGTGTTACAAGGTCTCAGGTGTGAATGGGGAGCCGGTGTGTTAAATTTGGTGTTATCACTCTCACTCTCTCATACTGGTCACTGGAAGTTTAACATGGCCCCTCATGGCAAAGAACTCTGAGGATCTGAAAAAAAGAATTGTTGCTCTACATAAAGATGGACTAGGCTATAGGAAGATTACCAAGACCCTGAAACTGAGCTACAGCATGGTGGTAAAGACCATGCAGAGGTTTAAGAGGACAGGTTCCACTCAGAACAGGCCTTGCCATGATCGACCAAAGAAGTTGCGTGCATGTGCTCAGCATCATAGCCAGAGGTTGTCTTCGGGAAATAGATGTATGAGTGCTGCCAGCATTGCTGCAGAGGTTCAAGGAGTGGGTGGGTGGGGGGGGGGTCAGCCTGTCAGTGCTCAAACCATATGCCGCACACTGCATCAAATTGGTCTGCAAGGCTGTCATCCCAGAAGGAAGCCTCTTCTAAAGATGATGCAAAAAATGCCTGCAAACATTTAGCTGAAGACAAGCAGACTAAGGACATGGATTACTGGAACCATGTCCTGTGGTCTGATGAGACCAAGAAAAACTTATTTGGTTCAGATGGTGTCAAGCGTGTGTGGCGGCAACCAGGTGAGGAGTACAAAGACAAGTGTGTCTTGCCTACAGTCAAGCATGGTGGTGGGAGTGTCATGGTCTGGGGCTGCATGAGTGCTACCGGCACTGGGGTGCTACAGTTCATTGAGGGAACCATGAATGCCAACATATACTGTGACATACTGAAGCAGAGCATGACCCCCTCCCTTCGGAGACTAGGCAGCAGGGCAGCATTCCAACATGATAACGACCCCAAACACACCTCCAAGACGACCACTGCCTTGCGACCACTGCCTTGCTGAAGAAGCTGAGGGTAAAGGTGATGGACTGGCCAAGCATGTCTCCAGACCTAAACCTGATTGAGCATCTGTGGGGCATCCTAAAATGGCAGGTGGAGGAGCGCAAGGTCTCTAACATCCACCAGCTCTGTGATGTCCTCATGGAGGAGTGGAAGAGGACACCAGTGGATACCTGTGAAGCTCTGGTGAACTGCCCAAGAGGGTTAAGGCAGTGCTGTAAAATAATGGTGGCCACATAAAATATTGACACTTGGGCCCAATTTGGACATTTTCAGTTAGGGGTGTACTCACTTTTGTTGCCAGCGGTTTAGACATTAATGGCTGTGCGTTGAGTTATTTTGAGGGGACAGAAAATTTACACTGTTATACAAGCTGTACACTCACTACTGTTCATTGTAGCAAAGTGTAATTTCTTCAATGTTGTCACATGAAAAGATATAATAAAATATTTACAAAAATGTGAGGGATATATATAGATAGATATATATATATATATATAGATAGATAGATAGATAGATAGATAGATAGATAGATAGATAGATAGATAGATAGATAGATAGATAGATAGATAGATAGATAGATAGATAGATAGATAGATAGATAGATAGATAGATAGATAGATAGATAGATAGATAGATAGATATGCGGGAAACAGAATTTGGAAAGATATGCACATTAATGAAGAGTCACAGTTAAGAGCGTTGCAGAGGTAAGAAGTGAAATGATACTACAGGTATGTAAACATTTAACATGCATGCATGAAAAACATATAGTTAGGTCCATATATATTTGGACACAGGCACAATTTTAGTTTTTTTCAGGCATTTACCAAAACATATTCAATATATAGTTATATAATGTATATGGGCTGAAAGTGCACACTCTCAGGTTTAATTTGAGGATATGTACACCCAAATCAGAGGAAGGGTTAAGGGACCAAAAGTAATTGGACAATTATATCAAAAGCGGTTTCATGGCCAGGTGTGAGCTACTTTGTTATTTCTTCATCAATTAAGCAGGTAAAAGGTCTGGAGTTGATTCTAAGTGTGGTATGTGCATTTGGAATCTATTGCTGTGAACCTACATCATGCGTTCAAAGGAGCTTTCCATGCAAGTGAAACGGGCCATTGAAAGGCTTCAAAAACTAAACAAATCCATCAGAGAAATAGCAGCAACATTAGGAGTGGCCAAATCAACAGTTTGGTACATTCTGAGGAAAGAAGAATACACTGGTGAGCTCAGCAACATAAAAAGGCCTGGACATCTAAGGAAGACAACTGTGGTGGATGATCGCAGGATCCTCTTTATGGTAAAGAAAAACCCATTCACAACATCCAGACCAGTGATGGACACTCTCCAGGAAGTGGACGTATCATTGTCAAAGTCTACAATCAAGAGAAGACTTCACGAGAGCAAATACAGAGGGTTCACCACAAAGTGCAAACCATTCTTAAGCTTGAAGAATAAAAAAGGCAGATTAGACTTTTCCAAAAAGCATCTAAAAAAGCCAGACCAGTTCTGGAAAAGCATTCTTTGGATGGATGAAACAAAGATTAATCTGTACCAGAATGACAGAAAGAAAAAATTGTGGAGAAGGCTTGGGACAGCTCATGTTTCAAAGCACAAAACGTCTTCTGTAAAACATGGTGGAGGCAGTGATGGCGTGGGCATGCATGGCTTCCAGTGGCACTGGGTCATTGGGGTTTATTGGTGATGCAACAGGATATTTATGTCTACCCATTGAGTTAAAGCTAAAAGTCTGTACTTCAAATTCATTTGAATTGTTTTGTT